>NC_058134.1:31249760-31488834 GCF_016433145.1 Gracilinanus agilis
AAGGAAGGAAGGAAGGAAGGAAGGAAGGAAGGAAGGAAGGAAGGAAGGAAGGAAGGAAGGAAGGAAGGAAGGAAGGAAGGAAGGAAGGAAGGAAAGGGATGATGTAATTCTTGGGGTAAGGTAGTGGGGACCAGAGGCCTCTCTAAAGCCAGGCACTTTGCCATGTGTAGGAACAATTGACTTCATTTGATATAGGGGATCTAAAGGCAAGAACAATAACGGACAGTTCTATGGTGCTTCAAAATTTGGAAAGGGTTTCTCCCTACATCACTCCATTTGAGTCTTAAAGTCAACCTTCTATGGGTTATTAGTATTTCAAATGACATAAATGTTAAGTCCACCACACAGCATGGTAGAGAGAAAAGAAGTTTTGGAGTCAAAGGACCTGAGTTGAAACCCTTAAGACCTATGTGATCCTGGCCAGTCACTTTACTTTTCTGGGACTTGGTATCTACAAATTAAATTCAATAAATATTTATTAAGTGCCAAGGATATAAAAAGAGGCATAAGACACCCCTGCACACAAAGAGTTTACAGTCTAATTGAGAAAATAAAGGGATTAGTTTAGAGGATGGTAAGGTATCTTTTAGCTCTTGATCTATAGTCCCATGATGCTAAAGGCTAGAAAAAGACTCTATTGGAAGATTCTTCTATCTTCTTTGAGCTGGTCAAGTGATCTGGGGCTTAGTTTTATGAGTATAATAACCTTTTGTTAAGATAATCCTTGGAGGTGGATATATCTACCTTTAGCTGTCCTTAATGAGTATATTCAAAACCATTAAATAGTTATTAATGTGCTATCTGCTTAGTAGCACTAAGTACTTAAACAATTTATAATCTGAGACTTGGAAATTAATAGCCTGTTGTACTGAACTGAAGTGTGTGGATAGAGTATTGGGGTAGGAGCTGGAAGACCCAGGTCCCAATCCCATCTCTGATTGGTATTGTCTATGTGACCATAGGCAAATTGCTAAACCTCTAAGTGCCTCAGGAAACTCCCCAGGATTCAGCTACTAAATCATAAAGAGACTAAGATATGACAGTCCTTCGTGAGTCCAGTATTGAATTTAGCAACTGGAAATTCCCACCATTGGTAACAATAGTGCCTTGAACATGGTAGGAGAATCAACATATATTTATTTACTTACTTAAATTGTATCTAGAATCTCTTGCCCAATCTTCCCTTATAGGCTTCACATAGGTGATAACAATTACTGGTCTACTATTAAACAGATTGGAGGATAGAGAACCCATAGCCTTTCCCAGCAATGTTTATTTTTAATCACTTTCGTCACCAAGAAGCTTTTCCATATATAATTTAAATTTCTTTCCCTAAAATTTAAATTCATTTCTTCTACCTAGTTTCATCCTCTGGGTGGACAGGAAACAGCTTGTTGGTGCCCCTTCTACATCATGCTTTTTAGATATTTGAAAACAATTGACTTATACCATCTTTCTCTGATTAAACTTTTATTAAGTGGGGGCAGGGGGAATAAACACACACATACATATAGCACCCTCTTTGTGCCAGGAATTATGCTAAGCACATACAAATATTATTTTACTGAATCTTCATGATAACCCTGCAACGTGGGTGCTATTATTATCTCCATTTTACAGTTGAGAAAATTGAGGCAAACAGAGGTTAAGTGACACAACCAAGGTCATGCAAACTCCTTGAGTATCTGAGGCTGGATTTGAGCTTAAGTCCTTTTGACTCTAGACCCAGCACTCAAACCACTGCAACACTCCTCAACCTTTCCTCAAAGATGTGGCTTTTTATGAATTTTGTCCATCTTTGTCCTTGTCTATGGACAGTCTCCAAATTCTCCAAATATCCACTAAAAGGTGATGTGTGGACACAGTAGGAGCTTGGTACATATTTGAGAATGGGCTGATGGATGAAGATAAAGACTGTACAGAATGTATTAGGGAGGAACTTGACTATACCCTGAGGCAGTCAGAGGATTTTTCTCTGGCCCAATTCATCTTAACTCTTAAAAAAATAACCTCATGTTGCTAAATCAAGTTCAGTATTCTTTCATTTTCATCTCTAGATCTTTTCCCACTGTTTTTCTGTTTAGCTGGTCATTCTCCATTTTGTTCCTGTATAGTTGGTTTTATTCCTCGAATGTTCAACTGTATCCTTGTTTCCAATGGATGTCATTCTATGTCTGAGGGGCTGTTTCTCTGTATAAGCCTTGTTTTGAATTCCACTCCCATTTTCTTAGCACTGGCATGCATAACTTGGCTTCTTCCTCAGCAGGGACAGCATATCCTCTATGCCATCACCAAAGATCCTGATGAAAATATACCTGCCACGCTGAATCTTCATTCCAGATAATGTCTCCACTAAGAGCTAATTTCACTCACCACCTTTATATCAGACATGTAATAAGTGATTTTATTAATACTTGTTGATTAGTTGATTACTGTGAAGTTAGAAAAACAAGAACTTATTTTCAAAATAAAGACTCTCTCTCTCTCTCTCTCTCTCTCTCTCTCTCTCTCTCTTAGACTATTCTTTCTTTTTTCTTTTTTTTTTTAAGACAGCTTAACATCAAGACTTAGGGGAGCCAAGAATCTGTATTTTTCAGACTTTGCTAATAAGGTAAATCTAAACATACTTAATCCAAATCTAAAATGTTAATTTGTGTTCATAATCAAACACATTCTAGCATAAAATTTTTTCTCCCAGGTAGTATAGTGGTTTCTGGGCTGCATCCTATTGCGATTAGGAGTGACAATGATCACATACTGGGTTTCTCCAGAGGAAATTCCCCAAGGTAAAGCCTTTAGCTGGATCAGGTTTATGAGGCAAATGATTTTGATGGCCCATCTCCCTAAATGGATATCTACCCCGTGGTGTATGGCATAGGCAGCATCCTCAGCTTAGGAAAAATGATGGAAAACAGAGCATGGCTGGAAAGTTAAAAAGGATGGGGAGAGGGTTGGAAATGACCCGCCCCCCCTTGCTGTGGAGTACAATTTCCGATTGATCTCTGTCCAAAGTGTAGATATAATAAAAGTAAATGGGCTCAAAGCTGGGGAACTTATTTTCTGTTCTTCCGGGACAGAGATTCAATTAAAATCTGCTTAATCTGACCAAGTATTCACTTTGCTGTCTACAAGTCCTGGATTCAAATCCTGATTCTGCCACTTGCTACCTATGATTTAGGGCAAATGGCTTCAGTTCTATGGGCTTCCTAATCAGTAAAGTGAGGAACTTGGTCCCAATGACCTAGTCTAATGTCCCCTACAACTCTAAAGCAGAGGATCCTATTGATTGAGGTGAAAATAAAGGAATCGAGAAAAAGAGAGCATCAGGATGGCCTAAACACAGGCCAAAGACCACTTTCATGTGGAATGTTTGCAACAAATGATTCTTAAAACTCATCCCTTTCTTTTTCCTTTCCTACCACATCAAGCATGAGGATGTTGGTTTCCATCATGGCAGTCAGGCATCATACTGGAACGGAACACTAGATTGGGAGTCAGGAAGACCTGAATTCAAATTCTTCTTACTTGTTGTGGGACCATGGTCAAGTCAATAGAAAAAAAAAACCTTAAGTGAATCAGTGGAAAATTTGGCCATATAGTGAGATTTTGCAAACTGAAACAACAATTAGAACTAAAAACAAATAACAAAAGGTCATGGAATAGCAACGCAAGATACAACACAAAACAAATAATTCCCAGTGCTATGTTCATTCAATGTGATAAATCGGGGAAAATCTTTCTATATCTACCCAAAGATTCTTTAAAATATTATTCATTGCTGTTCATGGGGCAAAGGGATGATGCAAAAGATCAGAATGAAGGTACAATATTGAAATATCAAGTGATGTACCAGAAGGGCTTTGGGCTACACATTCTACAAATGTAGGCATTCTAAAATCAGCAACACCAGTAAAAGTAGAAGTTAAAGAAGGGATCCATCAAAGATACCACAATACAAATTAAGTAAGGAAGCAATAGACAGAATCAACTCTATAATCCAAAGCCTGTTAGAACAGAAAATTCGAATCTCAACAATTTCAGAATACAGTAAAGAAACCTATAAAGAAAACAAAACGTGACTCTGAAGGAAAAATTCAATGGGGACTGGTCCAAGATTTAAGAGCCATAAATAACTTTGTAAAAGTCCCATGCAGTCATTCCAAGCATATCTAAAATAATCTCAGAAATTACAAGTAAATCTAGATATTATACCATTGTTGATCTGTGTAGTGCTTATTTTAGCATTCCAATTGCAAAGGAAAGTCAAAAAATGTTTGCTTTCACTTGGAATGGGACTCAGATAACCTGGGGTAGATTACCAGTGGGTTTCTGTGATAGCCCAATAGCATTTTGCCAAATCTTGTAACAAGATTTAATGAACATCCATTTCAAAGAAAGCAGAATTGTGCATTAGGTAGATGACATTCTTCTTGCATTCCCATCTGCTAAAGTTTGTTACTAAGATAGCAAAAACTCCTCTTAGAGCTATAAAAGAAAGGCCATAATGTTTACAAATCAAAGTTACAATGGTTAATTCCTAAAATTGAATACCTAGGATTTATCTTGTAAAAGGGAACAAGAAAGATTTCCAAGAAAAGAGTAGAGGACATACAAAAGCTCAGTGTGCCAAAGACTAAAAATCAACTGAGAGCCTTTTTAGGAGTAACAGGTTTCTGTAGACAATGGATCCCAGGCTATAGCCAAATAACAAAATGCCTGACGGACTTAACCAAAAACACAGTCACAGAACCTCTGAAACTAATGAAAGAGCATCTTCAAGCCTTGGCACAGCTCAAAGAAGCAATTATAACAGCTCCAGCCTTAAGAATTCCAAACTACAATGAAAAATTCCATCTCTTTGTACATGATGCAAGAAGCATAGCTTCTGGAGTGTTAGCCCAAACTTTAGGACCCAATTTTAGGCCAGTGGCATTATTATAGTACACAGCTAGACATAATTGGGAAAGGAATGATTCCCTGTTTGAGAGCAATCACAGCCAACAGCAACCATGACTCAAAATTCATCTGATTTGGTATTAGGATCAAAACTTAATGTCTGCTCTTCACACCAACTAGAGTCCATATTGAAGAAATGTCATTTACAAGCTTGCACAGAGCAAAGACTTTCTCAATATGAGACTGTATTACTAAGAAATGAAAACATCACTTTAAAACATTGCCAACCATCGAATCCAGCTACATTGATTTCAGATCTGCTGTTTGAAGGAGAACCCATACATAATTGCCAGGAAACAAGATCATCAGTAGAAAAACCAAGAAATGATTTAAAAGACACTCTCCTGAAACAATCTGACATTGAAACGTATACAGATGGTTTAAGCACGATAGTTAGCAGGGAAAGATACACTGGATCGGCAGTACTAACACAGAGACATTATAGTATCCATCCTTACCAAAGCATGTGAATGCTCAAGGGGCAGAGCTTGTTGCTTTATTAAAAGCTTGTCAAATGGGGAAAGATAAACGAGTCAATATTTACACAGATTCCTGGTATGCATTCTCAGTAATTCATGCTAAAGCAGAAATTTGGAAACATAAAGGATTTCTGACAAGTGTAGGCAAAGAAATTGCATATGCTAAAGTCAAAATGCAACTTCTTGAGGCCGTACAACTGCCCAAAGAAGTGGCAATAATCCACTGCAGATCACACACAGGGGCTAAAAATCATGTATCCTTAGGAAACCACAGAGGTGTCATTACAGTAAAATTTGGAGCTAGAGAAGGACCTCTACATGTACTGAATTTCTCACTATTTGAACAGGACAATCTAACTAATGTCTACAACAAATGGGAAATTCAATCATGGATGAAGAACTTAGAGGCAAAACAAATAAGGGGCATATGGTTTTCACAACTAGGCAAGCCCATCCTGCCTAGAACCTTATTCTATCATGCGTGCAACGCAACACATGCAAGAACACTATCAAACCCAAGTTGTGATTGATTCAGTGAAAAGGTCTGGCACTGCTCCTGGAATATCTTCATATGCCATAAAAGTATGCCAAAAAAAGATGTAAAATTTATATGCAGTTCAATCAGGGAGTTTATAAGACCAAAGGGTTAGGAGGTTGTCCCTTAGCATATACTCCATTTGAATGCATACAGATGGATTTTATCAATATGCCAAAAGACAAAGGATTTAAATATTGCCTTGTGATCATAGATAGACTGACTAGATGGTCAGAAGTTTTTCCTGCAAAAAAGGACAATGCAATGTTTGAGGTCCAAATTCTATTAAAAGAAATCATACCTAGATTTGGGATTCCCACAGAATTGGACTCAGACTGGGGAAGTCATTTCACTCAATCAATACTCAATGAAATTTATAAAAATCTAGGAATACAAGCAACATACTGCACACCATATCATCCCCAAAGTTCAGGGCAAGTGGGGAGATTAAATAAAGACATGAAAACATTAAAAGGAAAATTTTGTGCAGAAACACACCTAAAATGGATATACATTCTACCATTAGTTCTGTTCTATCTTAGAATGAGACCCAGTGGAGATCTGCACATTTCTCCATTTGAGATGCTATACGGACATGGAATTTGGCAGGGAAGGATGTGTAAACCAGCATACATAGCAATGATAGGAGGAGATTGTCAATTAACAAAGTACATACAAGCTTTTCTGCTCAAGAATAGCAGAGTTGCAAGAAATGGGTGTATGTAATACAACAAATAGTACTCTTGGATTACAATTTGTACAACATCAAACCAGGAGACAAAGTATATATAAAAAACTAAAACTATCTTTAGTCATGAAAAAAGTGCTCCAAATCACTTTTGATTAGAGAAATGGAAAGGTGAACAGATATAACCATTCTGCAGAGCCATGTGGAACCAGGCCCCAAGGGCCACAAAGCTGTGCAGACCCTTTGACCCAGAAGAATCCCAAAGAGATTAGAGACAGTGAAAAAGAACCTATGCGTCTTGGGTGACAAAGAACCAGAAACTAAGTGGTGTGTGTCAGTCCGCTGGGGAATGGCTGCACCGATGGAGAACTCTTGGGCCATAAGAAATGATAAACAAGATGACCACAAAAAACCCTGGAAAGACTTGAGCAGAACCAGGAGAACACGGTACATGCACACAAACAACGCATGGAGGTTAGCACACAATGATGTCACTATGATTGGCCAATAGCCTTGTGACCACCAAGATTCTCCTCTGCCACAGATGGAGTCCAGATGCTGATGGAAACAGACCGTTCTTTACTTTATTCCTCTGTGAACCTGAATGCAGGGAATGTGTGTCTTCCTGTCCGGACAGCCTCTCTCAGATGAACTGCCTTCTTGGG
Source organism: Gracilinanus agilis (assembly GCF_016433145.1). Taxonomy (NCBI): domain Eukaryota; kingdom Metazoa; phylum Chordata; class Mammalia; order Didelphimorphia; family Didelphidae; genus Gracilinanus; species Gracilinanus agilis. The sequence goes on from NC_058134.1 coordinate 31,257,084, forward strand.
GGGGTGTTGGGGGAGAGCCTGAACTACAAAATGTCAGAAAGAGGCTATGAAACAAATTGTGCTGACGTAATCTGGAACAAAACAAAACTTTACTCTAAAAAGCAATAAAGTACTTTGTAAGACAGGTGGTTGGAGAGCCAGCAGGAGAGGGCAAAAAGACAATGCCACGGCGCTGCTGCCAAGTGGGCCCCAGGGCCAAAAGGCTGGTCAGGCTCCGCAATTCTCTTATGATCACAAAAGGCTATTTCTAAATTTTGTTCGGAAATCCTAATAAAGGAATTATGTAGATTAGGTGGGCCTGTGTTTAAATGAGAATGATTCTGGTTTTGGGGTCATAATTCAAATGACAACCAAGTTTTCATAGTTTTCTGTATCTTTTCAAGATCTGATTAGGCCTGGCAATCATCAGAATTGACCGAATCGAATCCAACTTTCTAATCAAAGGCAATATGTTCTACTTCTCTCTTAGAAAGTTTTGTTTTGATTTGTTCTAAGCTTCATTTACTAAACAATGGGGAAAACCAGCTTCAGAATTTCTTATGATTTTTACCTTTAGTGTTTTTTTGGGGAAAATTATCCTTTGGAAAAAACAATGGGCCCCACCCTGGCCAAAGGTAAGGTCTACTGAATTAAAACAAACTCAGGAATTTCCAACTTAAGTTCCCTAACTTCCCAAGCATGAACAGCCTAATTACAATGATCTGAGTAAACACTACCTTCGAGATGTTGAAAGACAGGTCAGAGTATTTTCTCTAGCAATTCTGAACAAAGAATTTCCCATCACACCTTGTGAGAGGCCAAAAGATGAGTACAGCTAGAGATAAATACCAATTTTAGGCTAAGTTGTGTCTTAAGATTGACTTTTAAGATCTACTCATTGGGAGCCATTAGGTGGCTGCATGGATTTGAGAGCCAGACCTAGAGAAGGGAGGTCCTGAGTTCAAATGTGGCCTCAGATACCTCCTAGCTGGGTGACCTTGGGCAAGTCACTTAATTCCCGGATGCCCAGCTCTTCCTGCTCACTCCTGCCCTGTAGGGTTTAAAAAAAAAAAAAAGACCTAAATTTAAAGTTTTCACACATATTCTATAGTAATGTGAATAGTAGTGTTATATTATTCATTTGGAGGGTTCCATTATAAAACTGTCCTTAGTACATCTGGTAAATGATGTGACCATAAGGCTTAGTTTTTCTGTATATCAAAAACAAACAAATAAATAAATAGTAAAGAACTTTGCAAACCTGAAAACAGGCATCATTATTTTAGATTGCGCACTGACACAGGGCAGAATAAACCCTGCATCTGCTTTTCTAAATAATAAAAATGTTTTAAAATGTCAGCATCCAACAATGAAAATCTCATCATTAATGATCCGATCACCGATGAAAACAGAGCCACCACCTAGAGGCCCTGCTGGGTGCCTCAAAAGCACCCCAGCCAGGCAGGCAAAGCTTTAGGGAAGGAGCCCTGCTGGGGAAACCCAAAGCCACAGTTTCCAGTGATCCAGCCTGGGTGACACCCAGCTGTGAGGAGGGGGTCCTCCTGGACTGTCACAAAGACCCTCTCCCTTCAGGAAATCTGTTGGCCTGAGGTTTCTCCCCCGTCTGTCCCTGGAATTCTAGCTGATCATGGGTGCACACTGACATGCTCCTACTCTGGGCCAGCGCAGAGGAGAGGGGGCGGGATTTAGAGTCGGAAATGGGAGGAGCAAGAAACAAGGACAAACCTACCCGACCCACCCCCAAGGCTACAGGATGGTCCAGTGGGAAGAGTCAGATTGCAGAGCCTGCAGTGATTTAGTGACCCTCTCTGAGCCTCAATTTCTTCAATTGTCAAAGAAAAAAGATTGGATTGGATGACTCTCAGCTCTGCACCTGGAAGTCTAGGAACCTGAGTTTGAATCCTAGTTCTGCGGTGAGTCAGTTCCCTCCTTTGTAAAACGATGGGGCCCACCTCTAAGCACCCCTCCCAAGCAGAATCTCATCCTCCTACCCTGGAGCTTCCGCCCGGTACCAGCCTGGGTATTTCAAGGCAGCTCCGTCATCCGCTTATGCAAAAGAGAAGGAGCCCTCGGAAGACCACAGAGAGCAGAAAATACAGTCATGTGCCCTTAGTGCCAGAGTGCCCGGAGGACCGAGGTGCAAAAGGCCGGCGCCGAGATCCGAAATCTGTCCTGCCCAACTTCCAGAGTCTCCCCGTCTCCCCCCCAGGAGGAAGCCAGGCCTGCCCTCTCGGCCACGGGGAAGGCGGCCTTCCCCTCAGCGCCCCCCACCAGGGAGTTTTCTTTCAGCCTTCATCTCCCGTGAGTTCATCCCTCCAGTGTCAGCTCCAAAGTCCTGGCCAAGCCCCAGCGGGAAGCTGCCGGCTCGCCCACCCTGGATAAAAACGAAGGCGGCCCCCAGCTCCCTGGAGCTGCGCCGGCTGCTGGGCCCCTTCCCGAAGCGTCTGCAGGTTATGAGGGCCGAGACGGGCTGGGTTTTGTCTGAAGACTCCCCTGTGCCCTCCTGAGCCCCTCTGCCAGACCAACCTTCAAGGACATTTCCAGCGGGGGTGTCGGGGAGCCGGCCATTGTCAGGGCAGCAAGAAAGGGGCCCCGAGAGGCATCCCTATGAGTTTTCTGGGGATGTCACAGGCCATAATTTGGGAACTGCAGACCTAGTCAATGGATTTTCAATGTACTTAATTCCTTAGTTTAATTCCTTATTTCAACATGCTTCCTACATAAGGGCTGCAACATCCGCAGGGAACTCTGTCCCAATTCATAAAATAGTTATTTCTATCCTCTACAAACACAAGCACTCCACTTAGGACCATAACGTGCTGCCTATCCCAAAGGCATTTAAGAAAATGATCCATCTTGTTCCCATTTTATCCAGCTAAGTCAGTTTGAAATAGAAATAGAGACTCCGCACTATGTTGGGTCTTTCTCCCACCCATGCACAGAAGCTCTGGGCGTCAGGAAGATGGCCGCGTGCATGGCGCAGCAGGGGCGAGGCCGCAGAACCCCCAGCAGGGGGCGCCGTGGATGACACTGCACCAAAGGGGCCAGGCTGAGCAGTACACAGACCAGAAACCCTCCAGATTCCAGAGTGGGCGGGAGAGAGGGAAACGCATTTGGCTCCACAGGTCCAGGGTCCAATCCAGGCTTGGAAGTTTATGCCCACGTGCTGCTGCTGAGCCAATCACAGAAGCTCTCTGGGATTCGGGCTCCTCATTGGCCAAACCAGGGAACTGGATGGTCCTTTGGATGCTTCGCTTCTTAGTGAGAATAACCCACATTTCTAGAGCACCGGGAGGTTTCCCAAGGCCTTTCCTTCGGACGCCCCGTCCTCCGGACAGCCCTGTGAGGCAGCTACTTTATTATCTCCATTTTATATAGGAGGAAACTCGGGTGGAGAGAAGGTCGGGGAGGCGGCCCCGACCAGTACGTGCTGGTGGAGATTCTGAATCCTGTTTTCCTGACGGGCCAGCTCAGCCCTCTCTCCCCATCTTCTCCTGGGTCTGATGGGAGCTCCTCCGAGGCAGGCCCATCGGGACAGCACACTAAGCACTCCGGGGGACATGCTGGCTCATCCCCTCCTTTCACACCAACAGCCTGAGTGCTGGAAAGGAATGACAGCCTCGAGGCTGCCCTGGGCACAGCCTTCCTAAGACGGCCTTCCAGGCCAGTCGCCCGCATCCTCTTATGCATAGGCTGTCGCTCTAAGTGATCAATGATGATGAGGACCCACCCCCACCCCCACCCCGCACCCCCCACACTGGCGGACAGCAGAGAATGTTTTCACTTGGGTCTGGAGCCATATATGCTTTATACGATAAGATTTGCAAATGCTCCATGTCTATGATCTCGGTTGCTCTTCCTGACGACTCTGTGCCCATTCTACAGATGAGGACACTGAGATGGTGGTAAAGTGACTCTCCTAGTGTCTAAGTGCAAAAGGAATGGAGTCACAGGTGCTGGGAAGGGTTTGGAGGGGAGGATCCTCGATTCAGAGAGAGGACAGGGAACTGGCCAGACTGTCCCCAAGGGAAGGGCCTCTCTGGGGAGAGTCCAGGACAGGCTGCGCAGAGCAAAGCCGGTCCTCGATGCTGCCAAAGGATGGGTGCCGCACCAGGGGCAGAAAGGGGAACCATAGGGGACCCTGGGGAGGGCCGCCTTCTCAGGCTTCCAGCAGGGTGGCGGGCGGTGGGGTGGAGGCAGGGGCCGAGGGAGGAGGCCTGGGGGAGTCTGACAGAGAGAGAGGAGAGAAAGAGAGAGAGAAGAGAGAGAGAAGAGAGAGAGAAGAGAGAGAGAGCGCGAGCGCACGAGCGTGGCCCTTCCTGCCAGGCAGCCGGCACTGGGCTGCGGGCTGAAGGCAGCTGGCTGGGAAGGCCCTGGCTCAGTGGGGCCAAGGAAGGACATGCTTCATGCCGGCTCTCCCCTTGGCCCGGCACCTGGCACCGAGGACAAACTTCGCCAAGCCTGAACGCTGCCCAAGGGCCCCCTTGCCCCAAGTCTAGGCCAGTTGGCACCTTCTGGGTGGTCGTCCTCAGGATCTCCAGCCTGTGGGGGGCTCTGTCTCTTGGCCAGGGTGCCAGGCTGGAAAGGCAAAGGAGGTCTCTGCTCTCAGGGAGCCTCCATTCTCATGGAAGGAGACACCCCCCAAAAGTGGGGAGGGGCCCAGCCTTGGGGCACACAGGGCAAAACCGGGCCTCTCTTTCAACTGGAGATTCTGGGAAGGACTCACCCAGGGGAGAAGGCATGTGGAAGGCATGTAGGGGATGGCAGAGGCGGCGGCCAGGCCACACTGGCCAGGGCCAGAGAAGAAATGGAAATCTGACTCAAAGAGCTGCTTGCACGTTGGCCCGCTTGGCCCTCTCCCACGGGGCCCTTCCCTGCTTGCACGAGGTGTGGGGAGGATGTCAACAAAGCCCAAAGATGGGGCCCCAGTCACCCCTAGCTCTTGTCATGGGCCCAGTTCTTCTTCTCTGCTCTCAAAAGAACCAGAGCTTTAGACCTGGAAACCATGGCGATCCCAATCCTCACTTTAAAGAGGAGGAAACCGAGGCCCAGAGAGGTTAAAACAACGTGGCCTAACACACAAATTCTGTCCAAATCATTAACTAACCTGATTTCTGTTAAGCCCATAGATTTATTGCAATGGCAATCACCAGAATTGTCCTAAAGAGTATAACTAGGAGGCAGCAAGGTGGCTCAGTGGATTTAGAAGCAGGCCTACAAGCAGAGAGATCCTGGGTTCAAATCTGGCTTCAGTCACTTCCTAGCTGTATGACCCTGGGGAAAAATTATGAAAACTCTACTATCTAGCTTTTATTGCTCTTCTGCCTTAGAACCAATACACAGTACTGAATCTAAGATGGAAGATATGGTGAGGTTTTTTTTTTAAAGAAAGAGAAAAAAAAAAGGAAAACACACACAAAAACTAAAACTTCATTCTTTTACAAAGTTTAAGGAAATATGGTATGTAGTTACCATACTTTTTATATCAAAAAGAACTTTTCCATTTCTACCATCCTTCTGACCCTGGCATGATCACATTATGAATTAGTGTAGCTTATCTTAATCTAGAACACATGTGAAAATGGTTCCTCAAGTTTTATGGACTTATGCTAACCTCAGAGCTAATTAAATGAGATTGATTTTTCCACTTTTGATTTCAGTTGAGTAATCTCCCTGAATTTCCCTCAGAGGGACTATAGGTTAGATTTTTAAAAGAAAATAATAAAAATAATCCCCAGATATATTCTAGAATGTGGATGTGTGTTTGAGGAGAACTAGAAGCGTTCATGGTATCTCCAAGGACAGGATGAAATGCCTTGACACAGAATATTAACAATAACTTTTATTTACAAAGCATTGTAAGGTTTACTATAAGCATTTTGACCTATTCTTTTCCCCACGCTACAGATTAAAAAATTGAGGTTTAAAAAAAAAGTATGACTAGCAAACCTCAGAGTCCCTCAAACCCAGAGCTTCTGAATCTAAGATCAGTGCTCATGGGACTACATAGAACTGACACCATAAATATCCCATGCCACAGACCACTTCCTGGCTGGCCATGTATGCTCAGCTGGGTCTTTGAGTGTCCCCAGATCACGTCTGAGGAAATCAGGTTGTTAGAGTTCCCTGGAGACTTTATATGATATTTAGCTATTGCAGGGATTTCCCCAAACTATTTGTTAGAAATTTCCTTTTCCCATAGTGTCACTGACATGGTGGAATCAGGTGGTGAAGCTATGCTCTCTTCCACTTATCCTGCTCTCTTTTGGGAATTCTGCTGAGTCATATGGAAGGGAGGACTGATACTGCAGAGTGTAGGAAGAAGAAAAGGTCATGGCAGACAATCTGGCAAATGGCTTGGCAAAACAGCTATGGAGAAGTAGATACCAATTCTCTGGTTGGGATGTCCTCATACAGAACAATCCTGGGAGAAAAGACGCATTGGCCTCTCAGTAATTCGTCGTCATCCTTCCTTTCTTTACCCAAGCTCAATTTCTTTAAATCTTTTGCACCCCTAAGAGGATGGCCTATACATAAAAGAGTAAATCCTTCCTGAAGACTTAAAATGGAAACCATCAAGCTAAGAATTCACCAAAGCAGCTGGATGGCAGGCAGTAATTTGTAGAAGGTAAGCCCCTTGAGAACATGAAGGTGTTTTGTTTTGTTTTTTGGTCATTGTATTTAAAGCACCTTGGACAGTGCCTTGTGCCTTATTTGGCACTCACCAAACGCTTATAGAATTGAACAGATTTTCATTCTGGCATTTATTATTGTGGAAACTCAAGAGAAACAGAGAGCAGATGATGGGGGGGGGTGAGAAAGACAGGAAAGGAGAGAGGGAGACAGACAGACAGACACTACGCCACTGCACAGAATAGAATATTGGGGAAATGTTTTTTTTTTTTTTTTTTTTTTTTTGCAGTTATTTCAGAAATCAGAGCATTTCAGCACCAAGCTGTCAACAGATCACATTTTTCTTCCCAATAGTTAGAATCCTTCAGGATAAGAAGAAATGACTAAGATGAGCATTAGCTGGAAAATGGAATAAATCAGGTTTCTACTCTCCAGGTACTTGTTTAATCATGTATAATACTAGGGAAAAGTCAAGCCTGATGTAGGCATTATAAAATGTGCTGCTTTTTCTGCAAGTGAATTACTTCTCAATTTGACAGGTTCAACGCAGCTTAAGATATTTGCAGGGCACTTGATCATGCTAAAGGCAAACTATTAAGAAAATCTCCATGAGCGGAGTGGAACTTTCACCAATTGGAACAAGGAGGGAAGATTCCTGAGGGAGGAATCCATCCATTGCTTGGATGAAGAAGACTTGCTGGAGCAGTTATGAGTAATGAATCAATCAGATAAAGACCATGTTCTATTAGCACCTTTAGGAACTTTAAGGATCACTTCATTCAACCTCTTACTATTATGGGTGGGGAAACTGAGGCCCAGAGGAAGTTGCATAATTTGCCCAAGGTCACATGGTTAGTGGCAGAATTAAAACTAGAATCCAGGTAGGTCTTTGATTCTCAATTTCCAAACTCTTTTCCTGATGCCATCAGCCCAATGATTGACACATAAGTGATTAGTAAATGTTTGTCATTAATTGAAGGAGTCTCTTTTGTACTAGCTGTGTGACATTGAGAAAGTCACTCAACCCCAATGGACCAAATGTAGAATTGAAGTAGGTAACTTCTAAGTTCCATTTCAACTCTCAAGCCTGTGGTGCTTTTAATTCTCTCACGTCTATAGCGCTTTCAAGGTCCCTTCAGGAAAATTCTGAGCATATCTTTGAATTCAATTGGATTGTAACTATAGAAAACAGTTTAGGAAATGCTGATCCACAGAAATGATCAGCTTCCATCAACTTCCTTTTTTTTCTGATGTGGTTAAGTTCATTCCCATCCCCAAAAAAACAGAATAATTATAATCTTCTTTAACTTGGGTATACCCTCAAGTCTCTCTTAAATTTTACTATAGTTGCTTCTATCAAATCAAGAAGAATTATCCAGAACAAACTAATCTGGCCACAGAACATTTTGGGATTTAAAACATATTGGTGACATTTTAAAATGCTGGGTCCATCCAGCTGCAGCTTATGGAATTCTCCTGGGTTTGAGTAGTAAAGGATACATGGGACACTTTGGAGCAAAATAGAGAAAACAAAGCCTGTTTTCGTGGAAAAATTATGCTGCACATAATAGCAATTCTTGTTACATACATAATTTCCCATTTATTATTTTGGAGGAAAAATATAATTAGCATTGACCTTGTCTAATAGATATCCTACTTATTGACTTAGAGGAACTCAATAACCTTATTCTCTATGTTGGCTAAGAATATACACTCAATGAAGTATAATTGACCAAAAACTTAAATAAAACACAGCAGTTGCTTTCCATTTTTCTTTTTTTTTATTTCTTTTTTTTAAAACCCTTACCTTCCATCTTGGAGTCAATACCATGTATTGGTTCCAAGGCAGAAGAGTGGTAAGGGTTAGGCAATGGGAGTTAAGTGACTTGCCCAGGGTCACACAGCTTGGAAGTGTCTGAGGTCACATTTGAACCCAGGACCTCCCTTCTCTAGGTCTGCTCTCAATCCACTGAGCTACCCAGCTGCCACTCTCAGGATCTGCCCCCTCCATTTTTCTACCAAGGATTGTTCCAATACTTAAGACATTCTTGCTGAGTTCCTACCATTTCGCTTGGCACCACAGATATGAGAAGTCAAAGGATCTCAGAATTTTGAGATGAAAAGGATTGTAGCAATCACCTAGTTTGAACCTTCATTTTATGGCTGAAGTAAATGTGGTGTGTTGGGATTGGTGACTTTTCTAGCATCACCTAGCTAGTAGGCAGTAGAATCAGAATTGGAACCCAAATACTTTATCTTCAAGGCCAGTGTTCCCTCCCTCAGCATGACCACATTGCCAAGACGGAGTCACTGCTCTTGAGTTACTTTACCATTTGTGAGGGGAGATGGGAATACTACAATAGAAAAATACTTAAATATAATTGAGAAGGGTAGGGACAGAGACTGAACCTGTGATTTCAGGGCTATAAGGAGGTCCTAATATCATAATGTAGGATTTAGAAAGGTTAAAGGTGAGAAAGGGACAAAGGGAATGACCCAAAGTGGGGACAAGAAGGAACAAGGAATATAAGAAAGGGAGGGAAGAGCAAGAAATTATGCTGAAGCAGGTAGGAGCCGGTCTTGAATCCCTGGCTGAGAAGTTGCACAATGTGCCATCACAATTGAAATGACTAAATAATAATCCCCCACAAAGATGTGACAGACAGAAGGTAATCACTAGATATGGACTCCTGAGCAAAGGAGAGCCCTCAAAGGAAAGACTTGCACTTGTTTCAGGCAGGGATCATTCACTTTTGAAAAAATAAAACTTTGCCAAGTGACAAGTTTAAGCTTTCATTTTAAGTAATTTTCAGACAATACAATACAAAACCATATGAAAATGACAATGATGCTGAAGTCCCCTTAAGAAGAAAATGAAAAATTTAAATACACTTAATAAACTCATGTCTGTAACCAATATCACTTTTTAACCCTAGCAGAGTAGAAACAGAATGCCTAGTAGAGCTCTTGCATAGTCCTTTTAAGTCCTTTTAAATATTCATGTCATATTTACTAGGTACCAAGGAATTATAGAAAACAAAAACACCCCATATACACCAATCCACATTTGCAGCTCAACTGCTGTTAAAAAAAGGCGGGGCTCTTTAGTCTGATTTCATTTTATGGTTGAAGAAAAGTTGGCTTATTCAGATTGTGTGACTTGCCCAGTATCTTAAAAAAAAAAAAAGCTGATTTTATGCAAAATTCCAGGAAAGATAACTTCTCATTTTTCATTTGCATATCCACACAATAGAAATATGGCTGAAAGTCCATTCTAAGGCATCATGGAACCTTCCATGTTATAGTGAAATTCTCTTCTAATAAATACATTGTGTTTGGGGTATTTGAAGGGTAGGCAAGCTGGCAAGAGACAAAAGGCCAACTGCTAATTGATGAGGGAATATCACCCAGGAGCCCCAACTCCCACCCCAAACAGCCAACGTTGGCTCTAGCATTTCCCACTTCATCCACAATGCAAACATTACTTATCATTATGGATCATTATGGGGGACATTATTAGAAGAAAAGAGAAAGAATTTGTTATACAGGGCAATATTCTGGAGAAAATCAAGCATGTGGTTCTATGACCTCAGGCTTGGAAGGGTCTAGTTTCCATATAGGTCTAAGATCTTTTTTCCCTTTAAATTTGTGATGGATCTGCAGTAAATTCTTTTTCAAGACCCAAGAAGCTCCAACTGAATTCCAACCAATTAGTGTTACAATTTTATTTAACACTTAATCTTCCCCCATCCCCCAGTGCTAAATACTTTAGATTTCTTTTTTTAAGAGCATTTTAAAATGAGAACTCTTTTTCCATTCTTCTTCTCCTCTCCCCCTCCTCCCCAAGTCTTTTTTTAAGAACACAGCACATATAGCCATGGTGATCCCATGTTTCCTATGGTTTCCATGATCAGCTCTTTACGGATCACTGATAAATGAATATGTTCAGCCCCAATATCTCCCCCAAGCTAAGGTCCCTCATTTCTAAATTGTCTGTTGAACCCCTCTACTTCCACATCTCACAACATCTTCAAACTCAAAATGCCCAAAATGAAACCATCATCTACTTTCCCCACAAATTCTTCTGAATTTCTCTATTTCTACCAATGGCACCTTTTCAGCTTGGTGGTAGGCAGAAAATGGATTTGTGTGGAGAGAGATCAGTTAAGAGCCATTGTAATATAATAGTTCAGGGGGGAGGTTAGAAAGATCTGAGCTAAGGCCATGACTGTGAGAACAGGCAGAAGGGCAAAGATGTTGGGAAATAGAACTGACTACCATCTTTCTTCAGCTTGTCATTAGATCTCACCTGGACAATTTTAATAGCCTCCAGTTTCAGCCATCTCCAATCCTTCATTTGGATTGCTTCCAGTGTAATCTTTCAAATAACGGTCATGACCATGATATGTCCCTAGTAAAATAGCAATGGTTCCCTACACCTGGAGGATAAAATGCAAACTCCTGAGCCTGGCATTCAAAGCCTGCAAAATCCCATTTCCAATCTACCTTTCTAATCTTCTTATACATCTAATATTCTACCTAAACTGGACAACATGCCATTCTCTTACCACCGCCATCACTACTTACTTGGTATTTTTTTAAAAATGTATTTATTTGTTACTTAAACACCTAGTTAATTCCCTCCTTCTCTCCCACCCCTCTCCACACTAGAAACAAGCATCATTTAACAAAAACATATACATATATAGAAAACTACTGTTTCTACTGCTCAGTCCTTTCTCTGGAGGTGGACATAAACAAGTCATTCTTCAAACAATATTTCTGTTGCTGTATATAATATTCTCTTAGTTCTGCTTGTTTCACATTTCATATAGGTCTTTCCAAGTTTTTTTTTTTAATTACCTTGCTTGTCTTTTCTTACAGTATTACAGTATTTCACCACAATCATAAAGCACAACTTGTTTAACCATTCCCCAGGTGATGGGCATCCCTTCAATTTCCAATTTTTTGCCATCATAAAAAGCTGTCGTCAGTATTTTAAAACATATATTTTTTCTACTTTTGTTGCTCAGAATTTTAATAATTATATAATAATCATCATCAATTCTATTTGGCATTTTAAAATGTGTAAAACACTTTACTTATATTATCACAGTTTGAGCCTAACAACAACTCTGCAACATAGATGCTATTTTTAGACTCATTTTATAGATGAGGAGACTGAGGCTGTGAGAACTTAAGTGACAGTCTTTCTGGCACTCAAGTCCAGCACCCTATTTGCCATGCTATGTATGCTGCCTCCTGAAGGACTCCATCCAGCCTCTACTTGCTGTAATTCTTCTGAGTCCTGCTCAGGGGCCATCTCTTCCCTGAAGCCTTCCTTCTCCATCAACACCCTGACAAGGAATCTTGGCATCTTCCAGTCTTATATATATATATGTTGTGCGATTCTCTCCGTTGACATTATCATCCTCTCATTTCCCATTTATTTGGGTACAAATTTTCTCTCCCTATGAAGACCTCCAACTCTGGGAGAAGTGAGAAACTGGATGGCTTTTTGTTTGCTATCTCCCATGCCTAGCAGAAGGGTTTCAAAAATGGGAACAAATTGAGTTGAACATAGATGAGTAAGTGGCAAAGGTCATCACCAAGATATAGTTTAGGCCAGAAGCCAAAGTGGGTGTGGGGGACTGAAGGCTCAGACAGGAAAGAGTCTTGATAAAAAGGCTAATGGCGATCAATAGCCCATATTGGGCTAAAATGGAGAAACTGCATGGACGTGTCCTACTTTGTAACTTAACTGACCTAAGAAACATGGATCTGCCGCCATTTGTCCCAGCTGCATATAACGAGAATTCCACAATTCCCACATGCTGTAGGCAAGTTCAGCTTGAACAAGCTGTCCTGGAATATGCTTGATAGGGTGGAACAAAGGGGTTGGTCACTCCAAACCCTTGGCCCTCGCCTAAACTCCTAAAACTTAATGGACAGGACAGTCTGTTCTCCCTTTTCTCTGAAATAGAGAGCAAAAATATTTCAGTCCTTTATATACAGTACAGTGTCTTACCATTTGTCATCTATGTGAGACTTTTGTTTCCTTTCTGGGTCTAAATAGAAAAAATAAGACTCTCCTTCCCATCTCAGACAGGGAGCCTTTTAACTCTTAGTGGAAGAAAATGAAACTAGTGGGCTAATCCTTAGAACCCCAATAGAAATAAAAGTGGGTGATGCCCCCCCAAAGATCTGATTACCATGTAGTTCCTTACGCTTGCTTCCTTCTTGTAGCCTCGTAGCTGCTCAGTAACCCCACGTCCTCCCCAGGCAATGATGCCACAGCCCCCTTCTGTCACACCTTCTATCACAAAGGCTGGCACCCTTGCCCACAGGAAGTCCTCGATTATACTGGCTGGTACAGGGAAGGGGGTAAATTAGAGGCAGAGAGGGACATCCTCTTTCTTGTGGCAAGAGTGGAGATAAAGTACTCTTGGCTTCCCAAGTTAAATTTCGGGATGTACTTTCCCCTCAAAACAATGTTACTCATGGTAGATAAGAGTAAGTTTAAAGTATGTTGTGGGTTACAGAGGCTTTGCAGGCTGGCGTAGGAACTTCACCACCTTCTACTCCACTCCCAGGTCTGAATGAAACTGTTTCTGTGAGAAGATGCACTTTAAGTTCCAAACACCCATTACCTCTGAACCCTGGAACAAAATCTGTTCTGAATTCGGTCAGGGACAGCCCACAGAGTACACCGTACCTTGGACAAAGCAGATATTCAATGAAAGGAGTTGACAAAATTTAATTTCTGAAAATGTTATGCAAGTGCCAGAGAAACATGATGGTGGGGGTGGTTTTCAATTGCCTGGAGGACAGAATGACTTATGGTGGATATCCTTAAATACCATCTGAGTGACCACACTGGCACTGGATTATCTGCTGGCAGACTGTGCTTCAAATCCCATCGGACACTTACTTTGTGACTTGGGCAAATCCCTCGACCTCAGTTTCCCCATTAGTAAGCTGTGGCAGTAGGACTAGATTTCTCTTTGCTCTCTCTGGATCCTGGAAGTGTTGGGCTATGAGTGAAGATGGTGAGGAAGCCTCCAAACGCCTCGATTCTGGGGAATGGATGACAATCTGTCTGGTTACACAGCAGTGCCTCCGAGGAGGGGATGCTCAGGCGGGAGGCCACAAAGCCTCGGAAGAGTCACGACATATTTCAAACCGCTACAAAATCTTTTTAAAGGCTTCATAATGTCATCCCTTTGGGGGCTGGGTTCTTGAGGCTGAGGCTCTCTCTCCAAAGAACTTCCTCGCTGTGATTACCAGCAATTGTTCACTTGTGGTATGACCAAGCGTCACTCCGTGCCAGGGTCTTTTGGCAGGAAATCAATCTGAGTCAATGCCTGGGATCATTAGAGGCACGAAACAACTGCCACAGTGATATCCATACACACATTATAGGCCAAGATTATAGTTCAGTTCTGCAACTCTTTTGTACATTCTAATTTCCCCCCAATTGTGTGGCCCCTAACACATTAATTATCATGGGCTTGATCAGAGGATGGGCAGAAATTTTCCCTCTATTTTAAAAAAGTTTTCAGTAGAGAACCATGCTATTGGGAACAACACGCTGTTTCGACTGAGTATGGGGGAATAGTGTGGTGGTGTGACCGAACAAAACTTACAAATATAATGACAAGCATAAGAATAACCTTATTAGGGGCACAGCAATTAAACCTAATTGGTACAAAGCTCTGCTATGGGACTGCCAATTGCTCCTCGTTTGCCTGGGTCCAGCGAAACGTCTGCAGGCTTAGGGAGGGCAGGGCACGGCAGAGCCACCGTCCCGGGAACGAGGAATCCCAAGAAACGGCCGTGTGGGTGCCCATTCGCCCTCTCTGGCGAGATCGCCGACTCCGGCTCTCCCTCAAGCGAGGCGACAGCTTCTCGAGAGAGAGGTCTGACCACTTACAGGTCATGTCACAGAAGGGATTTTCTGGTAAAAAAAAAACCATTAGAGGATTAAAAGGCGAAGGTCACCCGTTATTCACATTTTGGGTATAAATTAGTTTATTCATATTATTTCTTTACAAGGCCATTGTGAGATTCATAGAGCGAATGCCCTAAATATGTGAAGGGGAGATGGGGAGTGAATGGAGGATGATAAAGTGAAGAGAGCCTTGGCAAAGCACCGGCTGGGGGGACCGCGACTCCCTGGCACTGATGCCAGCCTCAGGCTTGTGGAGCGCTTGACAGCCGTGAGGTGTGGCTCTAACAACACATCCTACTGAGGAGGAGAGGGAGACACGGAGGTTAGGTGACCGGCTCCAGGTCAGCTGCCAGGATGGAACTGGAACTCAGGGCTTCCTGACTCCAGGTTCAAGGCTCTCTTCTTGGGGTGGGCTGGTTGCTGCTTGGTGTAAAAATAGGGCCTGAACATCTAGAGCACAGGATTAGGTTCCGGGGCCCTGAGACGGGGGGAGGAAGAGCATGCCCGAGACCAAACTGGCTCGCTTCCTAGAGGTCAGTTCAGTTTTCGGTGAAGTGTCTGGCTGGCTGGCGGGGCAATGAAGAGAACACTGGCCTACCCCTGGGAAGAGCTGAATTTAAGCTGAAGAGCTCTGTGACCCTGGGCTGGTCCCTTCATCTCTGCCTCAGTTTCCTCCTCTGTAAAAAGGGCATATTGATAATAATAGCACCTACTTCCCAGGGGGGTTGTGACAGGCAAATGTAAAGTGCTTCCTTCCTAAGTCCCCCTTCAAGCTCAAGAAATTGAGACACGCGTGCTCGTGCGCACACACACACACACACACACAGTGGTGTACTGAAAGCATGTATTAATATTCAATTTATGTGAATGTTACGAAGAGACAACATCAACATATAGAAATACTGATACACTGGGAAGACACTGTATTAGAATTAATATAATATAGTGACAGTATCTGTAAGACATTTTTGAATTATATTGTATGACTATTTAATATTTCAAAGTGAATGATTCTAATCTTATATTATTAAAAATAAGAAATGTTGCAATGTATTCTAAATAAATTCCATTGGGGGACACTTATGACAAATCATTCGAGCTT
Source organism: Gracilinanus agilis (assembly GCF_016433145.1). Lineage (NCBI taxonomy): Eukaryota > Metazoa > Chordata > Mammalia > Didelphimorphia > Didelphidae > Gracilinanus > Gracilinanus agilis. Next base: position 31,272,770 of record NC_058134.1, read on the forward strand.
ATTCTTAGGTTTGCTAAAGTCACCAGAACTGGAGAGAATTACGGTTTGGTGTAATTTCAGAAAATCCCAGATAACAGATGAAAATAAAATTTAATATAAATGTCACATCATATAGTCACATTGCTCTTGAAATAACATCATTTTATGGGAGCGGTTTGACTTTTCAGAGTGCGCCGTGTAATCAAGCCATTTCAAACAGAAATATGTTAAGTTCAAGCTTAAAAAATGACAAATATGCAGGGGCACATGTGGGGAGATGGACTCTATCGCCAGAGAAGCATCCTGAGGTTGTGATGAAAAACATGAGATCGCGGGGCTTATGCTGTCAACTAAAACCTATTACAGATGCAATTTATGAGAGTTTATCTATTTTATATACCCCTAAGTAAGAATACACCCTGGAGAGGAAAAGACAACATTTCTTCGAGGCCTGAAGATGGGGAATAGCTGCTGATCTTAATGACAGGAACAAGGGGAACAATGGATGTCTGGTCCAGAGGATCCAAAATTATTAATTCATGCTAAATCCTCGTTTTGTTTTTTTGTTCGTGAATCAGAAATACAGCTTCCCTCTCCCAAGGCCACTGAAAAACACCTCATTTCATTTCCTAATTTCTTGACAATGCTATGCAAGCATATAGTGAAACACTTAAAGAATAAATGGCATTAGATAGCACAGATGAATTGCTATGTTCAATACAGGTATTGCACGTCTGTGTGCCTTTGTTTAGAGCCAGACTAGACCTATGATTTCATTGGGAAAAGGAATTCCCAGAGAGGAAATTCCCTTTACCCATGGAGGCATCTTCTCTGCAACTCTCAGTTCTAGTGAGTAGCCTGGAGCCATCAGAGGGCCCTCCGCAGGGTGGCCTGAACCAGATGAAGATGTAAACCACGGGTCGGCAACGTATGGCTCTCGAGCCATTTCTGGATCTTTTGAGGGCCAGGTATGGCTCTTTCTGCAGGAGCCATAAAGTCCATTTTTTTTCAGGCGCTGTTACAGGAGCGGCACTCTGAGCACTGGACGGCTCTCACGAAATTACATTTTTAAAAACGTGGCGTTTATGGCTCTCACAGTCAAAAAGGTTGCCGACCCCTGATGTAAATGGTCAATATTTAACAAAATAAATAAAAATACAACAAATCATAGCTAATATTACATCTTAAAACTAAGTCAATCCGATGAAGCCTCTCCTTTAGCGGCCCAGTTTCCACTGGAGTCTGACACCAATGACCTGGAGCAATGTGGGGTTCAGTGACTAGCTCAGGGACGAGCAGCCAGGAGGTTAGCCTAGTAAGTAAGGCTGCAGTGATGGTTAAATCTTGTGCTTTGAGCTGGGGACCCCCCACCCCACCCCCACAATCTATATTTTCCATTTGCTGGGTTCCTTAAAGGTTTAGAGCAGATTTCTGGTTGCTTTCTTCACTAACATTATTCTGAGGTACTTAAGCTTGAATGGAAGTCCTTAGCAAAATTCCATCAGGGAGAGACAAGAGCTGTTCTGTTTGGTAGAGGGAGTTTCCTGTTGAAGAAGCTCCTTCTCTCCTTGGAAATCTCCATTTTGAGCAAAGGAAGAGAGTGGCCCAGCTACGTGGAGTCAAACTCCTCTACCGAGGCAGAAAACCACATATTAACATTATCTAATTTTTTAAAGTCTGTTCGCTATTTCCCAGTTATATTGTATCTGTTTCAGGCAGCCCTCAGGAGCCTTGAACATCTATAGCCCAGACAGGGTCAGTGTTTCTCCCAGGGTCACACAGCCAGTAGTGGAGGCAAGAGGTGGGACGTGAACGGAGGCCCTCCTGGGTCCAAGGCCAGCTTTCTGTCTGCAACACCCCCTGCCTCCAAGAACCTTCCTGCAAGAAAACCACCACCGGAATCAGGCCGGTCCGGAACAAGGAGGGGGACGAACACAAGATGAGCAGCTTCTGAACGGATTTCGGGGAGATGGTGTTCATCTGAGCATAAAGGATCCCCGACAGCCTCCGTCCTATAAGCCAGACTTCCGTGTGAAGCCTCGTTCCCGTTCCTAAGGGATACAGGAGGAATATCTCTATTACCTGCTCGCCCCGCACACGCCACACACTGGCACGCTCCCCTCCCCCCAACCCCCGCGCACGCGCATGCAGATATCTATAGAAACATCCTTCTGGGTCGGGGCTGAGCCTGGCCCCGACGCCCTTCGTTTCCCTCTGTGGCCGTGCGGGGCCCAGCCTCAGGGGCACCCCGCGCCTGCCCCCGCCCTCGGCTCCTCCGCAGCATCCCCGCCACTTCCCTCCTCCCATACTGTGTGGGCTCTGGGTCTCGGATGCCCAGATCGGGAGGGATCTCGGCCCGTCTGGCCACCCCATGAATCCAGAAGCCGCCTGCCCAGCCATGGGGCCCCACCCGGCCTGAAAACTCCGCCCACGTTCGGCCAGGAGCGCAGCCTTTCTTCTCTTCCAGCAGGCCTCGGCTCCTCGAGGTCCGCCGGGCTCCCTTTTGTCTCTTAGGCCGGTGTCTGCCTCGGGAAGGCCCCCTGAATGCTGGCGGAGGGAAAGCCGCCGCCGGGGTCTTCCTGGAAACCAAACGCGTCTGTTCCAGCGGATCTGACAACAAGGAAATAAAGACAACTCTTTAGCTGTTCTCCACATTTTTAAGACTGTCTGCCAAGAGCTCGTCTTCGTTTCTCCAGCAGGGACATCTAAACGTTCCCCGGAGTAGCTGTCCGGAAGGAGAGGGAAGGCCGCTCCTCTCCTGCCTTCCCCTGGAGCCAGCCGGGGCTTCCACGCGGCTCTCCTCCGTCTGCTTCCTCCTGCCAAGGCGGCCTCCAGGTCACTCCTGGTCTTCCCCAATGGGGATCCGTGCTGAGGGGAGGTGGGGGATGGGAGTGGGGAGCAGGACAGACGGCCTCAGCACCAAGAAGTCCGGCTCCTCACTGCATCTCTCTCATCTCCCTGGATGCATTCTTAGTTCCCCTCGAGGGCACATCTTCCCTAATGGCAGGCCCAGGCTGGGTGCTGGAGCTCACTGCTTAAAAATGGAGAGAGCCGGCCTCTGAGTGGCTCAGTGGATGGTGAGCCAGGCCCAGAGACAGGAGGTTCTGGGTTCAAATCTTGCCTCAAACATTTGAGCGATGCGCATTTAATCACAGAGTTTAAAGATGGCAGCAGTGGTTCATATTATACACTCAGAAAAGGACAAAAGAATGAGGAAAAGAGATGATAGGGGTCCTGCGTGCTAGTGCCAGTGGCACCTCTTTGGGGATACAGCTAAGGATCAATCAATCAACATGTATTTATTAGATGCCAACTGTGTGCCAAGCACCAACCGAGGGCTGGTGATACAAAAGAGAGTGAAAGCCATAGCTGGTACAGTCATATACAATCTTTAGATTAAAAAAAAAAACCTCACATGATTTTTCTCTCTATGTATAGTTTCCTATATTTGAATATCTGCACTTGTCCATGGAAGTACACATAAAACGTATATTTAATTTTTAAAAGAGGTTCATTTAAAGTCTGATACCAAAGAGGGTGAACTTAAACACCTTCAAAGCAACCATGGATTGTCCTGTGTTGTAAAGAGAACAGAGAAGAGGAAAGCAGAGGAGGAACACTGGGCGGAAGGATGCTGAAGTCCTTGCCAAATCCTGGAAGCCTCTGTGCCATGATGGGCCTCCAGTTTTCTAAGGGCTTCTTTCCAGGTGCCGGAGCCCCAAGAAGATGCTGCCAGGCTGCAGGTGGGGAGTGCCCACGAGCACCACTCAGCCACATCTGCTCCGGAGAATGGCAGAAACCAAGGAGAGGGGGAGGCTTCTTGCACTGGCTCGCTGCACCGAGGGGTTCCTGCCCATTCGTGAGTTGCTCTCTCCCTCTCCATTTCCCCTCTTTGGAGGGTTGGAGGTACACTTTAGAATTGATCCTATCACACAGGATGAGAAATTAATGGAGGGATCTTTAATTCTAAGGAAGAAAAAACACCATGAGCATCTGGGAAGAATGTGGAGAAGCACAAATGTTTTGTTTTGTTTTTCTAGTGTGAGTGTATGAGAGTTGTTACTGTCCAAAGGCCAAATGGCTATGTCAGGCCAGTGTGGACACTTCTCCCTGTAACCCCTCCCCCCATCCTTCCCCCCCACCCTGGGTTTCTAAAGAACAGCACTTGTTCTTCCTGAGTGTCGTCTGGAGCAGGGATAATTTGTTTTCCTGCAGAGGCAGAAGAGAAGCTTTGGGGTTTCTGAAGAGAGTTCCTGGAGGTGTTTATATAGTTACTGTGCTGTAATAACCTTTCTCTCAATCCTCTTTTTCTTCTGTCCCTCACATTAAAGTTAATTTTAATGTCGTTTATGCCAATGAAGACAACTTTCCTGTGTGTTTATCACTGACTTAATTATTTTCAGGGCTTAGTTGAGAGAAGAGTAGAGAAGTTGGCCAACCAGCCAGTGGAGATCTTTGGATAAGCTTCCTTTAATGACTTGTGGAGTTCATTTTTTCATGACTCAACTATGTAAATGAGCTCCAAGTTCAGCCCTCGTTAGCCATGTCTGCTTTGTCACTGGGCAAAAGTCACATGAAAGGAAAACTGCAGTGTACTTTATGACTTGATTACAAAATCATGAAACTGTTGGAAATGGGTTGCTATTAATATATATATATATATATTTTTTTTGCTTAAAAGGTTACATGAAGCAGAAAATCTTTTGGATTTTGTGGTCTCTCTAGGATTTACTGTGGGCAGATACAGGGGGCTTGGGAGTGGGTGGGAGAGAGGGCATCTAGCAAACTTTGAAAACAGAATCAAGGTAAGAATTTGTGACTAGAGAGGATTTCTGCTTCATTTAAATGTTTGTGGACATATAGCTGGAGATGTACTTTGAATCAATCATCATCAAAAAAATCTGAATCCTCAATCTTATGTCTAAATCAGAATCAAAAAAGAATGAAAATATGGCATTAGCTTGCTTTTAGGTTTATTGACATCATGTTCCCTTAAGTACTTGCTCGAGAGAAGTAAAAGGCATTTATTATTGACAGAGTCTAATCTGTTTACTTACAGCTTAGCTGACATATCTGCTCCGTCTACTTATTCTGATGGTTAGGAAGCCCTTTGAAGTCCGAATGTTTCATGCATCTAGAGAAGTTTGTGAGGTGATTTTTCTAAATCTTGCAACAATCCCACAAAAGGGTAGTTCATGGAAGAAAGAGAAATCAGATGAGAGGAAAGTACAGAAACAAAGAGGGCACAAGAGGGACAGCTCCAGGTAGGGTACGATCTGCATTACCAGAGGGAACAGATCCCTGTTGACGAGGCTCTAGAGTAGTGATTCCCAAAGTGGGTGCCACCGCCCCCTGGTGGGTGCTGCAGCGATCCAGAAAGGCGGTGATGGCCACATGGGCATTTGAGGGCGATGAATAACAGGGGGCGGTAGGCCAAAAAAGTTTGGGAACCACTGACCTAGAGCCATCTAAATATTTCCGTGCTGAGTATGGCATAGAATAGAAGTGTATAAGGAAGGGAAGAAAGGCAGCATTTATGAGCAGGGGAGCTCTTGAAGAGAGGACGTCCAGTTGAGAGTCTCTCCACTTCACAGTGAAGGTGGCATCTGACTTTGAAAAACAGACAGGATGTCCATAGGTGGTAGGAGAAAGGAAAGAAGAGAAAGGCAAGCTGGGTGTAGGGGATGATGTGAGCCACAGCTCAGATGATAGAAACTTCTGAATGGGAGTAATCCAATTTGTTTGGAATAAATTGGTCTTTAACAAATGTGACTGTCTATCAGGGCATGCATCCATCCCTCTATCTATATCCCTGCTGCTTCTAGGAGCAAATGTAAACTCTTTTTAGCACTACAATCTCCTCACTGCCTGGCTGCTTCTGACCTTTCTAGACTCTCCCACCTGCTTCTCTTCCTCAGTCTCTGGTTCACTCATATCAGCCTACTTGCTTTTGGGGAACTCCAGTTCCTATTTTCTTGCTTTAAAATTTCATTTGTCAGTATAATAGCTGGAAGAAGGAAGAAGGGACTGTAAGAATTTAAATGCTCATATACTGTTAGAGTCCATACATCCAGTTCTGGGAGGTCAGCAGAGTTTTCTGTAAGTTATTTTTTTCCCCACTTAATTTAGTCTGAATTCATGTTATCTACCTATAATCTTCTTCACGCATACACTAGGTACTCAATCAAGAGCTTAAAATAAATTAATAAATGTGAAATAGGATCCTTTTCAAGATCTAAAGAGGCTGATAAATCACAGAGATATAGAATATCCCATGAGAAAGCATATGGAGTCAAGCCCATTATTTAGCTTCTTGTAGCCTCCACTTTTCCCAGATCCATTAAATTTTCTAGGTTTAACTATGCACCTCTAGCACTTAAAAATTGGCCTACCTTTCCCAAGACTTACTTTTCAGAAACAGTTGGCAAATACCTTGGATGTTTTATGTGTGAAATCCAAGGTTGAAACATAGTTGCTGTTTTCTAAAAATACAAGCTATTACTGAGTTTATCTTCAGATACGCCAAACAACCCTATTGTAATCCCGCAAAGGAGGATTAAAAAACCCCAAACCATGACATTTTCTTGGGTCCCAGGAGCCCTGGCACCGCCTTCCTGGCCCTTCCGCTAAAGCAGCCAATCCTGGCTGCCACGTCTGTCTCTGTCAGGCTCATCCCTGCCCAGCTCCAACAGGCTGGTGTTATGAGTAAGATTAGATTAGCTAGTTATTAGGTATTGATTATATATTGATTAGGAAGTACCTAGCAGGAAGGAGCTGGAGCTGGGAATTCCAGGTTGGAATGAAGGAGGAGGAAGTCTATGTGTGCTGTGTGTGGACTCCATTAGTGGTAGGCAAAAACTGTTGCCAGCCTGGGAGAACTCAGAGCAAAGGACACCTTGCATCCTGTTTTCCCCTGGATCCTGTGTGGTGTGGCATTTAAGGAAAGAACAAGAGAAGAGGACAGTGCTTCAAGCAAAACCCTTACTGCTTAGTTCCTGAGACAACTGTAGCTCCTGGCATCCAGACATCATCAGTGGATTGCAGTGAGAATCCCAAAGCCACAAAAGCCCCAGCTGTACTCAAGCCTGGCAGGTTCCAGGTGTGAGGCAGAAACCCAGAGACTCCAGTATAGCTCCTTGGGCCCTGTTAGTTAGATAGTTTAAATTAGTGTAGTGAATAAGTCCTTCCCTGTCCCTTTGGGTTTTGTTATTAGGTGTTAAGATTTTAGAGTAGTCATTCCTATCCCTCCTTTTAGTTGTTTCTAATTAAAACCCAATTTCACCTTGTTACCTTGTCAGTTAATTCAAAGCCTCTGGCCAGAGTGACAGTTGGCTGTTATTTTTCCAGTTGGGAGTGGTGTAGCTGTACAAGATCAGTTTTAGTCCCTCTTACACCCCAGAGAGTGTTCCCACAAACCCCATAGTTGATTTTTAATATCCCTGGTGACCCCATTGCTTATATTATCTTACACTGGGATCCTCCCTTTGAGGTGGGAGAGAAAGCAGGTGCAGGGCAAAGGCTCTGCTGGCTGGTGCGCTCTACAACCAGCACCCGGGACACCAGCTCGAGCTTCTGGGGCTCCGCGAAGGGGATGAGCCAATGCTGGCCCCATCCTTCTCTCACTCTTAGCCTTGCCCACGGCTTCCTCTGGGGATTGGTTCTGGCTGTGCTTGGCTTCCCTCTACCTCCAAGAGCTCCTGAGGAGGAGGCTTGGGGGGCTTTGCAGGGGCTAAAGCTATGGCCATTATGACCACCGAAAACACCAAAGGATAGGTTCCATAGTCAACTCATTGTTTGCTGCCTTCAGAAGCAGGACTTAAATTCGGTTCTCTCTGGCCTGGAGCAAACATATTATAGAGCTGAGTAGAAATTCAGAAGAGCTGAATTGTTGGGGGTTTTGCCCACCCCCCAACACTTAGCACCATACTTGGCACACAGGAATTGCTTAATAAATGTCTGCTAAATGCTTGATGAATGAACAAGAAAAGTGGCACCTTTTCCTTTACCACATTAGCAGACATGAATCTTCTGAAAGCTGGTTTTGGGCCGTCCGGCCACTTTTTAAGGGCTCCAATAAATCACGTGGCCATCGTTGAAGCCACGGGTCATAGAGGTCAGACATTTCGTTTATTTTTAAACCTGCAGGTTAGGATTTTCTATTCAAATCATAATCATTTTCATCCATATTAGCTACCCATGTTTTCCTTTGTGTGCACTGGGGGACCGACGGAGAACCGAAAATAAAGGAACAATCCACTGCCAGCTGGTGGATGGTCGGTGCTTCCACACAGAGGAACCAGCCTATGGAGGCCAAGCCAGCGTGGAGGCCCTCCCCTTCCTGCAAGAGTCTGGGCTTCAGCCCTTTCAGCCATGCTGACTCTGGGGAGCCCCACTGGGGGTTCTCCTGAGAAAGACCCTGGAGGGGCTGCCATTCCCTTCTGCAGCAAATTTGTCAGAGGAGGAAACAGAGGCAAACAAGGTGAAGTGACTTGCCAGAGCCACCCAGCTAGGCTCAGAGGCCAGATCTGAATGTGCCTCCAGGCTGGGCTCTCTAACCCCTGCCTTAGCACGAATGCCCCTGATCTTTCCTAAGGCTATTTCCACAGAGATGAAGAGCCGCAGTGCGGTGGACAGAGCTGGCCCCCAAAGGAGGAGGAGCCTCCTACCCTGCTGGAAGGCCTGGTCTCCCTCAGACCCTCACCCTGATGGGCCCCCTCCTCTGCCACGGGGAGGCGGGAGTGTGTGTGGAAACAGTCCTGGCTTTCAAAGCTGCCTCATCCCTCCTACCCCCCACCCCCTCATCCCCCCAAGGATTCACCTAAGTCCAAACCACTGAGGAGCCTTTTGGAATTCACCTCGCCCAATCCCTGGATGCAGGATATACAAATGCCTACCAGAGCCATATTGGAAATCTGAGCTTGGCAGGCCATCCAGTTCCCTGGCACAGCCTCAGAGAATTCAGGGTCTCTGTCGCTACAAAGAAGCACTGAGGTTGGAGGGGACGTGATCTGGGATTCCCAGAGGCCACCCGTCTCTCTGGCAGGCTCAACCAGATTTGGACCGAAATGTTAGCTGTTATTGTTTTTATTATTAAATAATAATAATAATAGTTAACTTTCTATGTGCCAAGACACTAGGCTAAGGGTTTTATAATTATCATCCCACTTGATCCTAGCAACATTGCTGGGTGCTATTAGATTTCCATTTTACAGCTAAGGAAACTGAGGCACACAAGCTAAGTGATTTGCCCAGGAGCACATGAGCTAGTATGTCTCTAAGGCTGGATTTGAACTCAGGTCTTTCTATCAGTTCCCTAGCTAAATAAAGACTAGAGTAGATGATCCTTAAGACCACTTCCAGCTCTACATCTATGCTCCCATAAACCTATATCATGTCTAAATTAAAATTAAGTCCAATACATTCTTGACATCAGGTTAGCTCATGAGTGGATGTCAGTCAAAGGTTTTTCAGATGAAGAAACTAAAGTGGTGAGGGGAAGGTTCAATAATTTATTCCAGGTCACTCAGGGAGAAGCAGAGGTGGGATTTGAATTCAGGTGTTCTTATTCCAAAGTCTCTGCTCCAGGCTCACTTATCTCAAAGTAATTTAATTTACATTTTCAGTAAGGCACTTCAGCCATCAAACTCCTGTTTACACAGGTAGAGAAGCCTGGTTGGATCAATCTGGTTTTCTAGGGGCTAGCCAAGTCATATATCTGTTAAAAAACTTTTGGTGAGAAGCTCCCCTGCCCACCCCACTCTTGGGGAATGGAGGAGGTTTCTAGTTAAGAGTTTAAACAATCCAATTCTTGTTTATTTTCTTAAACAATGGGCCATTTGGTTTTTATTATGAGGAAAAAATTATACATTTTATATTCAAAGTCCAAATTAAACACATTCTCCTTTTACCATTTTATTCTATCTCCAAAGCACATCCATAAATATTCTCCACCACAAGTGTAACCACTATATAAATAAATCCCTTGTTTCTTTCTATAAATAATCATTCATTCATTAATAATGGTTAAATTCTCTGCAAATGTATTTCTATTACATAGACATCACTGAAATAAAGATGATAAATATTTTAGTGAAAGAACTAAGATTCAATTATAACAGAAACAAGAGAAAGGAGCACAGTGCCTGGGAATAGCATATACTAAATTTAAATATGTTTTCCCTCAAGGGAAATCACTTCAAGCTAGTGTATGGGAGGGCAATGACGTTTATTGGATGCATTATGACATAATTGTTGCCTAAAGTTTCCCTTATTAAACTCATGTCAATATCGAAGAGCTGGTTGGACCTCAGCAAAGATGGAAAATGATGGATTGCATCAAGAAGTGAAATGTTATTCTCTAGTCAGAACAAAATCGTTTTCTGTTTGGCACTGGGAGACCTGCTTGGGAAAACTGGTCAACACAAACAAACACACACACACACACACACACACACACACACACACACAAATCAAGAGTTCACCTAGTTAGAGTCTGAACCCATAGTTTTAATGCTAATGTTCTCATTTTCGCTTTCCCTCCTTCCTCTTCTCTCTGAATGTACCTTCTCCATCTCCTATCTACTTATTCTGGGTCCTCCCTGCATCAATATAGATTTATAACCAAATCACTCAGCCAAAAAAATTGTTTATGCAGCAGTCAACTTGTTGATGGACCTGATCCAGGCTGGGCTTATCCAATTCAACCAGCATTTAATACTTCAGAGGACCACTAGATCCTTACTCAGACCCTTTCTTGGTAAGACCTGGGGGAACCTGGGCTCTGCTGTCAACCTAGCAGAGTGTAAGATGACTGGCTTCACGAATGTATGTTCGGGAGACAGTTGGGTAGCCCAGTGGATTGAGAGCCAGGCCTAGAGACAGGAGGTCCTGAGTTCAAATCTGGCCTCAGACACTTCCCAGCTGTGATCCTGGTCAAGTCACTTAACTCCCCATTAGCTAGCCCTTACTACTCTTCTGTCTCGGAACCAATATATAGTACTGATTCTAAGATGGAAGGTAAGGGTTTAAAAAAAAAAAAGAAAAAAGAACGCATATTTCAGGGCAGCTGGATGGCTCCATGGATTGAGAGTCAGGTCTAGAGACAGGAGGCCCTGGGTTCAAATCTGCTCCCAGATTCTTCCTTAAGTGTATGATCCTGGACAAGTTACTTAACCCTCATTGCCCAGCCCTTCCCAAGCTTCTGCCTCAGAACCAGTACACAGTACCAATTCTAAGACAGAAGGTAAAGGTTTTAAAATAATTTTTTTAAAAGTATGCATGGTCATCCATCCTTAAATAGTCATTCTATTCACCTTTGCCCCATGAGGAGACATCAGTGTAGTGAAAATGACATCCCTCCCGATAGGGGGAAAAAGCCCCAGCAACACCTTGTTTCCCTTTGCCATTCTTTCTATTCCTTATGAACTACTTATGTAATTCCCAGAAACATTTCTGAATTCTTTTCTCTTAATTACACTTGCATCATTGATAGATAAAGAATGGGGAAGTGGGGTGGCTTGTCATCAGCTCTTTGGAGATAAGTTTGAAACGAGGTCAGCTTCAGAGATGCAATTGAGAGATTCCAGTGTTCCAGCTTTCATAAATAGAGGCAACTCCTGGAGGCTGCAGAGCACAGTTGAGTAGGAAAAGTGATGGATTTAGAGTTAGGACAGACCCAGGTTCAAATTCTGGCTGACAGCAGCTTTGCATCAACAGTTTCTCTTATGTAAATTGGGCATTATATTACTCGTAGCATTTGCCCACCAGGGGTGTTGGGAGAATCAAATGAGAATTCAAAGAATGCATTTTGTAAACCTCAAAGCACTTGATCCAGCAAAACAGCAGTTAATGAGTTAACAATATTTCTGAATTTCTCTAATAATGGCCCAAAGAATTTTAAGTGCTGGGAAAAAGGCTAAAACAGTAAATATACTAAAATATCTTAAAAGCAGTATTTTAAAAAAAGCCAACACACCAATTTAAGGGAATTGAGAAAGTACCTTAGTGAAATATACACAGCAGATTACAAAGCTCCTCAATATTTACTGTTGGGGTCTAGAATAAAGGCATTTTTCCTTTAGCTAAAACATTTAAAATGGTTTGCTGTCTCCAAAAGGGGCAACAGGATGGAAGGAAATGTAGTGTGACAGGTAAAAACTGGAAACCTGTGCAATGATTCACATCTAAAAGATAGAGATGTTTCAATTCTGGTCTAGACATCTACATACAAAATACAGTCAAATAAATCACCGATACCTTTTAGTATCATCTCAATGATGATTTCTCAAAGTACAAGATTTTAAGATTTCCGGGATTTGCTTTGGTGGCCACATATATAAGAAGGAGAAGTCATGGGAGAAATTGGCCGGATTCAGCAATCAATTGACTAACTAATATTTATTGGGAACCTGCCCTACTGCAAACCACAAGGCTGGCCATTCAGGCAGCACCACACAGAACAAACAAGCATTTGAGGCAGTGGATTTAGATTTAAAAGACAGATTCTGCTTTTACTCTTGTGTCCAAGTCACTGTAGTTCTTTCTCTGGGCTTCGGTTTCCTCAGGAAGAAGACAGACTAGTACAGTGGTGTCAAACTCAAGGAGAACACAGATCTTTACAGGCTGTCTATTGCCAAAGAAACCTCAAATTAACACTATGTTGTAGTCTTATTTATTCTGTTAACTATTTCAATCTGGTTTGGGCTTCACTAAGAAACAATTAGACACTTCTAGACCAAAAGATTTCCCAGGTCCCTTCTGGAGGTCCCATTCTGTGAGTCTTTGGAGGCAGATCCATGCTCTGGAGGAACTTCTTTAACCTAATGTTTCCTTTTCAGAGCCATTTCTAGTTATGAGTAAAATAAGATGTCCTAATAATAATAAACAATAATAATAAAATAAGATGTCCTAACAGTGTTCCAGGATGGTTCCTTCCTTCTTTCTCTATTTGCCCCAGCAGCCTGGCATACAGGAAGCACTATATAAATGTTATCTATTTTTAATTATTATTACTATTATTATTCCATTACACAGGAACACAATCATGCAGAGAGGAAGTGTGGTACATCTTCCTCAGCTGAGGAGACTATTTTAAATGATCTAAAGCATGGTAAACTTTGTATCTATTAGGTAGTTTCAAAACTTAAATGCCTTCAATGCCCCTGTGCAATACAGCCTAACATTTCTTTACTTTTTTCAGATGTTGCCCTTTGCCCTAAGCCATCCTAAAACCCTTTTCCTACATTTTTTAACCCTTACCTTCCATCTTAGAATCAATAACTGTGTATTGGTTCCAAGGCAGAAGAGCAGTAAGGGCTAGGCAACAGGGGGGCAATATTCCCTATAAGTGGGGATCCCGATACATTTGCACCACAACTTAATGAGACATTTATTGGTCATTTTTTTAAATTTGCAGAATAAAAACTTCCTTGATGCAAGAGTTTCAGCACATTTTTCACCTTGTAAAATAGGTTCTATTAACTGAGGAAAGGACAACATGGAATAAATAAAATATTAGGTCCCAATTTATGATTGGCAATCCATAATTGTTACCAAGTAATAGTCCAATTTATTAAGGGATTAATGGCAATTATTTCTCAGGATTTTATAGTGAAATATTTTTTAGAGGTTCTCTGGGATCAATTGTTTTCAGGAATCTTTCATCAAAATCCATTTCGTTCATGATGCCATCTGAGCAGGGGGCATCAGAGACAAGGGATTGCTGACAAAGGCCTGTGCAAACCGCCAAAAATGGACGTAAAGAATTAGCAAGGAAGAATGTTTGTTCTTGTCCAGGAGTCTGGGGTTGGGGGAAGTTCCAGGGCAGGGGGCTTGGACCTGCCTGGGATATTATCAGGATATATTAGAGACCTCTCCTCCCTATTGATAAATCTCCCTGGGGGCTTACCCACAGAGATCCGTCTTTTCTCTTGCTGTTTAAAACCGCCACAATGGCAACACTGGCTCCCCCCAATGATCTGGGGCTGGAAGGGGCCGAAGGAGAATCCACAAGGATGCCCCTGTTTACAGGTGAGGAACCAGGGCCTTCTGGAGGAGCACCACATCCACCCAACACACACAGTTTACAGGCAGGACCAAAAGGCTCTTCTTCCAAGCCTACATCCACTGCATGAAGGCTTGAGATCGTCTCCATCTTCTTTTTCAAAAACTATCCCCCAAATGAAACTTTAGAACGAATTAATAAGAGGCTAAAGGATGAGTGCATTCTCCAGCCAGGGGACTGGTAACAGCCCTGCATGTATGGTACTGAAGTAAAATATTTTATAGCCTCATTAATAAAGAATAATAAAATGAAAATGCGATTTCAATATAATGTGCATAATTACTTCCACACATATACTTAATGCAACATTACAGTTAAATAAGATTAAGGCTGCAAATTAAAATCCATAAAGTAGAAAATAATAAAGTCGAGATTCTCATACTGACATTAATTTACAATGTTAAAATCTAATGAGTTTGCTTAATGCCATCTAGTAATTCAAAATATATGTGGGCAGTACGGGTAAAGAACTGCTGAAATGAAAACTTTTACTTCATTATTTCTTACATGGTGACATTTATACTCGGGAAACAGCAGAATTTTTTTTTTTCCTTGAAGGTTTTAAAGGAAAAAGAGAACACAATCATTCTGAGCCTCCTCTGTAGAAATGGTAGCTCCAATCTCAGCTCTCTCCAGTGTCCACTGTCTATTCAGGATGGCGACACCACAGTGAATGGGCAGGAGGTTGACCTCCTTTTATTGAAATAGTTTAATGGACAGAAGCACCAAATGGGCATACATCTGGCCTCTCTCATTCAGGAGGGCATCCAGCCTGTGCTTGGCACCTGCATACCTGGTTGTTCCCCACATAATGGGGTCCCCCCCTGAGAACCGGGCCTGTCTCCTCCCCGTGGAGCTGTCTCCAAGCAAGGAGCCATGCTCCCACACGGATTGCCCCGATCCCTGCCATTTCGGGGAACTTCTCCAAACTCAAGGAATATTTCATGATTTCCCTGGCAGGGCGCCATACCCAGCCCAGAAGCCTCTTAGGGGGGTTCCCACGCTGGGGGAGGAGTTCCCCGTGGAGGAGCCTCCTTATGGGCTGGGGAAGTTCCCCTGGTTAGGGGCCAGGATGCCTGCCAGTGAAAGCGGGGAAATTCTGTTGGAGCCTGCTTTAAAAATCCCCCTTTCAAATGGTCAAATCTGTGGCGTCTACAACTTGTTCCTCAGGCCAGAGAAGGGTTTCTCCAAAGTGGTCTTGAGCTTCTGTGGGGAGATCCACCAGGCTGCCCAGGAGCTTGGAGTCTTTGCTTCCAATGGCGTCCAGTCCACTCAACTGGAATGCCATCACACGCCTCTTATGTGCCGTGGATGGTGGGAGATGGTGGAGAGATGCTGGGACCTTTGGGCACACCCGCTAAGCCCAGGCGCCACACCACCACGAATCCGGGAGCTCACGGGTTCAGCTCACGGGCTCTCACGACTGCTGGAGAGGAACAACGCAGGCTCTAGTGAAGGTTTTGAGCTTCTGTCGCCACTGCAAGAGTCGGACAATTCACCAACTGCGTTTGGAAAATGATCTCCTAAAGCTGCATGGATGAGCCGCATGCCAGGAGTGAGCCGCCATTGGCAGATCCAAAAGAATAGAAGAGATTCTGCACACTGCAAAGTAGAGGGACAGCATCGGGTGCGTGCTAATTGGGGGGACCCTAGCGAGGCAGGAGGGATCTGCTTAGACCTCTGAGGGATGCAGCCTGCCAGCCAGGTGAGCCCTCCCTGCACAGCACCAACTTCTGAATGGCCCCCGCGGCTGCCTAGCAACCGAGGCCCAGATGCTGGCGGTGGGGGGCTGGAAAGTTGGCCCAGAAAGCTCGGTGGCCCTCCACGTTGCTGCAGAAGAAAACATCCAGTTCAAGGCCGGCTCTCTCCCTCGCTCTAGAATCCAAGCTCTTCCGTGGGCAGCGGCTTGGCCGCCCTTCGGTGCTCAGGTTTCTGGGCTTGTTTCCAGGTTAGAGGCGTGGCCAGCAGACAGTGTGCAAGCTCAGGGGATTAGAGGCAGGGCGCCCCAGGGAGTGGGGCGGGGGCGGGGCTGCCCAATTTCTGAAAGCTCTCCCCTTTTCTTTACCTCCTAGGGGCCCAGCATCCATCAGCTTGTTTCATCTTTTACCTTTAACGCTGACATAGTCATTCCAGTAGCATGGTCGTGGCCATCTCCTTTCTACCCAGAAACATCCCTTTCCCAATCGGCATGAAAAGTTTCTGGGGAAAACCTTAACGGGAACCCCGGCTCGATTTTCTGAGGTCTTCTGAGGTGCTAGGAATTAGGTAGAGAAAAACCATGCTGGCAGTATGACTGCGGATTTGTGCTCTCGGCCTTCAAAATTCCATCCCCGAATTCCTTCCCACGGGCTCGGGTAGGAAGATGATGGTCAAACACCAGCACGTCCCTTCCTCGGCTTCCCGGAAGTCTCCACCTTCACAGAACATCCGCCAGGCGGCCTCACTTCTGAATGTCTGGTCCTACCAACCCTTTTCCATAATGTTTTTAAATAACCCACGGAAATGCCAGATTCCGGGAGTGGACGGTGAAAACCAAGATTTCTTTTTTTTCTGCCCGGTTCACCCGCCCCTGAAATCCATGTCCCTAAAGCCGGGTCCTCTCTAGCTCCGCTCCAGGAGGGCTTCCCGGGCCAGGGGCTGCCTTGGGCCAGCCTGGAATCTTGCTCAAACCATCCTGGGGGATTTCATTCGCGGGGCTCCCTCCTTCACTGTGGAACGGAACCCTTCTGGAGCTGCTTCTGGGAGTGTTGGTGCGCCCAAACAATCGGGTTCTCCCAGCCAATCTATGATGAACCACTCCGATCTTCCATGGATGGGCCCGTCCTGGAAGCCTCTGCACGTAGGAGCCCCTCCTAGAAGCATCCAGACTGGGACTAGGGTATTGGATGGAGCCCCAATTCCATGCCTCACCTGAATCCTCATGCAAACCAGGCTAAGTTTTCAGAGATCAAGAAGATCTGGGCTACACACTGCACGAACAAGCCAATCGATGCCCTACTGGAAACAGGGAAACTTTTCACAGAATGTCTCCATGTTCCGGATTTGTTGTCCCACAGATGAGTTCAGCTCCTGTCATGGGGGTGTGGCTGAGGTCAGAGGCTAGGCCACAGGAGGCAGGGAATAAATGTTGGTGGACTGGCTGCTTGAAGACCATCCAATGATATAATTCTCCTAAACCCCTTCTAGTTTGCTTCACCTCAAACCCTCCTCCTCCTCCTTGCCAGTTGATGTTCCTGTGGCCCAAGTTATCTACTTTATTTCACTTGATCCTTACAAGAAGCCTGGGAGGTGGGGGTATTTTACAGGAGAGGAAACTGATACAGAAAGAGGTCAAGTGGCTTGTGTAAATGGAATTAGCTCATCCTCATTCATCGTTTAGACTCTAGCCATCAGAAATAGTCACCCCACCCAACTTAGAATTAAGTGGGGAGGGGAAGGTCTGTTACCCACATGTGACAATAAGTAACAAATCAAAAACAAGGGACTGCCCTTTGGGCAAACCAAACCAGTGTTGAGGCTGCCATTTGTCCACCTGAAATTGGAGGTGGATGCAGGAAGTGACAAAGGATGCTATCTTTTAAATATGATGGTATCTTCCTGTGGAGAGTAGTTGGTGTAGAAGGATCTCTGGGGAGACCTCAGATGGCTTCCCTCTGAATTGTCATGTGGGTAAGTTAGGCTGACTTCCTTTCTCCTCCCTTGGCATTTCTGGAGGCTCTACCCTCAAAGAGGCTTCTTTTGCCTCTCTAGTTGTAAAAGGCCTTGTGACTGGAAGCCTTGTTTAATTAACCTCTGTGCCCCTCTGCTGGGGCCTCTAAATTCTTACCTGGTCTGGACCTCTAGTCTGGGCCAGAGTTTCTCTCTCTCTCAATTTCCCTACCTTCAACCTTCCTAATTGTAAATAAACTTCCATAAAAGTCATCCTGATTTGGGTCTATTTTAATTTGAAATCGAGTAAATCCAACTTCTGGCGACCATACTTTAAATATCTAGTTTCCCATCTTACAGCTTCCATGCTCATGAAGTTATTAACAGTCTGGGGCTGGATGGGAGCTTGGGTCTTCCCAAGTTCTGAGCCTAGCATCATGCTACCCAGCTGCTTCATGCCAGAGTCTAGACCTGGGAGTTGTGGAGAATCATCAGATCTCCTTCAGTTCTAGCATTCTGAGCAGACACCTAAAGATGGCATGTGTGGCATTAATAGGTGCCTTTTCTCCCTCTGAAACCTATAACATATCTGCTACCTCAAGGAGCTCCCTATGAATTTTTAAAATTCTCTTTTTTTTAAAGGACATCTTTAAAAATCAAAGCACAAAAAAATTCAGCAATGAAGAGTGGGATCTATTCTCTTTCCTTTGATCAATAAGAAGCACTCATTGAGCACTGATTATGTGCCTGTGCTGGCTATGCCTTCTGAAAGAAATAAGGTATGATGTAGACAACCCACTCTCTGGGCAAGCCCAATACCTTCTCAGCCTTTGCTTCTTCCTCTATAAAAGAGGGAGAGCCCCCTCTCCTCCCCTGGTCCATGGAGGGGCAGAGTGTTTGGAAATCCCTCTTTAACCTAACCTGTAAGAGCTGTGCACACCATAGGAGGTGCTTGATGGAATTCTTTGGCTGGGCAGTGGTTCAACAACAATCATTTTATGGTAGCTTCACTATTTTATGGCTTCAACTTCATTATGGGAGGGATGTATTAAAAAAGCGCTTCTGCACATCTCCATTTCTGTGACTATTCCTATGCAACATGATTTAATTTGTAAAATAACTCAAATTCAGAATGCTGTAAAGCGTAACCAAAAGAAAAATTAAAATTACTTTAGTAAAACCTGTAGAAGGAATGGAATGACTGAGAACTGTCTGACTAATTCTGCCTGTCACAGGCTTTGAAATGTACTCGGAATCAAATTCTCAGAATTACTCAAGCGGTTAAAATGCTTGACATGTAAGTAAGGAAATATGTTTCCCATTTCATTCACACATTTTCAAAAACATGAATTATGAGAGAAATCTATAACTGAACACAGAGGATAGCACACTTCCGCAGCAAGAGCAGGGAGACTGAAGTCCATGGCTGGATTTCACATTTGAGTTCTACCCCTTTATCACCCACGTAATTGAAGCAAATCCCTTCCCTCAGTGGGACTCCATCTACTCCCCCCCACCCCAAATAAGGTGCGTACAGAGTTGGATGGTCCCAAAAGCGTCTTTTGATCCTGTGATCCTAGGAATATAAGACTGGTTTAACATTTGGAAAACCATCCATACAACTGATCATAACAATAATTAAACTAACAAATCACATGATTATCTCAATAGATGCAGAAAAAGCCTTTGACAAAATACAATACTCATTCCTATTGAAAACACTAGAAAGTATAGGAATACAAGGGCCTTTCCTCAAAATAATAAACAGTATTTATTTAAAACCATCAGCAAGTATCAAGTGCAATGGGGACAAATTAGAAGCCTTCCCAATAAGATCAGGAGTGAAGCAAGGATGCCCATTATCACCTCTATTATTTGATATACTAGAAACGCTAGCAGTAGTAATTAGAGAAGAAAAAGAAGTTGAAGGGATTAAAGTAGGCAATGAGGAGACTAAACTATCACTTAATAATTTTCAGCAAAGTTGCAGGATGCAAAATAATTCCACACAAGTCATTATCATTTCTATATATTTTCAAGAAAAATCAGCAATTAAGAGTTAGAAAGAGAAACTCCATTTAAAATCACTCTAGATAATATAAAATATTTAGGAATCTGCCAAGACAAACTCAGGAATTATATGAGCCCAAGTACAAAACACTTTTCACACAAATAAAACTAGATCTAAACAATTGGAAAAACATTAACTGTTCATGGATAGGACAAGATAATATAATAAAAATGACAGTCCTACCTAAACTAATCTATTTATTCAGTGCTATATCTCTCAAACTACCAAAAAACTTTTTTTGTAGAATTAGAAAAAATAACAGTTCCCCCGGAAGAACAAAAGACAAAGATAAAATGTGAAGGATGGGGGGCCTAGCAGTACCAGATCTTAAACTGTATTATAAAGCAGTGGTCATCAAAACAATATAGTACAAAGAGACAGAAGGGGGGGGGGATCAATGGAATAGATTTGGGGTGAATATCTTCAGCAGGCTAGTATTTGGTAAACCCAAAGATTCCAGTTTCTAGAACAAGAACTCACTATTTGACAAAAACTGCAGGGAAAATTTGAAAACAGTATGGGGAAAATTAGGTTTAGAGTAACATTGTACAACCTATATCAAGATAAATTCAAAATGGGTAAATGACAAATACAAAAAGGGAAATCATAAATAAATTAGGTGAACATAAAATAGTATAACTGAGAAATCCATGGAAAAGGAAGGAATTTAAGACCAAGCAAGAGATAGAGAACATTATGAGATGTAAAATGAATATTTTTGATTATATTAAATTAAAAAGGTTTTGTACAAACAAAACCAAATGCAACCAAAATTAGAAGGGAAGCAACAAACTGGGGAAACTTTTTGTAGCAAAATTCTCTGACAAAGGTCTAATTTCCCAAATATATAATGAATTAAGTCAAATGTACAAGAAATCAAGCCATTCTCCAATTGACAAATGGTTAACAAATATGAATAGGCAATTTTCAGATGAAGAAATCAAAACTATCAATAATCACATGAAAAAGTGTTCTAAATGCCTCATAATTAGAGAAATGCAAATCAAAACAACTCTGAGGTACCTTCTCATACCTAGAAGATTGGCCAATAAGACAGCAAAGGAAAATAATAAATGTTGGAGGCAAAAATGGGACACTGATGCATTGCTGGTGGAGATGGGAATTGATTTAACCATTCTGGAGGGCAATTTGGAACAACCCCCAAAGGGCCTTAAAAGACTGCCTACTCTTTTATCCAGCCATACCACTGCTGGGTTTGTACCTCAAAGAGATAATAAAAAATGGTTGCACAAAAATATTCATAGCTGTACTCTTTGTGGTAGCCAAAAAATTGGGAAATGATGGGGGTGTCCCTTGACTGGGGAATGGTTGAATAAACAGTGGTATCTGAATACTATTGTGCTAAAAGGAATAATGAACTGGAGGAATTCCATGTGAACTGGAAAGACCTCCAGGAAGTGATGCAGAGAGAAAGGAGCAGAACCAGGAGAACATTGTACACAGAGACAGATACATTGTAGCACAATCAAATGTAACTGACTTTGCTACTAGCAACAATGCAATGACCCAGGATAAACCCAAAGGAGTGATGAGAAAGATGTTATCCACACTCAGAGAAAGAACTGTGGGAGCAGAAATGTAGAAGGAAAACATAACACTTATCACTTGTTTATATGGGAACATGATTTGGGATTTTGGTTTTAAAAGATCACTCCATTGCAAAAATGAATACTATGGCATTAGGTCTAAGTCAGGGGTCAGCAATGTATGGCTCTTTCTGCAGGAGCCATAAAGTCAATTTTTTTCAGGCACTGTTACAGGAGCGGCACTGTGAGCACCGTACGGCTCTCACGAAATTACATTTTAAAAAATGTGGCGTTTATGACTCTCACAGCCAAAAAGGTTGCCGACCCCTGGTCTAATTGATAACATTTGTATAACTCAGTGCAAATGTCTGTTGGCTCCGGAAGGGGGGAGGGAAGCAGAGAGGGAAAGAACATGAATGACATAACCAGGGGAATATATTTTAAATAAATAAAAATTATGGAAAAAGTCTTGTGATCCTGAAGTGTGTTTCTCCTCAAACTCACCACTGAAGAGAGAATTTTGCCTACCACTTCTATATTGTCTGGTGCCAGAGGGCAGTCACTTGCTCTCTGTTCTAAAGGAGGGAATACCCTGAAAAGTCAAGTTACTCAAACCACTTGACCAATCCAGTCACATCAACAATCCAGGATTTTCCCTGCCTTTTTATACCATCATGAGTTCTCCTCTTTCCCCCAATCTTTTGTACAAGTCCCACATCTTTGAAGGATGAAAATGGTCTAGTACCGCCTCTCCCCAAATCACATGTGTTTATTCCTATTGTCTCCCCTGTTCAGTCTGTAAGTTCCCCAAGGATAGGAACCATTTTATTATTATTATTTTAACCCCTTATTTTCTTAGTAACAACTCTAAGAAAGAAGGGCAAAGGCTAGGCAAATGGGGTTAAGTGACTTGCCTAGGGTCCCACAGCTAGGAAGTATCTGAGGCAAAATCTGAACCCAGGTCTTCCTGGGTCCTCAAGACTCCAAGTCTGGCTCTCTATTTGCTGTGCCACCTAGCAACTCCTGGATCATTTCATTATTGCCATCTTATACCCTGGCACAGAGCAGGCTCTTTGTAAAGGCTTGTTGATTGACACTAACCTCTGCTAATCACATCCCTATCCATTCTTTTTTCGAGGGTCAGATCTAAGTTCTCCAGCCCAGCCCCAGTGAATATAGTGGAAGGGAATGAGCCTTGGACCTACAGTTAGAAGAGGCAGGGTTCAAGTTCAGATCATTCTCCTTGCCACTGAATAAACCTGGGCAATTCATTTCCCTTCTCTCGGCCTCAGCCTTAGGGATGAGAGCATCTTAAAGGTCTCTTCCAGGCAGAATATTCTGTGATGCTCTAACCCCTACCTCTACTGTACTCTTAACAGCATTTAGTATTGATACCAGGGTTTTTAAGCTTTTCAATGTCAAGAAACCATTTTTTATCAGGAAAAAAAATGCCTGTTGGCTTTTCAGGAAAATAGTAAAATGATTTTTTTGGAGTGACTGGAGGTCCGTTGGTGGGGTGGAACAGTCACTGACTTCTGGAGTCAGAGGACCTGGGTTCAACATTGCACCTCTGATACCTCCTATCACCTTAGGCATGACCGTAGGCAATGCCATTTAACCTTTCTAGCTTCTTCATAATGGGCAGTGGTTAGAGAGTCAAAGCCAGAGTCAAGAAGATGTGAGTTCAAATCTGGCTTCAGACATTTACTAGCTATGTAACCCTGGGCAAGTCACTTAACTCTATTTCAGTTTCCATATCTATAAAATGATCTAAAGAAGGAAAATGCAAACCTCTCCAGTGTCTTTCTCACGAAAACTCCAGTGGGCTCATGAAGAGTTGGACACAACTGAAAGCGCCTGAACAACAAGCTTCTTCAGCTGTAGAATGGGAAGGGGTTGGACTAGACCCTAAAGACGTTCTAGCTCTAAATATATTCTCCTAGGTAATAACAAAAACATTGTTATCGGTTTATGGTCAATGGAGTCATGTGAAAAGCTAGTGAAAATAAGCAAACACCAGAGTGTAGTGAAATATGGTGAAAACTATAAAATATTTCACTTATGTCACCTGAGATATCCTAATTTTCCAGGCTAAAAGTCTTCTCTGAACTGATTCTATTGACACAAGTGACAACTATGCCATGCAATTGGGAACTTTCTTTTTTTGTTTCAGATAGGCTCCATACCCTTATTTCTTTTCCTTCCCTCAAGAAGTCTCTGTTTTCTATGTTGGCCCCTATTTTTCTCTGTATTATCTTCTTCATACACTCCCACAGCTTTGACTTTCCCCTCTAGAGAGATGCCTTTCAAATCTATTCTCTCTCCCAAGCTGGCATTCCAATCCGGCTTCCTGATTTTAGTGGTACTAAAAGTCTTCTAATAGCTTTTAGTCAGATAAATAAATAGTCCAGTGATAAGCATACTAAGACTTGGACTCAGTAAGTTCAAAGTTCAAATCTTGCCTCAGTTTTGTTCATCTGTAACAATGGGGGTAATAATCATAGTGCCTAACTCCCAAGGTCGTAGGATCAAATGAGGGAGCTAAAGCACTTTGCAAAGCTTAAATTCCTATTCGAATGCCAGCCAATATTACTACTGATATTATTTTTTAAATTCTTTTCACGCCTCATTCCTAATCAATAAGTCAATCATTTCTTAGTTTTCATTGAAAATACTCCAAATCTGTCCAACTTTTTCCCTAGGATACTAATTATAGCATGCTCTTAGCAGGTTTCCACACCATCAGCCTTTCTTATCTTAATAAAGCCTACCTAAGCCCAAAAGATTAATGGCAGAGTCCCTGAATCTATGCGTTGAAAGGGTCTTCAGAGGCCCTCCAATCTCACCTCTATCCCAATGGGATGCCCATTACAGCAGCCCCCTGAAGTGGTCCTGTCTCCAGCTTCACACCCTGCAGTAAGAGGGGCCCCACTGCTTCCTGAAGCACCCCATTTCCCTGGGGGCAGCCTCCCCTGTTAGAAGTCTTTCTTCTCCTCACATCAAACCCAGCTGGCCTTTTTCCGGTCTCTCCCCACTGGTTCCTATTCCAGGTTGTAGGGCCAAGCAGACCACATGTCTTCCCTTTTTCACATGGAAGCAGCACTTCATATTTTTGGAAACAATGATCAAGCTTCCTGGAGTCTTTTCTTCTCCAAGTTAAATATTTCCAGCACTTTTCATCTCTCTTTATGTGTCACTATCTCGATGCCCTTCACCATCTTGGTCTCCTGTGTCTCAGAGTGCTTTTCACAATTCTCATGGGACTCTCACAACCACCCTGGGAGGTGGGTACCATCACAATTACCATTTTACAGGTGAAGATCCTGGAGCACCTAGAGGTTAAGTAACTCTTTTAAGGGTCACATAGCTAGGAAGTGGCTAAGATAGGATTTGAATTCAGCCTTCCTGTCTCCAGGACCTGTATGTCTTCTATAAGGGGGTCTCGTGTATTTCTTGTAGTCTCAGAAAGACTTTTAGAGTTGGAGAAGATGCCATCCAAATCAACCCTGCTAGAGTCCAAAGAGGTTTGCCGCTACCTTGCTGAGAGGAGGTGTTACACCAGTTAGTTATTGGCTTAATTATCAAGAACAGCTAGTAGAGAAGATGTATCTTGATTTGGGTCTGGAAAAATGAGCAGGATTTGGTCAGGGGTAAAGGAGAGGAAGAACTTCGTGGGAGAATAGTTTAGCAGTACCTTCACTGTAATTAAACCAACAAGTAAGAGTCCCAAGATCCTAAAGATTTATGGCTAAGA
Source organism: Gracilinanus agilis (assembly GCF_016433145.1). NCBI lineage: Eukaryota > Metazoa > Chordata > Mammalia > Didelphimorphia > Didelphidae > Gracilinanus > Gracilinanus agilis. The sequence continues at coordinate 31,297,831 of NC_058134.1, forward strand.
TTATTCTTGGAAGGACAAAACAAAGAAAATTCTAAATGTTTATGTCATAGTAATCACAATTTTCCCCCTAACTGACATGTAGAATAATTTAAACATTCTTTAAAATTTTTTGAATTTAACTAGTTTTTAAGCCTTTTTTTCCTTTTAAAATACAAAACAAACAAAAAAAAAACAATTAAAACCAAAACAAAATGGGCTATATTTTCTCTAAGTCTCTTTCCCAAAAGGCAGAGTGGTGTGATGAAGTAAAAACACTATGGAGATGCCAGATGACTCAGAGATTTAGAATTCAATTCTATTAGACTTTAAGAGACAATCATTAGACACTACCTGTTTTCAGGAAGTGCCTTAAGCAATGAAGATAAGGAGACAAAAATAGAGCATTAATTCCCAGTCCTCTCAGGAAGCTGCCCAACAGAATTATGAAAAGACTTAATTTTTCTACCTTGGGGAAGACTGCCCAATTTCTTTTTCTATACTGGTACTATTTCTTTTAGCTATACTGGCATCTATATTCTGTATTTTTATTGTATTTAAAGAACCAATAGTTGGGTACCTCTGTACTTTGATAAATAGATAAAAATTTCTGTTTTATCAGAGATTTGGTCATGAGACCGACACTTTTATTAATAAATATTCTTTCTGATTCTGTTCTAAAAAGTCTGAGAGAAAAAACTAGGAGAAACTGGAGACACAAAAGCAAGGAGAGGCTTGCCTGCCATTGTAACTTCATCCACTTTCTCATGGAATGACATGGACATGCTCTTGCTAGCTAGTCCAAGTGATATATTTACATTATGACATTATTATAAAATTTGTACTTTAAGTGAGAATCAATAATTATCAGCCATGAGTAGTACTTGGAGATATTTGAGGATTAATCTAGGTTTATTCAAGTGATTATTCCAGTTTTTTTTTTTAAATATTTAAGTAAACCACCAGAGCAATCTTGTTCCATTTTCATCTTGCAAGTTTTGGATAAATTTCATCTGGGAACATATAATTATATTATAGTTATCAGTAATTTTCTTGGAAGAGAATTTCAAAGATTCTTCAAGGAAATTTTCCTGAGTAGATTTCCTTAAGTGTTAACAAAGAAGCTGTTCGAATCATCCGTTAAAAAGAAATTAGCTTTGTTAAAAATGAACCTTTGTAGAGAAAGAAATGCCCATCTCAAATGGAGAGTTGAAAATGTTCAAAGTTGAACACACAAAACAAAACATGCTTCTGGCATGTAGGAGAAGACTTTGGTGCCTGGGTCTGGTTTGCACAACAATTTGGGGCTGTTTATTGGAAATGAAGACACTGTAATCACAGCAACCACAGGAAGACCACAAGGATAATTCACAGTGCTCTAAAACGGCAAATAATTACAGCAGATACTGTAATGACTCACAATACGGAACACACATTTCTGACATTTGGTCCTTTATTGATTTTGTGTCACTGAAAATGCAAATGAGAAAGCAATGTATTTTCTCTGTCCAACTGGCCATCCATCAGCTTCTGCCTCTGCAATGGAGAGCCTGCTGGACACATGTATGTGCTCGGGGGTGTTCATGGCCTCACGCCGGGACGCTCACACACCTACTCGTTTGGTGTGATGACAAGAACGTCTGGGTCAGAGGCAGGAATGTGGGTTTCTTCCCAAGGATGGTGAGCAAATCTCACACACAGTGTTTTTCTGATCTGGGGTCACACGAGATGACCCGCAAGCTGACTTCTGGCCCTCGATAGTATACAGAGGGGAGGAAGGGGGAAGAAAGAAGGCTTTCAGCCACAAACATTATCTTATTTGATCCCCAGAACAGCCCAGGGGCGATACTATTATATGTGAGCTGTTATTAACCCTGTATTCCTACTTAACAGCTGAGAAATCAGAGGAAAAGAGGTTAAGTGGCTTTCAAGGTCACAAGCTATTAAGGCAAGATCTGAACTCGAGTCCTCCTGACTCCAGTCCAGGACACTCAGGTGTCCATGCCCCGTGCTACCACCTTATCTCCTTGAAGGAACTGGCTCCAGTTCTCTCCTCTTACCAACATTGCCCTCGTCCGTTTACACAAGGCAGACCCTGTGCTGGCTTCATCTGCCTACGGTTTTTTGTAGAGGATTTGAAATGAGCCTCTGCAAGCGGAACATCAGGGAATGTTTTGAGAAATGGAGGCAACGTCAGGCGGACACAAAATCTGGTAACTAGTCACTCGCCGGTCCAGGAAAGAGGGGCCTTTTGGAATCTCCTCCCACCCAGAGAAGTTTGGACTTGTTGGGTGGAGCCAGAGCAGAAATGGGGGCATTTCCGAGCCCAGCCTGAGCGCTGCGAGGGGGGGAGGCAGGGGAGGCTCCAACACTTCAGAGAACCCTCATCCCAACCAGCTTTCACGAAGAAATGAGATGCTGCGCTTAGACCGCATTTGTCTTCTCTGCCCCTTCACTATAACTTTTCAACAACAATATTCAATAAATATTTAAGCGCCAGCCTGAAGTGGATTATGGTTAACACGATGCCAGGAAATTGCACAGTGATAAAAGTCGCCATAAAAACAAGCCCAACACCCGCTGCTCACACACTAGCTGGTCCCCAAAGCATTCACTTCCTCACAAAGAGCAGTGCGGATTTTGTCCAATCTCTTCCCATCAGAGAGTGCAAATTAGCTCAGGACTATGGGAAATCTTTACATCTGAATGTTCCAACCAAGGTGTTTCACTGTGCTGGGAAATGGCAAGGAAAGCACGGAAGCGTGATCCTAAATGCACAAGAAAAGAAGGTCAGGAAAGGATGCAAGAGAGGAAGGTGTGTGGGAGGCGGGGAAGACAGAATGGGGAGAATAGGAAAGTGGAGAGAGGAAAGGGGGAAATTCTGTAAGCAAGAAGTCTGTGTCATTTTCTCCTCCCAATTCATATGACTAAGTACCTTCCTGCCTGCTGTATTCCCTGGAGTTAGCGAGCCAGCTGGGAAATGCCCAAAGCCCACTCTGCTCTCTCTCAGCACCCTCAGGGAGCTCCAGGACACAGTCACTGAGGAGACCATCCTCCAGAAGGCTCGCTGGCCCTCGGGTTCAAGGGTATTTCTGTAGCTCCCATTCTCCCTGTCCCCTCTCTTCACCCAGGATCAGGAGTCTCTCCTCAGGGCAAGGTGGCATCCCCAGCAGTAGCCTCAACGGGATGAGGCATTCCCAGCATATCCTTCTTTGACGCTCTCCAAGGCTGTCACAAGCTTAGCTTTTTACCAGTCGCACTTGTGGCAGGGGTGGTGGCCAGGGCAAGAGCTGAGCAAGAGCTGGCCAAGTAGCTCATGGTTAGTTGCCTTTCAAGGCTATCAGAGGACATCCTGACTATTTTGTAGAAGCCTGTCAGGGCATTTCCTCGTCTGCCTTTAATCTGCCCCTCAGTGGCTGTGCTTTAGCACAAGCCTAGTGACGTGGACGTTTTGGAGGGGACTCTTGGCAATTGGTTTCTCATTTCATTTCGTTCTGGAAACTTCCCGTTTTCTCTAAGCTAAAGAGCTTGTGGCACGGGATCTACACATACAGCTTGAATTTATTTCCTTCCTTCCTACAGCCCAGAGAAGAAAATTCTTTGCTTCCTTATGACGGTACACTTTTTCTACAAGGGCAACTGTTCTATATTGTACTGACACTAGAAGATTAAGATGTCACAGATTTCAGTCAGTTGGTCTCAAGGATTTCCATGACGATTCTAACACTTAAAGCCATTAAAACACTCTCACCATCGGGGTAGGGGAGGAGAGTGTGCTGAAAGAGATCATGTTCTAAAATCATAAACATTTCCCAATAACATGTGTCTTAGTGCATTTAAATGAAAATACGCGGTCCATTAAATCCTAAAAGAATTCTCATCATTATTTTATCTTGAGAAACAAAAGGCGACAAACTTCCCAGTGGATTTTTTTACATGAGGTCAGTTTTTCTAAGACCATTTGTAGGTTTCTACTGGAGACTGGATCATTTCCAGTTTGAGGAAAAGGATATATCAGGTATTGTAAGAGCCAGAAAGTGAGTTAATCCCATCTTCAGAGTATCAAAGGTAATTTTTTCATCTGTACCTCAAACAACCACTAAAAGATATCTCAAAGACTCCCTCTCCAACCACCATTAGAATCCTGTCAACACATGAATAAAAGATGTGATGAAGGACTCAAAGATTTAAGCTTCAATAAAAGTAATAATCTAATGCCTTTTCATCATGATGACAAATATCACTACATAGTTCTTAGAGGCCCACAACAATTCAACTTACTCTGAGACCTGTTATTCTCACTGACATCTTATACAATAAAATTTAACAACAAATCAGACATTTGTCAACAATATTTAGGATTTCATGATTTCATATGGAATAGGCTGAATGCACACTGGGTAGCTTATCTACAAAAGGCTTTTGTGGGATTCTTTAGATCTGCTTAAAATAAAATTTAATTATTCCTAATTAAGGAAGAACATCTTCAAAATCCTAAACTGTAAGATGCACGAGAGCAAGGATGGTATTGGATCTACACTTGATCTCTTTCCCAATCTTGGCATAGTGATATAAACAGCAAAGTGCTTTTTTTTTTTTTCTTTCTTGGTTGAAAAAATATTCTCTTAAATCCTTGTTTTGGCTAGGAATCTATCTTTTTGGTTGCTCTGTTTTACACACTTTGAGGAAAGGGACGGCCAGGTTCAAAATCCAGTCTGATAGTACACAAAGCACCCAGGGAAAATGCAGAAACGTTATTTAAGGAGAAGAGGAAACTTACATAAAGGATGCAGCTAGCAAACAGTAGGGTTTTAAATCCCACTAAAACAAACCATCAGTAAGAAAAAGAATCTATTAGCACCAGTTTTAGAAAGTCACAGCAGGGCAGGGATGGGGGAAACATTTTGGCTTCCCTTCCCTGGCTCTGGCTATACTTTTCTGTAAGAAGCCCTGTAAGGGCTTTCTTCTCCAACACCCCAAAAACTGTCTTCACCCCATCCTTTTCTCCATTCTTCTATTATCAAAGGACCCAGCCAAATACCTTCTCTCTAAGGCTAATCCCTCCATGTGTGCCCTCCATCCCATGTCCTGGAGATCTAAATCCATTACCTCCCCCTCCTCCATCAATTCTCCCTTTTGAACGGTTCCTCCTTCTCCATCAGTCAGGCAGTCAGTCAATAAGTCAGTTAACAAGAATTAATTAATTTAATATTAATTTATTAATTGCCTACCTTGTGCCAGATACAATATGATGGGGACAACACATAAAAAGAATGATCAGGCACTGTAAAGGAAAGTCATCTCCTAGGCAAAGCATAACTGTTTTGAGGTTCCCCAATTCTTAAAAGCAAAATCTCCTTTTACTCCGTTATCACCTCAAGTTTACTCTCTTAACCTTTCCTCTTCACCAGAGGCAAGATGCCTCCTGGTGTCTCCTTCAATCTCCTCCTTTCCTTCCCAATCAGGGAATGGGGTGAACCTCTCTGCTGAGGGGAATGCCTCCCTCCAGCTGTGCTCTTATAATCACGTGCCTTTCAGTCCTGGACCTCACCTTCTTGCGCCCTCCCCAACCTGCCCCTCACTGGTTCCTTTCCTTTTGCCCAGAAATGCAGCCACATCTCCTGGTCTTCAAAGTCACCCCTGACCCAGATACTCCATGCATGTGTGTCCTTATCTTACCATTTCCCTGTGAAAGGTCTAGCAAGAGTCCCCTAGAAAGGCTGCATCCACTTCTGCACCACCCCTCGGTCTCCCCCAGGACACCAGAGACCTCCTAAATGTTAAGGTCAGGGTCTAGTAAGATCAGAGGATTTAGGGAGCAAGAATTTAAAAGGCCCTTCAAGGTCATCCAGTCCAACTCTCCTCTTCTGACAGATGAGGAAACTAAAGTCTAGAGAGTCCAAGGATGTCCCCAGGGTCCCACAACTCTAATAAGTGGTAGAGGCAGCACGCTAAGTCTTTGGTATCTAGCCACCATTCCATCCTGCCTTGGGCCTGGCCCTCTGGTTTATAGTAGAATAAAATAAGTTCCTCTCTGCCTTCATCTACAAGGCTTACCCTATAGGATAAGGGTTCAATTAGACTGATTTTGAAATCAATTTAATTGATTTTCCTTATTTGCAAAAAGGGACACCAGATATTGTAGTAGGTATATAAACTTACTTTCCTCCTAAATTAGAACTGACTTGTTTCTCCCCAAGATAAGGCATGAACCTTGAAGGGGGTGGAAGTTAGCTGTTAGATAATAACAATTTGCCAAATATGTCTTCTCTTTCCACCATCCTTGCCTCTTCTGCCTTCACAGAGTCCTATGCCCAAGACTGATATGTACTGGAACCCTTTCCTGCAACACAGGATTAATAACAGAGGTGGCGAGCTCTGGGGAGAGCAGCCTTTTCTGGAGATCTTCTACGTCACCTGGGAGAACACTGGAAAAATTAAGTTCGTAACTCTCACTCTAAAACATCTCTATCGCTCTTGAGGCAGTAAGTAAAAGTAAGCATTAAAACAAAAAGAGCTAGTGAGGAGGAGGAGGAGGTGGCACTAGCCACTGGCCAGAGAGCAAGTCTGCTACAGCCAACAACCTTCCTTGTAGGACAGAAGGCAGTGCTGTCTTCCCAGCTACATTCAAATTGATTCAATAAATGCTTATGGAGTGTCCCCTATAAGCCAGGACCTGCGCTCATACCGGAGATACAAAAAGGGGCAAACATGACAGTCCCTGCCCTCAAGGAGCTGGAAGTCTTCTGGGGGAGACAACATACAAACAAGCACGTACAAAGCAAGGTACATCCAGGATAAATAGGAAATAGAGAAGAGAGACAAAGAGGAGTGAGGGAGGACTTCCTGGAGAAGGTGGGCTTCTGGTTGGTACTGAAAGGAAGCCAGGGAGGTCTTCAGTTGAAGCAGAAGAGGGGGAAGCCTTCCAGGTACGGGGGCAGCCATAGAGAATGCCCAGAGCTGAGCTGGAGAGTGTTTGTGGCTCAGCCAGGAAGCCAAGGCCCACAGTATTAAAGAGTATGTGTTAGGGCATGATGGGGAGCTGCTAGAGTTTACTAAGCAGGGTGCTGACAGGATCAACCTCCACTTTAGCAAAGTCACTGGGCTGCCTGAATGAAGGATGGACTGGTGTGGGGCATGTGCCGGCTCCCACAACCGTCCAGGCTGTTGAGACGAGGGTCTGCACCAGAGGGGTGGCAGGAGAGAAGATGCTGCAAAGCTGGAATCCACAGCTCTGGAAACAGCTTGGATACGGGGAGTGGGAGAGGATGGTGAGGAATCTCCGATGACCCTCGGTCCAAGGGCCTGGGAGAGGCTGTCCTTGGACACAAACAAGGGGAGGGGGAAGAGATACTGATAACCACATGCCTGCTCCTCTGTAAGATGGGCTGAACCTTCAAGGTTTACCAGAAAAGATGATAACTGCCCATTTCCTTCCTGACTTTCACTTGAACTGCTTTAATTTGCCCATAAAACAGGATCTGCCCCTTCCAACCACTGGCAACAATGCTGCGCTGGGAAAGATTCCATAGTCTCTGTGGAGACTCTCCGGCCACAGGCTCCTGCTCCCTAATATTCCTCCATGGTAGCTGCAGGGGAAGTGAAGATGGGAAGGTACAGGGGGAGGGGGAGAGACCTCCGAAACCAAAAAGAGGCTGACACAGTCTGAGCCGTGCTCAAACTTCTACTGAACATCCAGGCCAGCCTCAAAGTGAATGTCTACCAGGATGTGTTTAGGCTAGAATAGATCAATGAGAAGAACACATAAATGAGGCGCTTCTATCAACAAGAGCGATGTTGGTAAACCACACACAAATCAGCTTTTTCTAAAGCCACAACTACTCTACCAACGGGAGAGGGATCTATGACGTCCCTATTATGGTGTCCACCTCTGCCAAGGCCATGGCTAAGAGGATCTGGGGATGTTTTGGGGAACAGAAATCAAAGGACTTTTTCAGTGTAATGAAGTCAATGGAAGAGTCAGAACTCAAATGTGGACCTTGTTGGTTCCATGCCCAGCAATATTTGGCCATACTGACCCTGGCATATTCTTATTCCCATAAAAATGATGGTGATAATGCAAAAATGTTTTAAATTCCTCCTGACTAGAAAAATGCAAATTAAAACAACATTGAGCTATCACCTCACACCTAGCAGACTGGCCAATATTGCAGCAAAGGAAAGTGAAAAATGCTGGAGGGGATGTGGCAGAATTGGGACACTAATGCATTGCTGCTGGAGTTGTGAATTGGTCCAACCATTCTGGAGGGCAATTTGGAACTATGCCCAAAGAGGGCTAAAAGAATGCGTGTCCTCTGACCCAGCCATACCACTGCTGGGTTTGTTCCCCAAAAAGATAATAAGGAAAAAGACTTGGACAAAAATATTTATAGCCTCACTCTTTGTGGTGGCAAAATATTGGAAAATGAGGGAGTGTCCATCAATTGGGGAATGGCTGAACAAATTGTGGTATCTGTTAGTGATGGAATACTATCGTGCTGAAAGGGATGATGAACTGGAGGAATTCCATGTGAACCGGAAAGATGTCCATGAACTGATAGAGCAAAAGGAGCAGAAACAGGAGACTATCCTACACAGAGACGGATACATTGTAGCACAATCGAATGTAACTGACTTTGCTACTAGCAGCAAAGCAATGACCCAGGACAGTCCTGAAGGACTTGGGAGAAAGCAGCTCTCCACATCCAGAGAAAGAACTGTGGGAGCAGAAAGGCAGAAGGAAAACATAGGATCGATCACGTGGTTCAGTGGAGATAGGATTAGGGTTTTGGCTTTAAAAGATTGCTCTAATGCAAATATGAATAACACGGAAACAGGTTTTGAACAATGATACATGTATATATAACCCAGTGGAATTGCTTGTCAGCTCAGGAAGGGGAGAAAGTAAAGGAAGGGAGGATCAAGAATCACACAACCATGGAAAAATATGCTAAATAAAAAAAAAATAATGACAGTGATGATGATGCTAACATTTTTCTTTATTGATTCAGGGCATTAGTGACCTTCTTTCTCCTGATCTTAATACTAATAAAATAATATATTTAATTCAAAAGTTTCTGCTTTTGTGGAAGAGAGGAGCATCCAAGGAATTCCAAGTTAAAAACAACCCAGCTCTGTGACTACACTGAAGAAGTACATGGTGAGCCCAAGTTGCTATACTATTGTCAGGGCCTCATATCTTGAAGATATATTAATAATTTCCTCACTTTAATACACAAAACTCTTACAAACATTCTCTCCAGCACCATGTTTAGACAACATATTTAACTACCAGTAATGATGATGGAGAAGAACTGATGAACAATTCAGCAAAAGGAAAAAAGGAAAGGCTTTTGAAAACTCAGAAGTCAGCTAGAGGCTCTGCAATTGAGTCTGTGACATTGACAAATTAAATTAAATAAATAAATAAAGCAAAAAAAAAATTTAAAGTAGAATTCCTCCCAGTAGACTGGCAAACAGGCAGAGGACCTGTCCCTGGCTGATGGAAAATATCACAAGACAATACCATAATGAAACCATTTCTACAAAAATTACCTCATTAGAACTCAATGTTGCCAAGTTTTCTATGATTCATGAACTGTATATTCAGTGATTTCTCTTCCCATCTCCAAAGAAATTTTATTCTTTTTCAGAAACTAAGCCAATTCTATTTTTCAGTTCCAACAAAATTCTTCTCTATCTTTAAATAATGAAAAGCTTTTTTTTTTTCCCCTCCCCACCTTGTGGAGATTTGAAGGGAGGGATTAGGAAGGGGGAGGAGGTTAGACATGTTATTCAAGACAAGAAAAATAAAATATATCATTCCTGGAACAGGTATTTAATTAGTTTTATTAAAATGTTAAAAGAAGTATATTTATCCTTAAGAAAATGTGAAAAACACAGGATGACCTAAATTGATGAGGGAGGGAGAGGAAGAGGGAGAAAGAGATAGAGAGAGAGAGAGGGTGGAGATGGGGGAGAACATGAAGCAGCAAAAAAAGTCCAGGAATATTCCAGCATTTCAAACTTAGGGTGTGTGTGTGTGTGTGTGTGTGTGTGTGTGTGTGTGTGTACATTATTGTCATTGGCCAAAAAAGGGGGAGAGGGAGAAAAGCAGGCTTGGGGAGAAATAAAGCTCTGTTTTGCTTGGTTTCCTCATCTGTAAATGGAGATGATGAGAGCACCTAAGTAAAACCCTTTGCAAACCTTAAAAAGCTACAGAAATGCTTGCCATTCCAATGAGTCTGGGACCTGGCAGAGAGCTAAATGAGCATTTCTGATCCCAGGCTAGAGCTCAGAAGGAAGGACGGATGGAGACTTGGGAAATGCAGAATCAGAGCTCAGGCTCTGCTGAGCCCATTTCCCTCAGTTTACAGATAACCAAGGAGCAAAGAGATGGAGAGATCACCTGAGGTCATGCAGGTAGTAAGCAGCACAGAGAGAATTTGAACCCGAGTCTTCTGGCTTCCAGAAAGTTCTTCCACTCACAAACACCACACAGTCACACTACATGAGGCTCCTCCTGTAATTTGACAATTTAAATCGTACATTCAGCTACAAGTCTGCCTAGAGGAGAGAATGGGAGTACCTGGTCCTGGGGCTTCAATTCTGGCTGCTCTTCTTACTCCTTGTTATCATGGATTAAGAGTCAAGAATATTAGAAAAATCACTGGAAAACCGGGATTGTCTGATTCCAACCTAAAAATCCATGTAACGTTATTCAACTCAACAAAACTACTTTGGAAAGAGGAACAAAGAGTCAATCTTATTTTTCCCACTTTAGATCAAGCTTCGCTTTTCATACTCAAATTCACAGTCTAAACTATTTTTATAGAAACTTCTCCAGTTTAAAAATATCCCTTTGCTACCACGGCACTTTCCTTCCAGCTGAGATCTCCCCAATGCCACTTTTCTACACTTAACCATGAAGCCTTTCCACAGGATATTATCTCATTTGGGTTTTTCAGTCGCAAGTCAAACATTCTGCCTGCAGCCTCAGAACTTTAACCACACCACTGGCACACGATTACAGAAAGGATGCTTGTTCCTAGGAACAATAGGGCTACATTTTCTCTAGTCCGTATTTACAGGCACATTTTTAAAAGGTCAAATTTAATATAAATTTTAAAAATAAATAAAAATTGGAGACATGTGCATCAGCCAACACTTGGCTTCCATATGTAAGCTAGCCTTCGGGAATTCTGAGCATTTGGAAAATGAACAATCAGCTGAAGGATCACTGGAATAGGAGTTTGCAGCAGGCAAGCTACTAAATCTCTTAACAGTTAGGCAAAGAATTGATCATTTAATGGCCAACTTACCAGTGGTCCCTAGCAAGGCAACAGATGCCCTCCACTATTTACACGGCCCCAAATCCTCTTCTGCACGGTGGGGCCTTTCGGACACGGTGCTCTGCCGCAGAACCTCGGTGCCACAACGAGAATGGCGAGCATTTATCTAGCACTTCCCTTTGGCAAAGTGCCTTCAAAATATTGTCTCATTTTAACCTCACAAGAACCCAGGAAGGCGAGTGTCCTTATTAGCCCTTCAGGGTGATCATCAAACAGAGGCACTCGATCCCATCTCAGATGGAAAAGCACCAGGGCCGTGTGCTGTGCAAGGCGGAGAGAACAGGGCAAAGAGCAGCGGGGAGGAATTGGTGCCACCAGTCCCAGCTTCCCGGCTTCCCTTCTTCCTACAAGCTGGCCATTTGACTGAACTGGGCGTCTGTGTTTCTAGAGGTCAGAGTGTGAGTGAGGGCCTGGGGCACACACGACCCACCAGACCTTCTGTCTGGCCCCAGGGCTCCGAATCAGTCCATCTCTGAGGCTCAGTGCCCCGTGACCCTTGGACAAGTCACTTAGCCGTCTTTCCCGGCCCACTGTCCTCCTACGTAGGATGGAGGGGGTCAGCTCCACGGCTCCAGGGTCTGACAAACCCAGGACAGCTCCCACTGACCACTTTTTTCTTTTTAAAGGGTTCATAAACTACCTATTAAACAATAAGTTCTAGACATTTTCCAGGGATCAACACAGTCAAGTACTAGACAAGCATCAAAAGGCCTCAGTAACTTGCTGTTCATGTTAACTTGGACAAGTCACTTCACTTTCATGGGAATCAGTTTCTTCATCTATAAAATAAACAGGTCAGATGAGAGAATTTCTATGTTCTCTTTCAGCTCTCTAAATCCTAAAAAGTTATTTAACATGCAATGGTTAGCTAGCTGGCACAGCGGAGAGAGTATCAGGAACATTCATCTTTCCAAGTTCAAATCTAATATCAGACACTAGTTGTGTGACCCTGGGCAAGTCACTTCACTCTGCCTCCATTTCCACATTCATAAAATGAGCTGGAGAAGGAAATGGCAAATCGCTCCAGTCTCTGCCCAAATAGGGTCATGAAGGGCTGAACAAGACTGAACATCAAATTCATGATTTTAAGCTCCATAGTTTATATTTTCTGGAATGTTCATGTAGTGGTGGTGGGGTCGGGTGGGAGTGCTGATCATATCTGTTCAGTCACTCCTCCTGCCCCCTCTCTACGGCCGGCTGACTCACGCTGGACAAGGATCCTGGGATAAACTTCCTGACCTCTGGGAAGTGGTACCGAGATGCTGAATTCTATCTGTTTTGAATTCTGAGATCCAGCCAGAGGCAGACATTTTGGCAAAACATCTCAATTTCCTCCCCAAACTGGGGATGTTTCCCACTCAGGTGTGTCTCCTCCCAATTACATTCCAAATATATCTATGCCAAGTAGCAAATGCTGGTGATTAATATTGCTTATGGGGACAAAGTAAGCTTTTAAAACAATGAAAGGTTAAAAAAAAACCACCCCAGCACGTAGAGGAAAAGGCTTCAGGCCCCCACAGAGGAGGCTGAGGGGAAAAGAGACACAAGAGTACTCGCGTGCTCTCTCCTCTCTGTGTCTCTCTCACTGTCTGAAATCTAGAGAGGGGGTGAAGGGGGGTAACAAGGGTTCACGTCCAATCCACCCAAGCAGCCTCAGCCCCAGAACCCTGAGCCCTGTCTGTCCCAGTGGCCTCTGTCTATGCTTTGCTCTCCCAGACCCACTGCAATCCCTTCTGGAATTGCTCTCTCCAGCTCCATACCTGGGCTCGGGGGACTTGTTCTGAAAGCTCACCTGGGGCTGGTTTGTCCTCTTCAGCTTCAGGGTTGCTTCCTCTCAGGTTCACTCAGGGACTCAATTCACTCAATAAAAAGGTGCAGCTGGCATGGTTGAATGTTCATAGTTTAACACCTCATTATCCTCCCCGCTTTGTTATGATTGTGAAAGCCCAACTTTCTGGTACACATTTTCCCCTTTGGGGTAGACTTCCTCAGTCCTGGCTCACTTTCTGTAGGCTGGCACTTGTCCTGCCTCCCCCAGCTCCAGACTGGCACAGTGGCACAGAGGGAACAGCTTCCAGTTCTTTGGCTCTCCTGACCTTGGAGACCTGAAGCCATTGAAAGCACCTGGATAATTCCTTGTTTTCCTCTTATTTTTCATAGACTCTAGTTATGGCGATCCTTTTTAGGCTACCATTCCAACTCCAAGAACCTGGCAGCACAGAGCATTGGGCTGACTGGTGAGCCCCAACCCAGCTTCAGGCACATCCTAGCTGGTGACTGTGGGCAAGTCATTTAATCCCAGTTGTACAGGGCTCCTCTGCCTTGGAATGGAGACTCTCAATACTTAGACAATAAAGGTTTAAAATAATAAAAGAAAGAGACTAATTGGGATTATCCAAGGAGTGAGGAGCAGAATTCAAAATGGACCTTGGCTTCTGATTCCAAATCCAGCATTCACCACTCTAGAGCCCAAGCTGATTTTATATTTCATTACTGCAGGGCGACTATTTTTGTTTTTTAGTCGAAATAAACACTCACCCCCGGTTCAGTAGCCAGTGGGAATCAGGTGACCACTCTTCCTCTTCTGGAGTCACCTTGGGGGAATTCTCTGGGCCCAGCCAGGGAAGATCGAGCCTCCTCACAGTGCTGGAGCCGGACGGGGCCGAGTTCAGGGAAGGGCCAGGCAGGCCCTGGGCTCCTGAGGCGGACATTCAGGGTGGGGGAGTCCAGGAGGACATAACTACATTTCAGCCTAACTGAATTCCTCTTTCCATCTTGTGCCTTGACAAATCTTCTTCTGAGAAGGGCCAGTGGATCCCCAAACACAAAAAAGCTGAGGAGCCCTGCCTTGATCCATCCGCTAACGCCATCCCTCTGGCTCTCCCTCATAAATCTACTTTTTATTGACTGAGCACCTGTTTTACATCAGCTTATCTGCTTACAGGTGCCCTCCCCAGGCCCATGCAAACTCCCTCAAGGCAGTGACTGTCTTTGTATCTCTCATACCTAGCACACAGCAGGCAACTGATAAATTCTTTTTCTAAAATAACATTTTTTCCTCAATTTCAGATAAAAATGAATCAACATTTTTTAGTTTCAAATTCTCTCCTTCCCTGAGACAGTAAGCAATTTGATATAGATTTCACCTGTGCAATCGTGTAAACCATTTTTCCATGTTACTCATTTGTGGGAGAGCTTTTGAACAAAAAACAAAGCAAAAAGAGGAGAAAGTGAAATACAGTGTGCTTTGATGGCACTTAGATTCCATATTTCTAGTTGCATTTTCAGTCTTCTGGAAAGCTGGTTGGCGTTTATAACAACAGTTACCTACTGTGCCTCTTGGCTCCTTCCTATTCTTTCCTCAAAATCTGCATGCTTTTATGAAATCAATGAGAGCTGCAGATAACACACCTTTCAAAGACTACCTGATCCTGATTCTTAGGGATCGGTCACTTAGTGCTGATCACAGACAATAATGAGTCATTAGGAATTTGTCAACTATGAAGCAAAAGGATTCAAATAAGGATTACGCCAGATTTTTTTTTTTAATGGTTAAAATTTTGCACTTGCAAATTCTCAGGGCTCTGCTCAATGTCCCCTGAGTAGCGGGCGGCCTGCAGTTTTCTGGGTCCAGGGAAGCACTTGCTAGTCGGGCAGGATGAGAGGAGGCCCCGTGGTTGGCTCTCTGGCGGGGCTGAGAGGTCACTGCCCAGGAGGAAGGACAGCTCTTTGGTCAGGGGCAGCACAGACAGAGCTCATCACTGAAGTGTCAAGGTTTGGTAAACGGTGCCGAGTAGAAGGCTTGAATACTGACCCCGATGAAAACCCAGGGCCCAGAACTTCTTTAGAAAATGCAAAGCCCCAGGAAGGGTTTGTCACCAAGAAGGATTTCAGGAAGAAAAGGCTTTCAGATAGAATTTTCTATTTCAATCACTTTCAATCCATCGGTCATTTATTAAGGTCTACTCTGTGCCAGGCACAGGAGGTTAGGAGCTTAGCTATTTTTATAAACTTATTTGACCACAAAAGAGCAGAATTACTTCTTTAAAAAAAATCTCTTGCCTTCTGTTTTAGGAATTGACACTACCTATCAGTTCCAAGGGAGAAGAACAGTAGGGACTAGGCAACGAGAGTTAACTTGTCTGGAGTCACACAGCTAGGACGGGTATGAGGCCAGATTTGAACTCAGGACCTCCTGTCTCCAGACCTGGCACTCTATCCATGGAGCCACCAGTAGCTGCCCTGAGAGAACTGCTTTCTATCAAGAGGACAAATCTGCTGATTTTTCTTTGTAAGAAATTTTTGTGGTTGTCAATGGAAACCATAGTCAACAACGATGGAGTGATACCATTATCACTAAGTACTACCATAACGTTGGAAGAGAAGACCTGCTGCAGGCTTGAGAGCTTTGAGTCCGAAACACTTGGGTGTGTGATCTTGGGCCAGTCACTTCACCATTCACTGACAAAGTCAGGCAATAAGCATTTATTAAGCACTTCCTGTTTACCAGGCTGAGGAATCAAAGAAAGACACCAAAGAGTTCCCTTACACTAGAGCTACATTTTGGTCCTACAACCTTTTTAACACTCTTAAGAATCATTGAGAAACTTTTTCTAAAAATAAGGTTTTATGTTAAAAAAAAATTAAGTTACAGGGGAAATCCATTCCATGTCAAAAATTTTATAAAAATATAAAGTTAGTTCTAAAGCAGCCAAAATTCAGCCAATTACGGGCTAGACTTGTATTAATGGGAAGATGATTGGATCTGAACTCTGGAGGGGTCTGGGATCCAATCCAACCTTAGAAACCTACTTACTGGAACCTGGAGAAAGTCCCTGAAATCCCTCAGCACCCACCAGTAAAAAGCATGAAACTCTTATTTTGCCTGGGATTACCAAGAAGGCAGCGATGATCTCTGCCCTCAGAGGGCTTCCATTCTCAGCATTCCCCAGCAAAATGGCATTGACTAATGTCTCCCCAGCACATAGTGCCGACCCAAAGGAGTAAGGTCTTTTGTAAAATCTGAAGCCCTCTGTAAGTGGAAATTATTGCTGCTGCTATTATTGCTTTGGATTTGACTTGTGATTTCCTTTGTACAGGAAATTTTGGGTGTTATTAAATTATTCCAATCAGTCTTTACAGATTCTACAATGGTTCTGGCCACACTAGTTGGGTCTGGTTGCTGGAACTCTAACTGGAACAGGCAATTTGAGAAAAGGACTGGAGATAAGTGACTTCACACACCAACCCCTCCTCAAGAGAAATTTAGAAGGGAAACTTGTTGAGTTGAATTGAATTGAATGGATTGGCTCCAGGACAAGAAACCCAGAAGCCAGCCAAGACCAAGAACAGGGAATGACCTTTTCCTCCCCAGGAATTTTCTGACCTCTAGATTAAGCCATATCGAGACATAATCAGCCTCATATGACTGTGAACGTCATTTCTTTCTTTTTCCTCTTAAGTCTTTTTCCTGGCCACGTTAGAGGTTCAATCCATTTCCCTGAAGGAAGAGTAATAGGCGAGTAATGAAGCTTATTGAGCACAACATATGGAAGGGGCAGAGGAACTGCTTAGAGTTTAGACTGTGGATCTGGAAGCCAGACCCCCTGCTCACTGCCACTAAGGCAAATCTAGAGCCTCTGAATGGCACTTCCAACTTCCCAAGTTAACGTTGGCCGTGGTCAACAGGCACCGGTGCCAATCCTGGCAGGAGCAGGTCAGAGAGGCCCCACCCTTGGGGGCGAGGGGAGGGAAAGGATCAGAAGAAGCCTTTCAATGGTGCCCACGACAGAGGGCCGGGCATGGGGTAAGTGCTTCGGCAAAGATCTTGTTTGATTCTCACAAGAGCCCCTCAGGGGAGGTGCTGTTATCATCTCGATTTGACATTTGAGGCAACTGAGGCAAGCAGAGGCGAAGCGACTTGCCCAAGGACATAGAAGTAGGAAGTGTGAGCCTGGCCTGGAGCTCAAGCTTTCCTGCCTCCAGGACCAGCGCTCTCTCCGTGGCAAACACAGAGTGCAGAGAGTGCTGGGGCGCCGGGGGGCTCCGGGGGGCGCCGGGGGGCATCGGGGGCACCGGGCAAAATAACAATAAGAAGGGCAGCCACAGCGGCAAGGCCACTGCACGTGAAGTCAAGACACGAGGTGGGTTCCAGCCTTGCCCTTGGGTTGTGTTTGTTTTTTTCTTTTTAACGTCTGCTTTCTCTGAGCACTCCGGCGTGTTTCTCTCCTCCCCTCCTCCATGGAAGCTCTTAGCGGTTTCCAGTTCGTGGAGCCCAGACCGTGTCCTCTCCTGACGCTGGAGAGGCGCAGCGATGCCAGGCGGCAGCCGTGCCCAAACCTCCTTGGGGGTGCCCCGGGCGGAGGAGACACCTGGGTGAGTTGGGGTCAGAGCTCGTAGCTGATGAAGGCTGGACGGTGAAACGCACCCGAACTCCAGCTTTCTCCTTGTGGGCGTCGAACACCACCAGCAGCAGCTTCTGTCTTCAGCCTCCACAACATAGAAATGGGAGGCACCCGGCGCCAGGGGAGGCCCAAAGCTCCCAGACCACCCCTGGGACCCCAGGGGTCCGGAGCCGAACAGGGGGGCAAGAAAGGACCCCTCTGGGGACAGAATGTTTCTCCTTCTTATACAGTGTTTGTGCAGATGTTACCTCATTCGCCGTCCCCAACGACCTTGGGTGACAGGTGGGATGAAAACCCCATTTTTCAGATGAAGAAAGAGAGGCCTCAGACGACTCACCCGGGGCCAACAGGGAGTGCCTGAGGCTAGGGTGAAGTCAGGACTTCCTGTTTTTGAGTCCCTCCTTCTCCCCACTGGGCCGCCCGGCCAGGACTAGAGGAGTGCTGGGGGCTTATTCTGTGGGAGCTGCAGTCTTGTTCACAAAATGATTCTAGTGTTTGCTTTCAATTAGTTATTACTCGGTGCAGGAATATTTGTGTAAAAATAACACAAATCGCATTATGATCCCAGTGGGGGGCTCAATAAATTAAAACGAATGAGACTGAAATGAATATCCACTAAAACAAAGTTTCCGTGTCCCGGCGGTCCTGGCATTTTTATTGGGTCTCCTGCCCGGGAAGGCTGGGCCTGGGGAGCTGGGATGGCCGGCCCTGAGGGAGCCTGCGTGCCAGAGGGTCAGCGGGCTGAATGCCGAAAGGCTTCTGAGAGGACATTTTTATTTTAGTAACAAATTTTCCACATAAGTTTTCCGAAGTGATACGATCCATTCTGTGTCCCTCCCTTCGTGCCTCCCCTCTCCTGGAGCTGACAAGCACATTCAGTCTGGGTTATGCCTGTATTATCACACAACACTTTTCCAAATCATCCATTTTTGTAAGTGAATAATCGTCTAAAACCAAAAAACCCCCAAACATACCCAAATCAATAAGTGATAAACCCTGTTTTCGTCTTCACTCGCACTCCGCAGCCCCTTCTCTGGAGGCAGAGAGCCTTCTCTGGTCCTCAGAGCCGTCCTGGATCATCGTAGGCTGTGACTGCAGGGTCCCCCCACCACATGGTCCCCCCATGCTCCAGACTGTGTACAGCTTCTGCCCCTTTCATGCATCTTTCACATAGGCCTTGGCAGCTCTTTCTGAAAGCCTCCCAGCACATGGGCGTCCCACCACCGTCAGCTGCAGCCCACCAGAGAGCCCCCTTCAGCCTCCAATTCTTTGCCACCACAAAGAGAGCAGCTAGAAATCTTTGTACAAACAGGTCCTCTCCCATTTTTTATCTCTTTGGGATACAGACATAGAAGTGGCTGATCCAAGGGCAGGCACTCTTCAAAAGCCCTTTGGGCACAGGTCCAAATTGCCCTCCAGAATGGGTGGATCAATTCACAATTCCACCAGCAAAGCATTAGTGTCCCAATTTTGCCACATCTCCTCCAGCATTTATCACTTTCCTTTGCTGTCATATCGGTCAATCTGAGAGGTGTGAGGTGGTACCTCAGAGTTGTTTTAATCTGCATTTCTCTAACCAACAGAGATTTAGAACATTTTTTTCATTTGATTATTGATAGTTTTGATTTCTTCTTCTAAAACTGCCTATTCATAGCTTTTGACCATTTATCATGGGAAATAACTTGGATTTTTATAAATTTGACTTAGTTCTTTATGTATTTGGACCTTTATCAAAGAAAATTGTTATACATTTTCCCCCCAGTTTGTTGTTTCCCTTCTAACCTTGATTGCATTGGTCTAAGAGGTCATTTTGAATGATCGTCTGATTTTGCAGATAAGGAAACTGAGATTCAGAGAAGTTAACTTGTTCAAGGCCATGTACCTAAAAAAAAAGGACTTGTCTCTTCCCTACTCCATTCCTAAAAAAGCCTGCTTCCAAAATTGCACTCTTGAAAAACACTCTGGATGAGGCAATCTGAACAGACATAATCAGTGTGCTTAAAGCGCAGTTTATTCCTATTCTTGAAACACTGAAAATATGATTTAACATGAATACCTTAAACAGCAGCTGGCCCCAGAACCAGACCTGTGATTTTACTGGCCTTGGGAAATCCCGGTTAAAGAAGCACTCGGCCAATGCAGGTCAATACCTTCTAAAGCTGCTAGAGGTTAAATGACTTGCCCAGGGTCACAAAGCCCAGACCCATCAGAGGCTGGCCTGGAGCCCCGGTTTTAAGACTGGCTCTCCATCCACTGTGACACTCCTCTAACCTTCTTACACAAAATAACCAATATTATTGGAAGGGCATTCGTGCCATGCCAATCAAACTTTGAACATTCCTATAGATCCAGATTCCTACCACTGAATGAATCAAAGCTGTATTTCTCCAGTTTCCCTTGTGATTTGGAAGGCATACATCAGTACACTGTCTGAAGTGTATCAGAGAAGCAGCTTATGTGTAAGCAGCACTTGTTGTTAATTTTATTTGTACTTAATTAAGATCATCTCAGGCTCTAGATTTCACTTAAAGTCTCACGGAAAGTTTCATCCAATCTTATTTCATAATTATAAAAAGTAAATCAAGCAAATTATAAATAAATCCCCAACAACTATAAACACATTGTTTGCATAATTCACAAGAATAATTTTAAATTACAAAGTTAAAATAAGATGTGCATAAGAGTTCGGTTTCAATAGAACAAAAAATTCCGGCCTATTTTCCCTCGTGCCTCCCTTCACGGTTCCTGAGCCCTTACACGGCTATCTGTGTCTCGAGGGCTTCTTTTCCCCAGAGGAGTTGCCCTCGGCAGCCTGTGGGAGAGGAACCAGGAAAAGTATTGCCTTCTCAGCTCCCTGCCTTTCCCTTGCTCCAGAGACACTCAGGGCATACTTGGAAATGTCTATGCAGGACCTGAAAGGAATCAGGCACCTCCCAGGAAGTCCGAGGAACTAAAGGAAGGAGAGGCTTTTTGGAGCCACTTAGAATTCTACCTAAGCTATCCAGTCAATTTAAATAGCAAAAGACAATTATTTTGAAAATATTTCTGTCCAGCAGGAAAGGGAGGAAAGCTTTATTTCTGTAATAAAAGACTGTAGGAAACTGATAACCTTTGCTTTTCCCCGGAGATGCAAATCTAGCGTAACTAGCAGTAAAAGAATGAACTTAGACAGCTTTTCTCCATAAAATACAGGCAGAAGCAGACCCTGATTTACAGCCGCCCCCGTGCAGCTGGGCCTTTGGCAGCACAAACCTGAAAGACCAGAGCCAGTGAGGCTGCCTTGGAAAAGGCCTCCACTATAAAGGTCAGACCCAGTTTTACCTCCCAATGCCCCATTTCACTTCTTTGTATGAATGATGAAGATCCCCGTCATCAGAGGAAGTGAGGACCTCCCTGAGCCCCCATGGGGTCCTCCTGACGAACGACCATTGGAATTCAGCATGGATTCACCAAACAAGATGGCGCTCGGAGCTGTGGATGGGGCGGCGGGGGATGCTGGAGACAGAGGAAAGGAGGGGGGACTGTACCACTGCTCTGGCCCTCGAGATTAGGGACATTTAGACATCTCCTCCCAATGTGGCGCCTTCCTTTGATGAGCTGCACACATGACGGCATCAGGGAAGCCCCCATTTGATGCTTGGCTAGACACGGTCTCTGTCTAAACCCATCCCATCTGGAAAGACAGTAAGAGTTGTGTCGTCCAAACAAGGGAAATTCTGTATAGACATCTAAAAACTGTTCCTGTAAAAAGCTAGCCACCCAAACGAACTCCCTAAAACACAGGCACCACCATTGCTCTAGGAGCTACAATGGCTCCCATGGGCTGCAAGGCTCGAACACAAATGCTCCTCCTTGACATTTAAAGCCCTTTGCAATCTGGCTCCAGCTAACCTTCCCAGGTTGACTGCACATGATTCTTCTTCCAGACTGGCTTAATTCTTGGTGTGTAGCAGTCCACCTCTCCCGGCCAGGCCTTTCTCTACCTTCTAATCTCCAGAGCGACCTTCCAGGCTCTCCTGAAGGGCCGCTTCCTCCACGAGGCGCCCCTTCCTGGCTGGCAATTGCTCCGTGTTCCTCTTCTGTTCCCCTTTCCCTGCTCGGCCCTGAGGGCAGGGACGCCTTTCTTTGGGGTGGCCAGGCCTGCTTGCTCATGGAGTGTCTGCTGGGCCCTCCCAGGCCTCCTGACAGCCTGCCAAGGCCTGCTCTTCTGCCAAAGGCCTGGAGGCTATTTCCACAAGCGCCGGGGGTGCCGCTCACCTAGCCAAAGGCTTCTTCACTGGCTCTTTACAAAATATGGTGAAAGCAGCAAATTAGAAACTAGACGTGTGGATGGTTTCCTGCTCATCTCTGGAGGCCTTCCTCATCCTGCCTCTTCCCTTGGCTGCCGGGGCTGGCAGAGAGGCGAGGCGGCTCTGCTTTCAGGGCTGCCTTCCAGAGACAAAAGGCAGCTTGCTGTGGCCAGCCGGGGGCCAGGACGAGCCTCTCCACACGGCCACTCGCTGGGCAGCCTTCGGCGCAGAGGCATGGCCGGCCCGACGGAGCGGCCCTTGTTTTTCCTTCTCCCAGGCCGCGAGGGGCTCTCCAACTGGGAAGGGATCCATGGCCTTTCTGGAGTGGACCTCGGCCTCCCCTGGGCGGCTTCCCCCTCGGCCGTCCTCCTGGCAGGCGGACGTCTAGTGGCTGAGGCCCGACTCCCTCCAAGGAGGAAGCCTCTGGAGGGCAGGCTTAGAGCCGGGCCCTGAGGAGGAGGAGGAGGAGGGCGGGAGGTCAGCATGGCAGAGCCTCCACGCAGGCCTTCTCTGCTGCCCACCTTCTGGGCTCTGCCAACGGTAAATGCATAGTCGATACCGGGCCAAAGTGCCTTCAGAACCTCAGAGGGCCGCCGAGGCCCCAGGACTCTGCCCTGCGCCCGGCTGGGGGCACCTTTATAAAGAAGCTGCGACACAGGAGTGGTGCCGGGCTCGAGCAGGACCTTCAAGGCCTTCTCAGTGAGGCTGGACACGCACGCCTCTGGGCACACACCGCCTCTGGGCACACACACACGCCTCTGGGCACACGCCCGGGCCTCTGGGCACAGAGCCCTTGGGGGGTGCTTGTGTGGTTAAGTGCCTGTGTGAGCCCGGGAGGATTCCTCCCCTCCCCCTCCCCCAGGCACCAGCGGCTGTCTCAGAGGCACATCAGCCGTGTCAGAGCCCGGGTTCGAGCCCATGATACTGACCGGGGCTAAAGCGAGTGCCCTTACACAGAAGATTCTTTTATCCCCCCCTTTGGTAGAAGATTCTTCATTCATTCATTCATTCATTCATTCATTCATTCACTTAATAATTTTTATTTTTTAGAAAAGTAATCCGTGCTTCCATGATTCATGCTCGTACTTTCCCCTTCAGCCCCAGAGCGGACATGCATTTCCACGGGTTTTAACGCGTCATCGATCCAGACCTGTTTCCGAACTGTTGGTAGTTGCGCCGGGGCCGTCCTTCCGAGTCCGCATCCCCAATCACGTCCGCCTCTACTCATGGCACAGAAGAGTCCCCAATATCTCATCAGTATTTTGTACGGCTCTGGACTGGCACATTGAAGCCATCAGCGAATGCCCGCCGACGGAAGGGTCAGGGCAGAAGACGCCCGCCCACAGGCCTGAAGCCCCGGCCGCCATCTTGAGCACACAGGAGTTGGCTCCCCGCCAGGTGGTCCTTGGCTGTGGACACACGATCACGCCTCCCCTGGCCAATGACCAAGAATCTCTTCTGTGGCTCTCCAAAGGAGCTGAGCCTGGGAGGATGTCCCTTTGGAGCACTCTAATGGCTTACAGGACACGGCAGGGCGCAGTCATTGCCCGGCTCCTTTCCTTTTCCCTCCTTTCTCTTCTGAGCGGCCACCTCGCCATCCCATGGCTCCTACCGCCATCAGGCCAACTTCCCTTTAACCTAGTTGGGCCCCGGCCCAGGTCTGGCGCCTCTGCTGCAGACCACTGCAAGAACAAACTTCTCTGCTCAGAACCTTCAGGTATTCTTCTCGTGGAATTCCTTTGCCCGGCATTCAAGGTCCTCTCTGCCGTCGTGTGCTAGCCTACTCACTTCTGTGATGTTTGCTCCCCCAGGAAGGTGTTGAGCTTTCTGAAGGCAGAGCCCTTCCCCTTAATTGAACTCTATATCTCTCCCATCACAAGAAACATGACCAAGTTGACACCGTGAGCAGATGATTGAAACGGGGCTTGACGACAACCACTATGGCCCCCAAAGCTGCTGTGTCTAATTCTTTGGGAACATGGTTTCTTCATACACAAAATAGAGATGGTAATTTTTGTTTTGGGGCAGCAAGATGGTACAATCAATAGTGTACCAGGAAGATCTGAAGTCCAATCCAGCCTCAGGCACTCTAGCTATATGACCCTGGGCAAGTCACTTAACCCTATTGGCCCCAGTTTCCTCATCTATAAAATGAGCTGAAAAGAGGAAATGGCCAACCACTCTAGCATCTTTGCCAAGAAAACCCCAAATGGAGTCATGAAGAGTCAAACAAAATCTAAAGAAGACTGAACAGCCAACAAAAATATTTGTATTATCTGCTTCTTCAGGTAAAAGAGTAGTGTTTTATAAGCCTAAATGTATGATGAAAATGGGAGTTGTTAAAAGTATTATTTTAAATTTTCTTGATTCTATACTCACATCTATGTTTCTGGAGAATGCTATTGCTTTTACTATTCTGAGATTGGTTTTTGAGCCCTAAAATTAGGAAAAATTAGTTTTCTCAAAATTGCTTTAGAATCTGAATTGAGTTTTTGTGATTTTTTCCAAGGAAACTTATCCAGATGATTCACACAGGGTGATTATCAGGTAATCCAAAGTCCAAATTTATTTCTATCAAGTCCAACTTAATAGAAGAAATTAAACACTGTCCTCCTGGATGTTAGTCATTTTGTGTATTCTTGGTCTAGTTCTAGATCTTTAGAAATAACAATTACTAATCAATTAAGAATGTTATAGTGATAAATTTATTATTGCCATACACTCATGAAACAACCCTGAAAGACCCCAAAGATCATCTGGTTCAAGCCTTTCACATCTGAACAATGAGGAAACCAAGGAGTAAGAAGAGGAAGAGATTTGCTCAAGTGTAATACTAGAAATCAGGTTGTCTATAGTTGATGACTATTTGGATAATTACAAGGTGTCTCTTCATTGTCACCCCTCTAAACTCTCTGATCCTCAATGTAGGAAAGGGGGAGGTGGGGAAGAGGGAAGGAAGGAGGAAAGGAGGGAGGGAGGGAGGGAGGGAGGGAGAGAGAGAGAGAGAGAGAGAGAGAGAGAGAGAGAGAGAGAGAGAGAGAGACCCCACAAGAACGACAGCCCCAGCTTGGCAAAATATCAGGTACTTAATAAATGCTTGAGGATTGACTGCCTCTTATCATACATGTAACTTCCTTGAGGACAAAATTTATTTCATGTGCGTTTTTATACCCCCAACAAAAGCCCAGCACATAGTAGGCTTGTAATAAATGTCAATTTTTTAAACGTGTTCCATCGAAATGATTGATATCTGTTTCATGCCCCAAGCGACTTGCCCCTCTCTTTTCTTTTGAGTGATCACTGCTGAAGTTTGCATCCTGGAGTGGAGTTACTGGCAGGCCTTTTTTTTTAGCTGGGCTACATCTCTAAGTGTGAGCTGAGAGAACTGTTCACCTGCCCGCACTCATTCTCAAGGGCCTTGGCCAGGACACTTGGAAGCTGTAGGTCACCCAGGCAGTGTTTCAGAGCCATTATCCTGGCTGAGATGGCCTACACCAAGTCCTCTTCCCTTGGAGAGCTTTTGGACATCCTCCATGCTCTTTCTACCACTCTGGTCGGGCAGGGTCAGATCATACTTCTAGACCGTGATGTGCAATTGCTTCTCTGGTCAAGGCTGAAAGCAACAAAAGGAAAACTGTCCCCCAAACAGGGAGCAACATCAGCTTTCACAAAATGTGAGGAGCGCCTAAAAAGAACTTTGGCAACCGTCTTTCTCACGGAGATAAATGAGAGGCCTCCAAGGCAGGCCTGAACGGACAGGCACCTTGGTCTGCTCTACAGATATCTGAAAAAGTCATGGAGTCCAGAGATGATCTGACAGTCTTGAACTATGGTCAGCAGTGTGTAAACCAAAGTCTATGCGAGGTCTGCACTCAGGGTCATTCATCCTTCTCTCCAGCCAGTTTGCCATTCTTGGCAGGTCTGAATAAAGTGTAAGAGGGAAGAATAAGCCATATGCTCCTATTCCCAGCACACATAACTCATCTGCTATTATTTTTCCTTGTCTATAAATTAAATGGCTCACTTCATCCTGATTTCTCTCTGTTTTCCATTAAGATTGACTGCAGTTTATTTTAGACAAAGATTAGTCAAGAATTTTAGTCTGGTGGATGTTTATGTTTTTCTAACAGGCACATGATTTTCTAATTTGGCTCTTTTGGCAAATCTTTTTCATTCTGCAAAGGAAGGGCTCTGATGTCCTTGCACAACTACATTAGCTGGAGTCCACCATTCATCATCAGCTGCATTTTCCACTGGGCTCATACATGGCAGTAGCTTTTCTTTTTAACATTTGATTTTCTCAATGGAATGGGAAGTGACTGAAATAGTCCAGACTCAGCCTCCTAGACGTCATGCCTCCCTTTTTCATGCTTGAAAGTATTGTAATGTTCCAGGGAGCAATTAAAACTGCTCTGCTGTGCAGTAATAAAGAATACAATTCTCAACTCAAGTGCTAACCAAGGATGCAATAATTTCAGGAAAGTGAGGGAGAGCCCAGAAATCTTCAGGATTAACATATTTTCACTCTCATTTCTACACTAAAAAAGAAATGACTTAAATAGACTAATAGAAATAATAAATATTTTCTCCAATGTGTGTTCCCCAAACATAGCATTCTATGTCCAGTTTCTCTGCACAGACTGCAATCATCACTGTCTAAAAGTGCTGTTGTCCTTCCCCCTTTGCTTCTGAGAATTTCTAACTTCCTCTAAGGCTGCCTAATCTGATCCCCCTGATTAAAAATTTTTTTTAAATTTATATATATATATATTTGAAGATTTTGGATTTGCTTATCTGTATAAATATAGGACAGGGATTGATTTTGTTTTTGTTCTCATAACTTCTAATTAATATGTTTATCTTTAGGAAAGTAAGCACCTTGAGGAAAAGAATTGCATTAATTCTGGTCTGTGTATCCACAGCACTCAGCACAGTGTCTGACTATTAATAAATTTTTGTTGCATGAAAGAATGACATTAGTCACTGGAAATCATTCTAGAGGCAGTAAGACACACTATGGAGGGGAAGTTCCAGTCTTGACATCAGGAAGACCTGGTTTAGAATCTATATCTGACATTTATTAACTTCATAGTACTTGGCCACGTTATTTTACTTCTCAGAGCCTCAGTTATCTCATATTTAAAATGAGGGACTTAGACTTGCCCTCTAAGGTCCTCTCCAGCTCTATATCTAACAACCTATATCCTGGATGGTCTCCAAATTCCCTTTTCACTGTAACAAGACAATCCTAGGTTAATGTTATTTTGCAGAAAGGGAAGAACACATACCTAATATTTAAGTTTGTATGTGTTTAACTTGTACTCCCTTTCTAATTTTTTTTTCAGATCAACACCTTTTTTTTTTTTTAAACCACAGTAGAGAAAAAATGGTTTTCTTTTGTTTTTATTTGATTTACATGGTTGATCAAACCACTTGACTCAGGAGGTTTGTATTTCTGAGATTCAATGTCTAGGCTTAAATCATCCAGGTTTCAGATGGTTTTAAAAATAGAGAATGTGTGATCTCTGAGAAGGCTGTGTTAAAACATCACATCCTTGGAATTTCTTGCAGTTTCCTTACAGAATAAATTATAACATTCTGAACACTTTCAAAAGTGAGTTGGATTATTGATGAAAGAAAGGCAGAGCAGTACATGTTTGGAGACACTATTCTGACATCTGCATTTGGTCCAGCTGAAAAGGTATGTATAATGGCTCATCTATCCCCAGTTTTTCTGGAAGAAGCACTGTGGAGCTGGAGTTTAACTTGCAGTTTTTCCTATTCCTAAGCAGTCATACCGTCAGCTGTCTTGAGACCCAAATTCTAAAGGTTCTTGTCAGTATACCAATTATTCTCAAAGCAGTAGAGACCAAAATGGCCCTGATGAGAACCAGCAGGAGTCTAGAATCTAACCTTTCAGGTTCTTTTAAAGTTAAATTAAACAACATGAAGCTTCAGAAGCCTAAGTTGTGACTGCAAATCCTGTTGTTGAAATGAATTGAATGATGAAGGAAAAAAAGGTGTGAGATGTCTGGTTTTAGAGAAGCTGGTTGGAACATATTGGTCTATCCATTCTTTTTTGAACATTCAGAAGGAATATCTTAGTTAACTACGAGGAGGAAAGGGAAGAGCGTTTCTCTGTTAGAAGAGTGTGTGTCAACATCCGAGAGAAAGAGAAAAAGGCAAACAGGCATCTTCTGGAACAGTTGCTCAAAAAACTGGTGCCAACAACAATGAAGCACATCCTTCTGGTTCTAACTTTAGATGTTTGAAAAGATCATTTTCCTCAGTTTACTTTCACTTAAGAACTCAGATACTTCCAATAAAACTTTTAACTGTATAGTTTTAAATTTAGTAATATTCTGAAACTAACCCTGAATGAGGGGGGTAGGGGATTGTGGAGAAAGCAAGATCAGTTTATGAATTTTTTTCAAGCTTTGATAGCAATATTCATTTCAGAGAAAATTGTGGTAAACAGAAATTCTACAAGAGCGTTTTAATGCTGACATTCACGTCGCTCTGATTATAGATTTTGTTATAATATTTATATTCAATATTTTCTCTCTCCTGTCACACTCCCTCCCCCACTTTCCTGTCCCTATGAATACTCCTTCCCTCCCTTTACTACATTAGATTCTGAGGCAGAATCTCTTTCTGGTTTTCTCATTCTCAACTCCTTCAAAGTACAGCTCAGGTTGCCATCTTTAACTGTGGCCTTTTTCCTGATTCAACTCTTCCCTCCCATCCAATCAGTGTCCTCTGCCTCTTGAAATGACTTCCATTTACTTCTCTGGGTACCTGATCTGTGCCCTCAGCAGAATCAAGTAAGCTTCCTAAGGGCAGAGGCTCTTTCGAATTCCTCTTAGTTGCCTTGGTTGAATTGACTTTTCCATTTACTTTGATGGTTTCTCTTTACTTTCACAGTCCATTCTGCCCCTGCCCCAGCCCTGCTAGGGGCATTCCTACTCCTGGCCTAATTTGTAATCCTTTATTCTTTTTCTCTCCGTTCTTTCATTGAACTGATGCTAGTTTTGGATCAGGCAGTAAAAGGCAATTTTTTTTTTTTGCTCCAGTTAAGGTCTGAGAATTCCATTCCCTCCCAATGAGCCTCAAGAACTGCCACTCCAGATCCACACCCCAGGCTAGAGCTTAGCAGATAAGTTTTGGAAAGGTGCCTCCTGGGGCTCAGGGACACTCACAGCTATCGGACCATAGGCGATTCACTGAACCTCGCCGGACTGCACTTTACTCATTTGTGACTGGAATGACTGGAGTTTGGTGGCCTCTGAGGTCCCTTCTTGCTCTAGAACTACAGGTCTATAATTCCGTAAGTGACTTTCCTAAGGTCATTCGGCTAGAAAGTATAGAGGAAGGCTCTTAGCTCCCAGTTCAAGGCTAACTTTACCCCCGAGAGGGAGCCATCATCTAAATTTGTGTCCTTTACGTCTTCCTCCTCAACCTCACTGGCCCTCTTCATCATTAGAAAGGTGGCCTTCCCAAGGGATTGCCATTTTTAATGCCATTTTGTGTTCTACACTTACATGTTGCTGCTAAACAATATATTTCTTTTAATCCTAAAGCATCTCCTTCAAAGAGACCCAATGCTTCCTTTTCCAATGCTCTATTTTTCTAGAGAGTAAACTTGCTTACGACTTCTTTTGGATGTCTTTTTTCCTCAGGTTCCTTGTCTGATTCCTGTAGGCTAGGGGTCCCTAATTGGGGATCTGTGAACTTTGAAAACAAATATTTGGAATTGCTTTTAAATGAATTTCCCTTGTAATTCTAAGCATTTTATTTTAAATATCTAAGAACACAATCCTGAGAAGGCGTCCACAGACTTCATTAGAACGACTGGCTCTAAGCCCCAAGAAAGATTAAGAACTCCAGATTCCCCACAGTCAGTTTTCCAAGTTCCCCACCATCTTCCTCTCCGTATTTCAGACAGCTTCTGACCAAATTTGAAATTATGGTTGGTCCTTTCTCTGTCGACAGTGACAAGTACACCTGCTGATATGAAGCCATGAACATAAACCACTATGAACAGCGTACAAATGGCGGCTCCCCGGGAGGACACTGGATATATTTGTGCCAGAGCTACTGTAGATGGCAAGTCCCTAGAAACGGGCCTGCCTATTCAATGGGTTAGGCAGAGTTTCCAACATAATGTCGTGCTAGCACAGGTGCTTAGGCCCCCTTCTCAGTGAGAAGGCAAAACTGGAAATAAAGATCTAAAAATGTGAAGACCAAAGGTGAGTCCTTCATCTAAACTGACTCAACTTTGGAGCTCTCCTGAAATAGATCAAACGGGGGAAACACACGTAAACGAAGTACTTTACCAACTTTAAAGCACGACATAAATCCAAGCTATTATTGCTATTGTCGTGAATGCAGCCTGAATGTTTGGACGGGCAAACTTCTCTCTCTGCAAGTAGCTATCAGATTGGAGCACAGAGTGACAATGAATTGTGATGTGCCATCATACCACTAATTAATCACACTGATAAATAAGGGAAATGCATTGAGAAGCCTATAAATCGGCAGAATTAAAGCATCCTATAAACCTCCCCCTTTCCCACCCACACCACCAAATAGGCAGGGTTTATGACTTGTTTGGAAACACATAATTTTGAGGTATTAATGTAGGAAAACTAGCCAAGGCAATCATGTGAGAAAAGTCATGGCAAAGAGAAGCCTGGCCAATGATTACACAGGCTGAATGGCTAGAAAGAGATAGGCCGGCACTTTCTATTAACTGTCTATGACAACCAGGGTCGATGCATTCATCCTTGTCTACTCAGCCCAATCAATTCTCCCTTCCCAGTTCTTTCTTTTCTTTTCTTTTCTTTTTTTTAAACCCTCCCCTTCCATCTTAGAATGAATACTGCATATTGGTTCCAAGGCAGAAGAATGGTAAGGGTAGGCAATGGGGGTTAAGTGACTTGCCCAGGGTCTCATGCCTAGGAAGAAAATGAGGCCAGATTTGGACCCTGGACTTCTCTTCCCCGTTCTTTAAATCACAACCATCTGCCCTTTCAAAAGGAGAAAAGCCAAGAATGTACACACCTAAAAGGGAGAGAGAAATTCCTTCCATCCTGATTAAACCTGGGCAAAATTTCCTGTATGAAGGAATACCCTCTACCCTGCCCCTAAGCAGGCTGGGGCATTCGACAGACCAGAACAACTCATCCCTGACACGTCTTGGGGGGAAATGAAAATGTCTGGAGGCTCCGAGGCAGAAGGGATCAGCAAGGTCACCTAAGGAAGCTTAGATCCACTCAGGGAACCCTTTCACAGCCTCCCCATTGGGAAGGGCTCAAAGTGCTTTACTGGAGTGGAGAAGGGGAGGAAGAGAACCCAAGACTTCTTGAATCCTGTCTAATCTACCTT
This sequence comes from Gracilinanus agilis, assembly GCF_016433145.1. Taxonomy (NCBI): domain Eukaryota; kingdom Metazoa; phylum Chordata; class Mammalia; order Didelphimorphia; family Didelphidae; genus Gracilinanus; species Gracilinanus agilis. Next base: position 31,329,238 of record NC_058134.1, read on the forward strand.
TTTTTCCTTGTTCAGTTATTTTTCAGTCATGTCCAACTCTTTGTGACCTCATTTGGGGTTTTCTTGAAAGAAGATAATGAAGTGGTTTGCTATTTCCTCCTCCATCTCATTAAATAGATGAACTGAGGCTGACAGGGTTAAATGACTTGCCCAGGGTCCCACAGTTAGTTAAGTGCCAGATTTAAATTCACTAAGGTAAGTCTTCCTGATTCCAGGCCTAGCACTCCACCTTACTGCACTTTGGATAACTCTCATCCTTAGGAGCTTTTCTATTCATATCAAGTCTAAATCAGCTTCTTTGCAATTTTTTATCTATTCCTTGGACTAAGAGGGCAAGATTTACATCCTGAGGTCCAAGCAAAACAAATCAAACCCTTCTTCAGTATATTGGCCCTTCAAATATTAAAATAGAGATATGAGATCCTCCCTATCTTTCCAACTCCTAGGCTGCTGTTTCTCAGCTTAAATATCTAGTTGTTTCCAATAATTTCCATGCAGCGTAGTCACTACCTACTGTCCGGATGTACTTTCCAGACTGTTTTATTCTCACTCACCAAAAACACTTGCACATTTGGTTATCAAGATATTTGGAGTCAAAGTCAGGAAATCCTCACTCCATATTAGACCTGGGTTTCTAAGATGCATCTGCAATTAGAGAGCAATCAATAAGTCCCCTTCATACCTCTCTGCCATCAAATGGGCAAGCACAAAACACAAGCCATCTATAAATATGGGCCATTTAACTTTTGCATGGTTTTTATTGTAAGGACAAATGTCTTAGCTAAGCTTACACCCACCTCTAAACTGCTACCCTCTGCAGGGCATTCACAGGAGGCCACAGCATCGGAGAGCACGGGATCAAAAGATGTGGGTCACTCGGGACCCCTGTCACTGGTGCACGAGAACACTCTCAGCGGGCATCAGGGCTCCTTGGAATGACTGGATGTGTCACTGCCATGTTCAGGCAAGGGCTTTTTGCTTTTGGGAGCCAGAAGAGTGGAACATGACAGGATACAAATAAATAATTAATTCTGTGGCCCCCTTTTCTCCACTCCTTTGGACTTTCACCCGACATAGGTGAAACTGAAACCTACAAAAAACACGTATCTGTATTTCTTAGAGAAGACATAGGAAAATGGACTTCTGTCCCTTCTTTGTAGGTGTAGAACTACTGCTGTGGAATACTGCATTGGTGGTCAGACTCAGTTAATATGTTGGCTAGTTTTGCAGAACTGACTTCTTGTTGTGTATGAGGGACGCTGACTGGGTAGCAGAGAAAAGATATAGAAACTAAAAACTACCAACATGAATTTTTAAAGAGAAAAATCTATGGGTCTAAGAAATAGTTACAAGTGGTATTCTGGATGACAGGCAAGGACTGCATGTTTGATTATCCTTTTAAATCTATACTTCACCATCATTTAAACAGACAATCTCGAATTGCTCAATTTTCACTTCGTAATTTACTTAAAATGATATGAGTGCTTTTGGGATTTAGGACTGGGTATCCCTGAATGCCAAGAGTAATGCTTCATGACATAATGAGGTGATTTAAAAAATACAAGATAAATGGAGACCAGTGCTGGAGGCAGAGCTGACTTTAACAAACTACCTCACTAAGCAAGCTGTTCAAAGTAGAAAAATAACCACAAAGAGGAGCAAAATGAGTTTGATTAAAAGAGACATTTTAAAGTAATTCCACATAAATTTGTTAAATGATAAAAAAGTACAGTGAGTTAGTAGAATTAACTAAAAAAAAAAGAAATTATTGTGGCAGATGAAGAAAACACTACAATGTTGAGATCGCCATTCTCCTAGTAAATTATTCCCATAAAATTTGATTTTTAGCAGAATCTCAACATGGAAAATATTGTAATAGTTTTAATGTTGAGAGTACTGAAAAAAAAGCACAGAAATCTGAAGGCAAGAATATTTTAATGTTAACCTTGCTAGTGCTAGAAATTTTAAAGAAAAGGAGAAAATTTGGGATGCAAATAGAAAAGATCTGAGTTAATTTTGTTCCTAGAACACCATTTCTTAATGGTTCTATTTTTGGTGGCTATAGCCACATGCCTTCTACAATTCATAAGATGGCCATTAAATGGAGAAAACAAAGGTTATAAAGTTTAGAAATGAGATGATACCTACTATACAACACCTGACTGGGATAGAGAAAACAAAGTATGTCCTTGGTCATTAACAGAATACCATGAAATTGGAAGGTTTGTGTAGACCACTAAGTAAATAAGCCTGTGACCCAGGGGAAGGTTTTGAGGATCCCAAGAATTTGCTTTGGCTACTAAGCTTTTCCCTTCCTCTAGCTACTTAGGAAGGTCTGCTTTCCTGTTGCCTAGCAAACTGGAAATGGAAAGGACAAATAGGATCCTCCATGTAGAGAAGAGAGGGACCTCACCAGTCATCTAGTCCACTCCCTCAGTTTTTAAGGTGAGACTCCAAGAGGTTAGATGACTTAGGAGGTAGGGCTATACTTCAGCTCTTCTGATTCCAAATCCAGGGGGCTCTTTTTACTGACTCAAGTTGCTTCTCTGGTAAGAGTCTTTCCCCACTCACTTAATTCCTGGAAAAATTCTGAAGCAGATAAATTCACATCTGGTGCCTTCCTACCTCCTGGCAACTATTCCTTTCTCATCTAGCCCCCAGGCACTCACTCACTGCCCGTATGCCACACATGCCAACAAAGCCATGATTGTCCTACCTTACTGTGCTCTATTTGCAAAATTGCCTCTCTTCCCACTCCCCACTTCACACCAAAGATATTCATTCCCTCAGTTGGCTCAGTATAAGGGGGAAAAACAACCTAAGCCAATGTAAAAAATAAAAAGGAAAAGTAAAGCTCTTTTGGCATTCCTACATTCCCCTTTCCCCTATCTATTCCTTTCCTACTTGGAACCACTGCCATTCACTAACTGTGGAAGCCAAGTCAGAATGGGCCATCACCTTTCACTCTGTCAACCACTTACCCCACCCCCACCCCCCCAAAAGTCTTCTTTAACTTTTCTTCTCAGAATTATCAAGGGCCTGGGGCCTTCTAGCCACTGCAGAGGCCAAATAAGGACTGTCCATTAGCCATCGCCTCTCATTTCCCACCGATACCACCCACCTTATCCCTTAGTTTTCTACCCAGAAGCTACAAAGAAACATCACTTTCCAGGCAGCTTTGAAGAACAAGAACCCCTGCTTCCAAGAATTAGACCAGCTCAAACCTATGTTCCTAATCCCTTATAGGCTAGTGCTTAGAGAGTGGGGAGGGGTGTGAAGCATCCTGTCAGCTATATCAGTTGGAGAGAACATTGAGAAGGTTGAAAAGTCTGCCTGGTTGGAGACCAATAGCCATAAGGAGTTCCGATAAGGAAGTGTAAAAAAAAAAAAAAGCAATATTTGATTGAGCCTACCTAATCTCCTGGTTTCTAGGAGGGAGAGAAGGAAAGAAGAAGAGGAAAAAGGGAAAGAAAAAGGTGGGGACAGAAGGGGAGGAGAGAGAGAGAAAGGGAGAGAGACAATGAGCAGGAGCAGATCAGGGATGACTTCTTTGCAGGTTCCAACTTAAACAACTTTCTCCATGCTCAGATTTAGTGTGAATCACCCAGAGGCAAGATGATGTAGTGAAAATCTGCTGGTCCAAGGATGAATTCTGGATCTCCCCCTTACAGCCTATAACACTAGGTAGTGGGTATGTCACTTGATCTCTGCTTCCTCATCTAGAAAATGGTGGGGAATGTGGGTAATCTAGGTGACTCAGTGGTGTGAGGGCCAGGCCTAGAGACAGGAGATCCTTGAGTTCAAATCTGACCTCAGATACTTCCTAGCTGTGTGATCCAGGACAAGTCACTTAAACCCCATTACCTAGCCCTTACTACTCTCCTGCTTTGGAACCAATACATGGTATTCATTCTAAGATGGAAGGCAAGAGTTTTGGGATTTGTTTTTTTAAAGGAAGAAGACTGGCAAGGTAAGAAGGGGCCAGGTTGTAAACAGTTTTAAATATCAAAAAGAGGAGTTAATTTTTTATTCTGAGGGTAATAGGAAGCCACTGGAATTTATCTGAGTATGGAGGTCATATAATCAGAACTATGTTTTGGGAAGATCACTTTGGTAGCATGGGGAGAGACCTGAGGCAGAGAACTGAAGAGGTCCAGCCATGAGGTAAGGTGGTCCCTGGCTAGGGCAGCTGGGGGATTGGAAAGGAGACATTTCTGAGAGATGCTGTGAAGGTAGAAATGACAATATTTGACAGTGGGTTGGATATGTGGGGTGAATACCCAGTGAGAAGTTGAGGCTGTGAGCCTGAGTGACTAGAATACAATGAATAGGAAAGTTGAGAAGAGGGAATGCTTGGGGAAGGATACTGTTTAAAACGTGGAGTTTACCATGGTTACAGGATACCAAATAAGCAACGTCCCAAAGGCAACTGATAATCTAGGAATGGGGCTCAGGAGAGAGGTTAGGTCTGGATCTAGAGAGCTGGGAATCATCTGCAGAGAGATGACAGCTGAATCCAAAGGAGCTGATAAGGTCACCAAGTGAGAAAGCTTAGAAGGAAAAGAGAAGAGATCCCAGGACAGTCTTGGGAAATAGCCACAATCACTGGCTGTATCCTGAATCAAGATGTAACAAAGCAGCCTGAGGCGTTCTCAGACAGGTGGGAGGAAATCCAGGAGAGAGCAGTGGAGAGGCTGATGGAAAGCATTAAAGGCTAAAGAGAGAGCAGGAAGAAGGATTGAGAAAACTCCATTAGATTAGGCAATGAAGAGATCATTAGTAACTTCAGAGAGGGTTGCAGAGTCAGAAGCCAACTCACATGTGGTTTAGAATCAAGAGGGAGGAGAGGAAGTGGAAGCCAGCCTACCAGGGGAGGCTGCTCAGAGGAGGACAGATAGTGGGGAGAACTGGATTGAGGGAAGCTTTTTCAGCAAGAGGCATAGGTGGACAGGAGCCTATTTGTAGACAGCAGAGAAGGTGCCAGGAGACTGAAGAAAAGAGAGGAGATGAAAGTGGGTGCCATCAGAGGACCCAGAAGCCTCTCCTTACCTCTCTAGGTCTAGAGTGCCTTTGGCCGCTGGAAAAGCCGGCATCCTGACAGCCATACTGTTGCACTGGTAAGAGGGTGTAAGCCTCTGGAGGGCAGGGCTTGCTTCTCCCTTGGACTGTGCCTCCCCAGGGCCTAGGACTTGTTTTACTGAAATGAATCAGGATGATCCACTGCTCATAGTTTTCCTAAGTGCCAACTTGGTACTTATGTAACCAGAATGGAAACAAAAAAGAGTGTCCAAATGCATCTCAGTATGTTCTGGACACAAAATAGTCTCATTACAGAGAAAGTGCTGCAGATTAGTAACTGCTTTGTGAGTACAATACAATTCAGAAATACAGGCTATAAAAAAGGCCAGCAGGAAGGCTCGCCAAAAACTTACTCTTTTCTTTGAAAATCAGATAAGGACTGGTAAAGTTGGAGCAATAAACAGAAAAAACGAATGTGATGTCCCATGGCCCTCTGTCAGCAGTTCTTGAACCATTAGGTCTTAAGAACTTTACACTACTAAAAATTACTACGGTCTTCTTAATACTCTTAAAATTACTGAGACCCTAAAGAATTTTTGCTTATGTAGTCATGTTTATTAATATTTTACCATATTAGATAATAAAAGAAATTTTAATATTAATTTATTTTAAAGTAACAACAAATCCATTCTATAGTGATATAAATAATATATTTTAATTAAAATAAAGTTTTCCCAAAAAGTTAGTGAGAAGCCAGGCATTTTTTACATTTTTCTAAAAATCTCTTCAATGTCTAGCTTAATAGAAGACAGACGGAGTCTTATAACTGCTTCTGTATTCAATCTGTTTTTTGTTGTTTTGGTTGAAGTATATGAGAAAAATCTGGCCCCATATTGATAATGTAGCTAGAAAAGAAAGGCATATTTTAACAGGCAAATCACATCTTCATATTATATATTAGTGATGAAAATAGTTTTGACCTTTCAGATCCCCTGAAAGTATCTCAGGGACCCTCAGGAATCCTCAGGTCATACTTTGAGAACCTTTGGCTTTGATTAGACTGCAATGGCCCATAAACAGAGGAGACCTGCTCTTTGGCTGGGTCACTGGATTCTACAACGGGCCAAGCATGACCTCACACTGAGGAGGCAGAAGGATCCCCCAACACTAAATGCTAAAGCTAGAAGACAGCTTGCAGATTCGACCAGCACCGTTACAAGGCTGGAAGGGACCCGAAGTCCAGGGTCCTTCACCTTTTGGGGTGTCCTAGATCCCTACACTTCAGGCTGGAGAAGCCAAATGACTTCTTCTCAGAATGGTTTTGTTTTTTTAATGCATGACACAAAACCCATAAACTTACAAAAGGAAACCAATTCTATTAAAATACTGTCACACACACACGATTTCAAATTTCACAAACACCCAGTTAGTAACGATCATCCTTTCTACAAAGATGACATATAATCCTGCATTTCACTAGTAATAACGAAACAAGTACAAGAGATTACCTGCAGCAAGGTCACTTGGGAAAAACATCCCACACGCACACACGAATTCAGTCCCTGCTGCAAGGATGTCTTTGAAGGAGATCCGATACACAGACTGACAGAGATCTATGTACATCTACCTCTGTATATACCGGAGCCACTCTGGAAGTCCTCCAGAGCCTGCAGGAATTTAGCTAGACTCAGCTGGCTGTTCATAGAGGCTCTGGGGGACTTCCAGAATAGCCGAGGTGCCCCCCAGCCTCTATGACCTCTGCTAGAATCCAGGAGGCAGCCCTCAGCCGAGCCTGTGCGGAGCACTGCCCGAGAGGCCCCCTCCTCCTGGTCAGAAGCTCTGCGGTCATGGCCCCCTGCCTCAGTTTAGAAGGGGCTATGCGGAGGCCGGCCGGTCCAACACTCACCTTACAGATGCAAAGACGGGTCCAGATAGGCCAAGGGACAGCAGCAAGGAACAGAGAGCACAGCTGGCACAGGGGGAAGGGAGACCCGCTCAGCTGACTCCCAAAGCAGGCCCCTCAGACCGCCCCAGGCGGCAGCAGAGAAGGGTTTGGTGACCCCGAGAGCCTCTTCTTAGCAGATGAGGAGCTTCTTCAGGGCAAGGGCAATTTTCATTCCCTGGAACCTTGCACATAATAGATACTTGGACAAATAAATCCAGAGGCTCCAGTCTGAGGCCCAGTCATGACAGTCCCTTGTAATACCACCAGGCCACTTCTCTAAATGCCAGGGCCGTGTGTGTGTGTGTGTGTGTGTGTGTGTGTGTGTGTGTGTGTGTGTTCGTGTGTGTGTGTGTGTGTGTGTGTGGAGGGGGGCAGCGTTGCAGCACCACTTATCACACAGAATTGTTACAGGGAAATGACTGTAACATTATTGTGATTAACAAGAACTACTTAGAGCCTCACCTGCGACCATTCCTTTCAGCATCCTCTTTGGCCAAAGAGCAGAAGGAAAAAAGTCATTTTGAAAGGAATCCATAACTTTTTTCCTAGCCAAGTATCACTTCAGTAAAATGTTTTGGCTTGTGATCTTCTGGTCATCGTAAAAGCCAATTCTAAATTTGACCTGACTAGTAGCATTAGGAAAAATCAAAGTCTACTTTCGGTGAAGTGTTTTGATAGGCTCCTCTAAAGTTCTACGGGAATCCCCCAGAGGCACCGATGTATCATATCCCGGATGACAAAAACTGGAATCTCAGCCATAACTCGTATTTATCTTGGTTTGTTTCAAAGAATTGGCAGGACGGCCAGTCCACACCTACTGTTGAGTCAACGCTAGTTTTTGAGAAGCTGACCTGCCCGTGAAAGGCCCACTGAACGAATGAAGAATAGTCTAGAAAGACAACCAACCAAAAACATAAAATAAACAACTGATAAAAGGCAACCGTTACACAGTGTTCATCTTGTGCCTTGTTCCTTTCCTGAAGTAGTGAAGCCTACCTCTCTCTACTTACCCAATTCAAGGAAAGAAAAGGTGAGAAAATTGTCTCTTAAAAAATATTTTAGTGATGTTTAAAGAATAGAGAGCAAAACGCAGAGATTGGTTTTTCAGTTCTACAGACGATCTAAACTAAACAAACCCTTAACAGAGTGTGAAAGCAGAGTATTTATCTGAATCATGGTAAAATCCGAAACATTTCACTTATGGAAAAGTACAAAAGGCTAAATCTAGTTAACTGAATAATAATCCAAAGTGCGACTTCTCTGCAGCAAGAGTCTAGGACATTATTCATTTCTTTAATCTGGTATGTGTACTCCTAAGAAATCCAGAACCAACTTCTGGCCCACAACAAACAAACTCCTCCCCACAAAAATTCCCCTCTGATGCTCCTTCCCAGTCTCACTATTTCTAACCCAGTCTCCAATTTTAAAATAATACCCTTAAATTTCTTTTGCAGTAAAACCTTCTCTATAAGATACCTGCATCAGCATGTGGTTGGGTCCCACCTTTCTCTACCTGCTGCCACACCCACCAGACAAAAAAGTCCCTGGAGGCCCTTAAGGGACGTTCCCACCCTTCCCAATCCCCCAACAATAATCTAAGAATACAATGAACACTGAACAACTTGTCAAGAGTTGTTGACTACAGGACAAGGGAAAATCCAGGATGGGCAACTAAGTGGCACATTGCTGGACTTGAGTCAGGAAGACCAATCCCCCCCCCTCCCCCTGTTCAAATTCAGCCTCAGACAGTAGAGCGGTGTGACCCTGGACAAGTCACTTCACCCTATTTGCCTCAGTTTCCTCATCTGTAAAATGAACTGGAGAAGGAAATGGCAGACTACCTCAGTATCTTTGCCAAGAAAATTCCAAATGAAATCCCAAAAAAAAAATCAGATGCCACTGAACAAAAATTGAACACTAACAATAACAAAAACAAAATCCAGGGTGATTCAGTCAGACAATTTATCATCAAGCACTTATTAGACAACCACTTTGTGTTAGGCACTGAGTATACAAATACAAAGAGCTTACATCCTAATGGAGGAGTCAGCAAGTACAAGTATATACAGATGAATAAAAGAATCCATAGGAATAGAGCTGAGGCCCCACCGGAGGGAAGGCACCAACATTTGGGGGAAAACAGGAAAGGCTTCGGAATGACGCCTCAGGTGGGGCTTACAGCAGGGGTGGGGTTGGGGTGGGGGATTCTATGGGGCGATGGGAGGACGGAGCACATTCCAGGCATGGGGGGCAGTCAGAGGCGGTGACATGGGAAGTGATGCCCTATGCTTGAGGAACAAAGAGAAGGAAGGCTAGTTTGGCTAGATCAGAGTGTGGCAAGATAGGGCCAATATAGAAAACCAGAAGAAGTGACTTTTCAAACAAAATAGTGAATGAATGAATGAATGAATGAATGAAATGTCTATTAAGAACTCATCCCATTCAAAGTGCTAATGCGTGGGACACAAAGAGAAAAGACCATCTCTGCATTTAAGAAATTTGGTCAAGGCTGTAGTGTTGGCAGGGTGACCTGCCTGCACACATATCCCCATCAGTATGTCCAGGCAGATTCCCTGATGCTTCACCTGGACTGGCTTCCCTCTCCTGGAGGTAACAGGGAGGGGAATGACTAAGCCTTTTCCACAAGTGTTGCTTCCCAGGATGATGACTATCTATAAGGGCTGGACTGGGAACAAGACCAATGGGCTGGGGGATGCTGTCACTCTTATGGCTCCAACATAGTATTGGACAGAAACCTCCTTCTAGAACTTTTTCATTTTTATTTTTTAGAAAAGAAATGCTAAAATGTTTTCTAGCAATCTCATTTGTAAAAAAATATTTGTAAGTGACATAGAAGTCAATACCAGGCCAAACCACTACTGATCAGATAGATGAAAACCCAAACAATTCTGAAATATCACCCCATATATGCCAGACTGGCTAAAATGACAAAAGGGCAAAGTGACAAACGTTGGAAGGGATATGGAAAAACTGGGACACTAATTAAGGCACTGCTGGTGAAGCTGTGGACTGATCCAACCACTATGAAGAGCAATTGGATTTATAGAACAGTGTGTAACCTTAGGCCCAGCAATACCATTGCTGGGTCTGTTTCCCAAGAAGATTAGGGAAAGAGGAAAAGAATCTGGATGTTCCAAAATATTTATAGCAGCCCTCTTTGTGGAGACAAAGAACTGGAAACTGAGGGGATGCCCATCAATTGGGGAATGGCTAAACAAACTGTGGGACCTGATGGTGATGGAATACTATCATAACTTAAGAAATGATGACTATGCTGATTTTTTTAAAACCTGGAAAGAACCATACAAGATAATGAACAGTGAAAAGAGTAGAGCCAGGAGAACATTATACACAACCACAGAACTAATACTAGGAGAATAAACTGAGAATGTTACCTCGAGAAATTAAACAGAAAGATAAAATATGAAATACTTAATTGAATATGTTGGCCTACATGACAATATTCTACATGTTGAAGGGAGCCATAAGGAGGAACTGGGACATAGTAACCGTGATCTATGTAGATATGAAGAAAAGTAAATTAAACATAGGAGATCTGTGATTTCATTTAAGTTATATAATTTTTCTTTACACATGGAAATGGTTTGTTTTGTTTAGATTTGTGGACATTTGAAATTATAATTTTTTAAAAAGGCAATATAGGAATCTGGTAACTATTGAGATAATGAAAATTTACTTTAAAACCCAACCTTAAAATATAAATGATCAAAAGTAGGAGAGGCTAGATAAAGAGCTTGTTTCAGAGTCAGGGAGACCTAGATTCAAGTCCAGAACGCCTATGATCTTAAATGACCTCAGGAATTGAGAACATGAAGGTACCCGGGTGAAGGAGTCTTATTCTAAATAACAAAGAACAGATGATATCATCATAAAGAAACTTTATTCTTATTACCTGAATATCCTATTGTTAATTTTGAAGACAAATTTATATGGTTTGTTTCTCTGAGTTATATCCGGAGGCTAAGAACTAACTCAAGACAATGTCAAAGAAAAGTATTCTTTCTGGACTCAATTATCTGTCATGTAACCAGGCCCAGGAATTTCCAGTAGGAAGGTCCCTTTGCCAATATCAATCAGCACTTGCTCTCCTAGTCCCATGGATTATCTGGGGCATTTGGAGGTTAGTTAAGTGACTTGTCCGAAGTCCTCTTGTCTGGAGACCGGCTCTCCATCCATTAATGATGATAAAAGCAATAGAATCTTCCCCCTTTCCATAAAAGGGCTCTTCTTCCTACCTCTCTCATTTTGTTAAGGGCAATACCATGATTCCCAAGGATCAAGCTAACAACTTGAGGGTTATTTATGATTCCTCCAAGTCCCTCTGATTATTCTTTTGAAATCTCTCTCTATATCTTTGCTCTATTCTCTCCAGAAGTCCTACCACCATCTGCCCCTATTTTACTTCCACCTCATGTCGGGCCTGGATTCCTATGAAAATAGGTGTCTTAGTTGGCCTTCCTTCACCCAGTCTCACCCTTCTGCCCACTTCTACCCCCTCTTAGATACATTGTCAGATTAATTTTACTAAAAAAACTGTTATCATGTCACTCATCCACTTAAGAGCTATAATATTTCCAAACTGCAGAGTAAAGAAAATACAAAATCCTCTGGCACATAAAGTCCTCTAGGATTTGATCTCCTTTTATCCATGCATCTCTCTCCCACTGCCCTCTGACATGATATAGAGAGCCGAGCACTGTGACTGGAATTAGAAGATCTGAGCTCCCATCTTGGCCCTGTTAACCTCTTTCCTGGGTGTCCTTGGAAACATCACTTAACATCTCTGGGTCTGTTTCATCTACCAAAAAAAAGGAGGCTGGACTCAGTGACCTCTGAGGTCCCTTCCAGCTTTAAATGTATAATCTAGGATCTTTTCCGTTCCTCTTACTTGTCATGTTCATCCAACCAAATGACATGGAACCTGAGTCATCCTTGACTCCTCAGTACCCCTCAGCCTCTACATTCCTTCATTTGCTAAATCTTATTTGACCAGAAGACTGGTCAAGCCCTCCCCTGCTCACCGGGACTTTCTAGCATTTTCATTGTTCTTGCTTCTTCCTGGACTTTCCCTTGCCAACCCATCCCTCAAAGAGCTCTGTCATAGAATAAGCTGATGGCAAAAAGACCCTGTCCAGATCAGTCACCTCCTCTGAAGCATTCAGGGGATTCCTTATTGCTAGGATGAGATCTGATCTCTCTCAGGGTGGAAGGTACCAATTATCTGTCTCCAAGAGCACAGAGACTTGTCCTTTTCACACAATTTTTCCCAGCTAATCTTGCCTAACTAGCTGTTTTGAGCTCGGCCTTCCATTTTCCACCTCTAGACATATTTACAGGATACCTGTCATTCCCACTTAGTTGCTTCCCCCCAAAACAAAAACAAACCAACCAACCACACCTCTGGAAACCCTCATCTCCCTAAAAGTTGTGCTCAGGTACCATGGCTTTCATGAATCTCTCTGCTCTCCTCGTATTTCCCTATAATTGCCATATATGTTGGTGCTGTGACGCTGTCGTTCCCCCCGCACTAGAACAAGCTTGGCAAAGGCAGGGAGGATGCCTTTTTGTCTTTATAAACCGCCCTCCCTGCCCCCCCACCCCCAACAACATAGCAGTCCTTGTTCCCAGTAGACCATTAATCAGAATTTTCTCAATTACAAAATCTTCTCTTTATCTTTATTCTCTTAAATTCTCCACACACACAGAGAAATGTCTCACTTCTCGACACAAATCCTCTCCAAGGCCACCCTTTGCTGCTGGCTCCCATTTCAGAATTCTGAAAGCTTTCTGAATCTTTATCTGGCTGCCTGCAACCCAGGGATGGGATAGAACCTTCGGTAGAATGGAAGCTCTTAAAAGGCAGGGATGGTCTTTGGTTTTGTATTTGGGTTCTCAGCTCCAGTACACTGTGGATAGCAATGCCAATGCCAGTGTTGAGCTACCAGGATGCTTAATAAATGCTTGGTGAATAAACAGAAAGGTGTGGAAGCGTTTCTCTTCCTCTTTGAGCTGTTTCCTTTCTATAAATCTTAGGTTCCTGTCCTGCTCTCCAAGGCCACCAGGTCATATGTTCACACTTCTGTTCATTCCCTACAACCCAGGGCTTATATAAGGTACTTATTAAGTCCATTTGCCAATATTTTCTAGGCCGCTCTAATTTTGACCCACACATCCTGACTTCTGAATATTGTATGCATCAAAAAGTCCATCAAAACACCCACTTCACTAGACACTTGGACTTGACCTTGAAAGTAGAGATGCTCTTGAAATACTGATTAACCACCAGGTTTCCATCCCCCTTCTAGTTCCACCTGGCCTGCAGCCGTTTTAAATAGCGTTTAATTAAAATGAAGTAGTGCACTCTGGTGCCTTGGACCATCCGTTATTTTGAGGATCATGCTGACCAAAAGGAAAGATAACATCAACTTGCACTGACCCATGCTGCCCTCCCAAGTGGCTCAATATCCTTCCTTTGGGGAGTCATCCTTGTAAAACTGGGTGAAGTAGAGAGGAAGATTATGGAGCCGTAGAGCTGGGAGTAACCTAAGCCACCACCTAGTCTGACCTGTCCTTTCACAAGCTGAGGCTCAGAGGGTGGGTCATCCTACAACTCATCTGCTCTGGTCCTCTGTTTGCCCATCCGTACTAGATGCACCCAAAGCCCCGGACCTAGGATCTTCTGCTCCTGTCTCCCTCTCACCCACCAGGCTTTCTGCCTCCTTAGCAGCACACCTGTTCCTGAGCACAAGTCCTTTTGGCTGTGCAGCTGATTCACTGTTCTCTTGATTGATTAGATAAAGAAGAAACAGGAGATGGGAGAAGACAAAGGGCCCAGTTAAGCAGCCTGCTAAGGGAGGAGAGCTGAATGCACTTGGAGAGAATAAGGGTAATTGTTTAAATTGATTGTCTATTTATTTGAACCAGAATTATTATTTTTATTATTTTGGTGCTGCCTTCCACACAGACAGTGGGAACTGTAATTAGGGGACATGTTTTATACTTTGACAGCTGGGCCTTTAGAACTCAGTGATCCTAGGGGAAAAACAAAGAGTGCCTTGTTAAAGAGACTTCATACTTCTTACCCAGAAAGGACCACCTAGGCCAGCATTGGCAAACCTTTACTGAGTTTGAGTGCCCAGAGGGCAAATTCAAGCTGTCTGTGAGCCCTCCCACTACCAGAGAGAACTGAAGGAGGAAGACTAGCTTTGGGGGGCTAGACAGAGGGGTGGGGCATGCAAAATGTCCTCAGGTGCTGGGAAGAGAGGGATCAGAGCAGCTTCCTGAGTGCTGGCTCTGCACATGTGCCACGGCTTTGCCAACGCTGACCCTAGTCTGATTTCTATTTTAAAGACAAGGAAACTGAGGCCCAAAGAACTGACTTGTCCCTGATCCAACAGTAAGCAAGAATCAAATTTGAACCTAAGTCCTCTGACCCTAAATCTACTGCTCTTTCTACATTTTGTGCAGAGTGTTTAAGGCAAAGAATACTGAATACAAACTCTGGACACTCGATATAATGTTTGATGCTGAATGGAATAGTCACAGGCAGCAAGTCAGAGAAAATGTCCTGGTTCAAAAAGACATCTGTCTTCTGACCCCAATCTCAGAACTGTCTTCTAGAGAAAATCCAGTACAAATGGCAAAGCATGGACCATCCAACCAGAGCCCTATTCTGGGGCCTGGGAAGTCTGCACAAAAGTTGGACAAAGTCAGTTAGGTGGAGGGAGAGAGGAATGGTGTACAGCAGGGAAGCAGACACCCTGGGCTATAACTAAGCTCCTGCTGGAGATGCCGCCTGGCACAGCCAATTGGGAGGAAAGGGCAGGGAAGAGAAGAAGAAGCATGGCACTAAGTATTCTGCTACTGAAATGACATGGTCACTTATGGCTGCCTACCTGCTCCATGAGTACAAGTGCTGTCACTAGCCTATCAATTCCGGTAGCCTATACCCTAGGCAGCCTACTTATGGCTCTGATGCCAAAGGAGAACAAGTGAGAAAAGCATTCTTGACCTTACTCAAGGCATCAAAAATGAACGGATTCCCCCCCCCTTATATCCTATTGGGGGGGCCGAAGGGGGTTACCAGCAGTCCAGTTTCCCTTGGAGGTGGGACAATTGAGCGAAAACGGCGTGAGAAGAGCCAGAGACCCAATAGGTTTGCAGTGGCTGATCCGAAGTGCCATCTGCTGATTTTAATTTTTATATCATTTTCCTTAAGATTACATCAATGTTGGCATGAATTCCAATCCCACCATACATCTTATCTTTGGAGACAATGTGTTAGGTGTGTTTGACGGATCTCTTGGGCTACAGTGGTGAGAACATACAGGCCTTTTCATGGGAGACAATTTCTTCATATTTCATTCATTGTTCTTTTATATTAAATTACTGTACCAAATCGGATCTGTAAAGGAGGGGGAGAACTTGGGAGACTGTTCTGGCCTGTTCTTGCAGGCACCTGTGTATAGGAATCTGAGTTAGAGATTTAAAATTTTTAACATTAACTCACTATATGCTGGTTTGTTGTGAAGTGACTTCTGGGGGAAGTTTCTGTATTGTGGGGGTTTATTTTGGGATATCAAGTGGTCTGTGACTGTGGTTGTTCTTGCCATGAACCATGGCAAGAACATGGGTTTTCTGTGTCTCCTTGGGGCTGAATAGGGATACTGATTGCAATAGTTTCAATGGAAGTGAATGTCACTGTAAAAAGAATCACATGGGGTAAACTGAGTGTGGAATTTCCATCCTCCTGACAACCTTCTGTGCTGGCTTGTCAGAGCTGGTGACAAGCTGTGCTAAACGTCACAGCTTTGATGACTTCCTGCAATATCCCATTTCCAAATGGGCAGATCATATCACCTCTTTTGCTCTCTAGTTCCTCATCCTCTCAATCTGTGGTCCTAGGATTCTGACTTACTTTTACCAAGGCTAAGTACTTTCAGTTGACAAAAGTAAAGCTCTGGCAAAGTAAAACACAAGTGATTAGAGACAAGAGCAGTTCAGAGTAAAGAGATTTGGATAATCTGGAACTGTTTATTAAAGAAGAATGGGCAGCTCATGAACTGGAAAAGAACAGTCATCAAATTATAAACTGCTCTAAATAACAGAAATGAATGGTGATTTCAAAGACAAATCTTCTTCCTAATTCTATGAATGTGACTATACTCCTTAATTAATTCACAGTAGTTTCTATGCTATCACAAACTCTAAGACTGTGAATGGTAAATTCTGATCCATGTTGCTATGGGGCAAGAATGAGAATCATTTGTAAATATAGTCAATTGTCAAACTGATGATAAAATGTACCAATTATTCAAGCACTTTGTTTCTCCCTCCTCACCTTGCTTTCTATGGTCTGTCCCATTTAATCACTTATTAGAGTCTTCACCCCAATGTATTCCATAAACAGGGAACCTCAAAAATGGATAGGAACTCAAAGGCCATCTAGTGTAACCCATATCTGACCAAGAGTGAGACCTACTTGATCCCCAAGATGGGTCATTCAGCTCCTCTTTGAAGACCATTAGGTTAGTGATTTCTATCACCTACCATACTTCCCAGGACCATTCATCACACTTTGGGACAGCTGCAATTGTTATCAAATAATAGAATTTTTCAATTTGTTTAGAACATCAGTAAATCATTCTGTTGATAATAATTATTAGCCTAGTGACTAATTTATTTTCCCAGCACCATCAAAAAAGGTTTTTTTTAAATACCAAGGCTAAATTCCAAGAAAAAGTGAGTTTCAATGATGTTGCAGTTGAAATAAGGCTAACTCTAGAATAATTAAAACCACAGTTGTTGAAGTTGAATATTCCATTACCCTTTAAGCTGAAAGGACACACAAACACACTTACATTTTCTATTTGTTTGGCAAACCTTTCTACAGCCAGCTGCCCAAGTGTATATTCAATGGACAATGACGTGTCCAGCCTCTCTTCTCAGGATAAAGCTATGGTAGTACTGGTGGGATCCAATGTAACCAGGCAGCAAAGTTCACCCTGATTTGGAATATAGTTTTTATTTTCACCCTTTTAACTCATAACTGATTAAATGGATTTCATGGAGCTATAAGTTCCTGCACAACCCAACATTTTCTAGGTGATTCAACATGTTTATAAATGTCAAAGCCAGAACAATCCACTAGAGGAATTAAAATTAAGACCATCATTTTATGTATTTTCAAAATGGAATTATCACAAACTTGTTTACTTGAAAATGTGACACCAAAGCAGTCACCTCTTCTTTGGTGGTGGGGTCAGGTGAGGAGGGAGGGGTACAGCTTTAAGCATAACCACGTAAAGTAGTCAGTGCCGTGACAGAATCCTGGACTTAGATGTAGAACTTACGATCCAGCAGTAACTCTACACTATGCTAGCTCTCAGCACTTTTAAATTGTCTGGGGCTTCCTCACTTGTCCAAGGAGGTCAACAGGAGACCTATTCCATCTCTCCCATTCTATGTGTCCAAAAGGACTGACACATGGTGATTAGAACTACAGGCTAAAATCATGGATTCAGTCTCATGTGGATAGGTTAGCTTCTCTGTTCCATGACCACAAGATGAACCCTTTATCCTAATCAGAAAATGAATGCCATTGGGCAGTTAGCTGAAAAAAATAGCTGGTTGTAGGTCGATCAATTAAAAACACATCAATCATGCAAAATCTTTTGTAACTTTTACATAGGCTATCAAATTTCCTCCTGATGCTAATCAGGTCAGTATCTACATTTCCTAGGGCAGCTTGGTGGAATAGTGGATACAGCTCCACACCTGGAATCAGGAAGACGAGTTCAATTCTGGTCTCAGACACTTTCTAGATATGTGACCCTGGGCAAGTCACTTCACCTGTTTGCCTCAGTTTCCTCATTCATCAAATAAGCTGGAGAAGGAGATGGCAAACCACTCCAAGTATCTTTGACCAACAAAACCCTAAATGAGTTCACAAAGAGTTGAAAAGAACTGAAAAATGACTCAACAACAAAAATCTAAACTTCCACGTGCTGAGACCTGAACGTCTCCCCCTTTTGCTTCTAGAGCAGTTTCATGTGCAATCCCTGAGGGATGTACTCAATATATGATGACAAGATAGAAGCACCACCTACATCCTGGAAGACAGCCAAGTGGCGAGCCCCAAAGCATGGCTGTGGTGCTGCTCGATAGAGAAGGCTAAAGGTTATAGACCAGCAGCTGCTCCAGAATGCTCTAAAACACACAAATGAGTTGGTCAGAAGTGCCTAAAGGAGGTATGCAAATACAGTGTTAAATGCTTGCTAGAGTATAAACTTAGAGCTTGAAAGTAAACTTTGGAGTCACCTCATCCAGTCCAGTCATTTTAGAGATGAGGAGATTGAGGTCCACGAAAGCTCAATAATCAGCCTGAAGTTTTGCAACAAAGATGTCTGCTTTTGATGGCAGATTCTTAGAACAGTTTCTAACTCAGGTCCTTGAACTGGAAGTGCAGGGCTCTCTCCATGTAATGCCAATACAACAGAGCTGCAGGCCACCAGCAACTGTACCAGCTTATAATATAGGACATCAGCCATGGCAGGGTGCTGCTTTAGTGTAGGAAGGGGAAAAAAAGCTTTAAGGAACAGGCAGCTTGCTCCCAATAGGCAGAGATCATGTTCCTAAAGTTTGTTTCTGTTATTTGTTTGGGACTTGGAACACATTTTCCCCATAAAACCAATGCCGTAAATCGTGGTTAGGTTCCTCAGCTAGACAAGAAGAGATCTTTTAACCTACAATGCAGCTGAAGGAATAGCCTTTTGTGGTTTTATAAACAGCAGAAAGCATTATTGTTACAATACTAGTCACTAAATAGAACTGAAAAACAACACTGAATAAGCAGTGGAGTTCTTTTTATTATTATTTCAATTGCTAGTGCTCTAGGAAAGGCAAGCTTAAAGAGAGAAGGATGAGTAATGGATGAAAATACAGAAGAGGATGGAAGGGACACTTCTGAGGACTTTTAGCGCTGGATGGCAGAGATTGTCTGTTATGTTTAATTTCAATTCATTACGAATGCTTCCTTTCTCCAAAATACTGTGCATCTCTAGAACTATGCAAACATGTACACTCTCCCCCTAAAAAGGTTTCAAAATATTGTGTAGGAAAGAGAAGTTGAGCATTCCCACACTGGCCACCAGCTGGTGGAGTGAGCTCAGTACAGCTTGGTTGTCTAGGGAAAGTGTGAGATGCAGCTGGCTTGAGGAGAGAGGATCCTCGTATGCACAAGCCATTTTTACCTAGGAAACACAAGATTGATATTAGTCCCTTTCGGGAATGCCAGTAAGGTAATGAACAAAACAGAATCTGTGAATTAACTGTTACCTTAAAATTCATCTAGTGCAGGCCCTTCATTTGAACAGAAAAGGTGTCAGAATTAGCAATCACATGGCACAAATAAGAAACGATTCATTTTCCTACATAAAGAGATTTAGTAGTTTAGATCTCCTAAGCTTCTCTATAATACAGGAAGTTTCTAGTTATATTTCTATCCTACAAAGTATACCAAAAAAATGCTAGATTCAGAGTTCTTCAAAGAAATTCTTTATTCATTTATAAATATTTATATTCTTCACAAGTTATTATAGAAATCACACAAAACATTTTTAATAAGGAGGTAGCTATTCAGGACTGAGTAAAACTATCTAGATATTCTAATGACTTGCATTTACATTTCAAAATTATTTTGATTCAAAATAACAGAATTATTGAGGTGGGAATATTTCTATTATCTTCAATTTTTTTCTTGCTTTGAGGGAAGATATAAAAATAATATAAGGCATCATCAAAATACACTAGAAAATATTTTCTATTATTTAAAATATTTACCATTATCCAGATTATGAAATGTAATTATCCACAAACATGATATCCATAGGCAATATTAGGACCCCAAGAACTGCCAGATATTACAAATTGAGCTGAAAACAATATATAGTAATGAATTATCTGAGGTGGGTTTTTTTTCCAGATCTTATGACTTATACATAGAGAACTTTTCAATTGTCTTATCTATACCCCAAATGCCATTTAATCAGAAACACCAAAGGAATGAGGCTGTTTCCTTTTTGGTCATGCCCAATTCTTCATGTCTCCAGTTAGGTGGTTTTTTTTTGGGGGGGGGGCAAAGATAATTGGAGTAGTTTGCTATTTCCTTCTCCAGCTCATTTTACAGATGAAGAAACTAAGGTAAATGGGGTAAAGTGACTCCCCCAGAGTCATACAGCTAATATATGTCAGAGACTGGATTTGAACTGTCTTCCTGTTTTAGAGTTTTCCTGACTCCAGGTCTGTAACTATCCGCTGCACCACCCAGCTGCCATATTTTGGTGTCTCTAAAAGCACATTAGCTGTGGTAAGAGCCGGGCTACAGTTAGTAGGCTGTTTAGTCCTATGAGTATGAAACACTTCAAAGTAAGCATTTGCTGAATAGTTTAAACTTGTAACTTGTTCTCTCACACAGGAATGCTCAACCCTTTAACCTAGCTGGTGGTGATCTGGCTGATGCGGGATTAGAACTGAGGTCCCCTCTTCAGAACCAATGATTACCTCACTGTGCCATGAAGCTGTTCAGTCTACAATGAAGACCAAAACGTTATAAAACAAACATCATCAACAACAACAAAAGAAAAATTGTGTGGGTAGAAGTGAGTACCTAAATATGTTTTTATTTGCGACAAATCTGGCCAGTAGGAAGTTAGCTATGGTACTGAGCTCTGTAGCACGCCCAGTATCATTTTCAGCGAAAGGGATGGGAGACGAGGGCATCTCTTAGCTGGCAGGAGGCCCCGGCACACTCAAAATGCATCCCAAAGTTAAAATATCCAAGTGGGGAATGAAGTTCAATACCCAAAGTTCTGGCTTTAACTCACCTATTCTGTGCACTGTGGCAGTCAGATCCCTAAAACTTGAGCAATCTGATTAAACTTTCCAGGAGCTTCACATCACCTTCACTCTTTAGTGGCATATCCGAGGTAGATAACAACCTAACTCATTAACCAGCATGGGTGAGAAATGGAATGTTAAGGACAGCTGGATTTTCTAGTACACTGAAAGTGAACTCATTTGTGCACATAAAAGTTCCAGGGTAATATTTTGGATAACAGATTTTTTAATAATGAAACTTTTAATGGCAGATCTCTCATTTCATGTTAATATAATTCATAATTGACATTAAAGATAGCGAAGGAACTGTGAAAGCATCTAGGTGCACTTAATACTCTGGATTCATCAAGACCAATGAACTATGGTTTTGAGAACTCAAAGAAATGGAAGAGGTGACCAATGATCTTGTGGGAAATGGACAGACTAGACAAGAGCAAATGCCATCTTTTTAAAAAAAGGGCTAAGAATAGTCTTCAAATTAGTAAGCTCGATTTCAATTTTCCCAAAATTCTTAAATATGGTATTGTTAAAGGGATTGTTAATTAAAATTTAGAAATGCAAGGGATGATGGCAGCGAACCATCCTGGCTTCCTCGAGAATTGATCATTGAGGATACAATGACAAAAAAGTAAAAAGAAACAATCTTTGCTCACAAATCCATCCTCTGTCAGGGAAAACTATATATAAGTATACACAGAATAAATATATACAGAAAAAGGCATAAAGAAATGAAACATCATTTAATTCTTTACAGATGGGCACCAACAATTATAGGGAAATCAAGGAAGGATTCCAGATTCATGTCAAAGATTACTTGGGTCACCTCTAAAACAAATGAAAGATTTTCTGAGGCAGAGGTGAAGAGAGAATGCCTTCCAAGCATAGCAAGGCAGCAGCGCAGGGAGATGTGTTAGTGCCCTGGGGTGAGAAGCAGGGAAAAGACCAGTTTGGCTCCATTGTAGAGGGCAGGATGGAGCAGAATGCAGACATAATGAGGCTGGAAAGAGGCTTGCCGATGAGTGCTGCAAGCATTCCCCAATTTTCAGCATGCTAAATGAATGCTATATATGTGTGTCACCGAAGTGAGGGGTACCTTCGAGTCAAAGCAACATCACTATCTGCAGTGTGGCTCTTGAAAGAAAAAATGTGTTCAGCCACGAGAGTATCAAAAGTATTGTAAACACTAGTGAGAAGCAGGTAGTTGCAAGTAATGAGTGATATTTATTTTTCTTCTCATTTATGGTCAACTTTGAGTCTGTTCTGCAGAATTAGTGGCATTTCCTTTTTAGGCATGAAGAGACTTTGTTTAGGCTTCTTCTCTATTCTTATTTTAAGAAATGCATGTGGTTTCCTGTTCTTTAAGGCCTCCCCTTTGTAGTCATATAGACATTCCTAGAGCCTACAAGGAAAATGTAATAAGAAAGGGGAAATACTGAGGTTGATGAGAATAATGGAAGTATAACATTTTAAAATCTATACCATTTGAAGAATAGTCCATGGGTCAGAGGAGGCTCAAGTCTAAGACTTTCATTCCCCCAACGAACATGTATTGGAATTATAGCTATCCTTCACTATAGGTTGCATATCATTAGTGTTTTAAGGTTTCCCAAATACAATTATTGAATACATCTACCCTACAAGATGGATGCTGCCCCCATTTGACAGGTAGGAAGGTGAGGGAAAGAAGTTAAGGGATTTTCCAGCATCACACAAATAGGGAGTGTCTGAGGTGGGATCTGAACCCTGGTCTTCCAGACTCGAAGCCCAGGGTCCTATCATTGTACCAGGCTGTCTTCTTGTACTACATAACAGATATATCCTTACCAGTTTAGTGACTAAAAGAAACTTTCGGAAAGTCAACTTCTATCTTCCTGTGACTTTTTATTCTCAAGTAGAAGCTATGGATGAATAGAGGAAGAGGGCCTAAAAGCCTGCCCTGTACACATGGATGGGATGAGATGGGGCCGGCATGTGAGGCACTGAAATACGTCATCAGGGACAGCCAGCCCTGCTTGGAATCCAGGCTTCCCCAGCAGCTCAGTTGTTCTTTAAACCACTTTGAGACCACTTGCAAGATCTTGAATTCCAGCCTGCCAATCCAGTCCTAAAATGGGAAACAGACCCAGATAACCTCTGAAGTCCTCGTGTGGTGGGGAGATGGGGGGAGGGGGAGAGAAGCTTTGGCCAGGAATCTTTTTTTTCTAGGGATCTGCAAAGTGCTTAATAGAGTTGGGTTGTGATCTCAAATCCTAACCATAGAAGCAATCACAAAACATGATATATTCGATCATTTTGCCAGAAATACCTTCCTTCAAGGTCCATTTAAAACGTATTATTCCCCCAACTCAGCCAGTTTCAAAAACTTGAAATTCCATACACTGAGCATCCTTCTAACAGGGACTATTTAGAAAGTGCCCCGTAATTTGACTGAACGAACGAGCTGCCCCCAGACTGTAATGCACACCGTATCCAGGCATACCCCAAGAAAGCTAAAGTCTACTGAACAACTGGTCATCTGCTCTAGCATTCTCTCCTCCCTCCAGAAGAGCCCTCCCGACACCTCGCTCACCTCTCCTCAGAGTCCATCGACTGGCCTGGGGATGAAAACGCCTTCATTCAGGAGACCTGGCCAGTCCCAGTCCACGCTTAGATAGCCCATCCGGCTGACCAGCTTACGCCATACGTGGAACCTCCTAGAAACAGCGATCCAGTCCATGTGGCCATTGGTACCGGGAGGGTCATGAAGCCGCTGGATCTGCTGCCCGGTGGCTCTGGCCTGCCCATCGCTCCCTGCATGTGCCGTCTCTCCCCAGGAGCATGTAAGCTCTTTTCACGCATGAGGATCACTTCTGCATTCATACATATCCTCGGCGCGGAGGAGAATGTCTGGGCAGTGGAAGGCATTTAATAAAGACTTTTTAATCCACTCCAGTGACTCGACGTGACATCAGTACGGTGGATGGACAGACGCTCATCTTAGCCCAATTCACTGGACGAGGAGGGTAGACGTTGGGAGACCCAAGTCCTAGCACCGACTCCAACACTGATGGTCAAGGCCAACTTCAGAAAGTCTCAAAAACTGTCTGGGGCTATTTTCCTAAATACGGGCATTCCTTGTCTGCCTTCACCCATCTCGTCGGGTAGTATGAAAATAGGAAAAACGGCAGCAAGAAAGAACCTTTGAGTTCTTGGGGGAACAAATCAGCTGTGTGTGCTTAGACACGACTAAGCAGAGTTGAAACTCCTTTCTCAGAGTGGGGTCGTGACGGCCCACCCTCCTGAGTGCAGCTGCCTTGGTCCCTTGGCCTCTTCCTGGCCCCGGATGCTGAAGGCGCTCGCATTTTCTGGTCTTCCTGCCCGCCACAGCACTGCTGCAGTCTTCCATGAACTGCCCCACGGCGGGGCTCCCCTAACTAGGCTCCCGTCACCAAGACGACCACCTCACCATTTGCTTTGCCTCGTATATGCAAGTCAGAAAGGCACATGGTTTGAGGAAGGAGAGAATTAATTTTGTTTTGGAAAAGTGAGTTTGAGGAGACACCGAACATCCAAATGATGTGAAGTAGATAGTTAGATATGCAAGGCGAACTTAGCAGATCCAAGTTTCTAGGATGAGAGATCTAGAGCCGGAAAGGAGTTTATACATTCTCAGAACTACAGCTAGTAGGAACCCCAGAGACTATCTATCCAGCCTCCCATTTTATAGATGAGGAAACTGAGGCCTAAGGATTTTAGGCGAGATGCTCAAGTTGCAAGAAGAATAAGCATCAGAGATATAATTTGAATGCAGCTTTTCTCACTATAGGGCCACCCCACCCCAACTCCTACTGACCTTGTTGATCAAGTCATATTGTAAAATGGGGTCTTCAAGAAGAAGTCTATGAGTTGGGGGAACAGAAGGCCAATGTCTTGTATTTGGGGTACACCCACATTAGGGGATGGAAGAAAGTTTAACCATCAAAAAATAAACCACGATGAAGGAATAGCTGGAGCAGGAGAACCAAGTAGGGTAGCATCATGGAAATCTGGACGGCAGAGAGCTTCACCACTGAGGAGGTGGTCAGCAGGGTCAGATGCTTCCCAAAGACACTAAGATGAGTGAGGAAAGACCATTGGTTTGGGTGATTACTAGCTCATGACTTAGGGCAGCTGGAGGGCACAATGGCTAGAGCGCTGGGCTTAAAAAAAGGAAGACTCATGTTCATGGGTTCATAGCCAGCCCCAAACACTTAGAAGCTATGTGACCCTATTAGCCCTCTTTGCCTCAGTTTCTTGATCTGTAAAATAAGCTGTAGAAGGGAAATGGCAAACTACTCTAGTATCTCTTCCAAGAAAACCTCAAAAGGGGTCACAAAGAGTCAGACATGACTGAATAGCAGTAATACCTCCTTAGTCACCTTTAAAGAAAGCCATTGTGGGCAGAATGGTGGATTCTCTCTTCACTGTTATGGAATCTGGCAATTCTAAAGAACTGAAACATTGTACTTTAAACTTTTTCTAATAATAGCTGCATATATCAATAGCATATTTGCTTAGTAAAATCTTATAGTTTTATGAAACCTTTCATGTTTCAACACATTCTCTAACAAAAGATTTCTAAGCCCCCCTGAGGTTAAAATTGAGGTTTCTCTAGTTATCCTCTTTGCTATTTGTTTTTATATGAATACCTTTACTCCCGATTTCTCCAAAGGCTTTTTAAGTCTGTAAATACACTCAAAGAGGCTTCCCAATCTTGAACTAGAATGTGCAGTAGAATAAAAAAAATAAATTTCCTTTCATCTAGATAATCCCTGTGGGCAAGAGGGCAGCATGTTCCATCTTGAACCTCCCTGTAGATTCATATACTATGGATATAGTTACCAGGCTGATGTTCTGAATGGCCAGATAATGGTTCTTAATTGGCTCATCACTGAAGCTTCAGCCCAAAAGCAGAAAAATGAATTTAGATCCAATATTAACAGGTGATAATTAAATTATGGGTTCTGCATGCTTAATGTCTTGTTGTAAGGCGAGATGAGGCAACTAGAGGCCATTAACTTTAGTAATTGGAGTCAGTATCTATCTTAAGTGGGGTTTTATAGTACATTAGCAATGGCTGATTAGTGTTAAATCATAAAATAAATTTTGTTTTCTTACCAAAGCCCTTTTATTCACTCAACTTCATATGTATGCCTTTAAATAGGCAAACTCAATTTTGTGAAGTAATATCAGCCTTTAAGAAAAAAGCAGCCGCTCTACCGAACTTGGGTCCTGAATACAGCCATCGTGCCTGGTGGACGGGGGAGCCTCCCTCCTCCTCTATGGTCAGCAGAGGCTGACCGTGTAAAAGGAACGAATCCCTTTAAAACAGCAGAAACTGGAACTTTGGGGGTGGTTGTTAACAGGTCGTTTTTCATGCATACATTCTGTCAGAAGCAACAGATGGAGACAAATTAATCCTTTTGGATGAAGGAAGGAATCCAGTTAGTGAGGTCTAGTCTGGGAGTCACCACGGACAGCCTCTGTGGAGGGAGGCAGAAGAAGAGGGAGAAGGCCGAGGCTGGTGGCCGTCAGAATTCACGGAGCCCCGTGGGCTTCCCACGCCAGCCGAGGAAAGCTTTTCCTCCCCCATCCAGCAATCCTGAACCAACTGAGGACTTTGTCTACAATTCCCCCAGTGTGTGTCAGACTGTGTGTTTGGGGGGGCCACTCCCCAATGCCTTCTGGGGGTGCCCATGCCACGCTGGGGCATTTTTTATTTGTCTGTTGCATTTCTGAGCCCCCTTGGAGGAATCCAGATGGTTGTTGTCTCTTCTCCAGCCTGAAGAGGCTTCCTTCCACTGACCCTTTGTCTTCCATCTTAGAATCAATCCTGTAATTGGTTCTGAAGCAGCAGAGCAGGTAGGCCTGGGCAATGGGGGTTCAATGACTGGCCCAGGGTGAGCCAGCTAGAAGTGTCTGAGGCCACATTTGAACCCGGGACCTCTCGTCTCTGGGCCTGGCTCTCCACCCACTGAGCATCTAGCTACTTCTGTCAATGTCCTTCTTAGAGCAGGGACCCCACCACCAAACTGAACCCCAGAGATGAGCCTCTGCTTGGGGGGGCTGAGCGCTGGGCCTCTTGGGGCTGCCACATTCCGCTGTGGAGCCTTGTTTTACCCCGCTGTGCCGCATCCGAGCTGCTCCTGGTGAGGCCGGCAGGTTTTGGGCCAACCCGGGGTTCTGCGGTGCCTTTCTGGGCCCGTTTTCAGCTTGCTGGGTTTGTCTCTCAAGTCGGGGTCCTGGCTGAGCCTCCCCACGATGTTTACAAAGCCGAGGCCAGGACAGCCTCGCCGCCTTCCCCTCGGCTGGGCTCGGCCGCTGGACTCGGGCCAGGCCGGTCTTGTAACTCTCCAGTTTGCTCTTCTGTAAGGGGGGGTCCAAGTCTCACTGGGAAAGCCTTTTCCCACTCGGCATCTCTGTGGGAGTCTCCCCTGTGGAGCCCGGCTCCCGTCCTGGCTTCTTCCCCTTCTGGACACGCGGTGAGGCCGAGGAAGGCTGCTTTGTAGGAGCTTCCTCAGGTGAATCGGATAGCAGTGAAATGACTCCTGGATCCCTAAGCCATCCCCAGTCAGTGTCTCCCAGGACTGCAGATTTAGGTGTGACCTTATCAGAAATGAGAGGCTACAATCCATTATAAAGCACATCCCGTTTAGAGGGGGAGTGCCCCGATTCTGCCCTTCCCCAGCCCCCAGCTCTCACCCACTGATTCCCCAGGACCAGCTACATCCCGGCTGGGGTTGGGGGGAGGAAAAGATGCACCTCCTTTTTTTCCAGTCTCCTTAAACGGGCTTTTATTGTTTGCTTATCTGCACTGCTCTTTAGCTGTTCCAAACCCCACAGAGCACACACAATTATTCAAACTGGGAGTCTATGTTAGGAAATGAAATGAGGAAAAAGAGGAAAATTCCAAGCAGAGTGGTTGCAAATGGCAGGTAGAATTGAGTGCTGTTAACCCCCTGCCACCTCTAACTCAAGTACAGTACAGTAGAAACAGCAGGAAGCTGAAATAGTGGCGAGTGCTTGGAGATGCCTGCTCTTGACAATCATAAAGGAAATCGGGTGGTGAGTTTTTCTTCTGTGGGCATCATCTTAAAAAACTTAAAAAAATATATTACTAAGATTGATCCAAGCTCACACTCTGGTAGAAACGATAAAAGACAGAAGATCTCCATCGGAGGAGGTCATTAGGACTGAAGAGGTTTTTATGGCCTTTTCTAAACAATCTCTATTATTTTTCAAGGAGCTGTTTCAACTTGCCCAATTTCTACATAAACTAACAATCAGCTCTGTTTCAGAATTCCAAGCACGCTGTGTCTCTTCGCCTTATACCATAAGAGTTTCATAGAATTTAAAGTTGGAAGACATGTCCAAGATCATTTAATTCAACATACTCTATAATAAGGACACTGAGGCCCCTTGGGGGAGGGCTTGGCACAGGGTCGTCTGGATAGGAAACCACAGACTTTCCAGTTCAGATGCTTGGACTCCAAGCCCAGACTTCTTTCCACTATAAAATCTGCAACAAATATTTATTAAGTACCTACTATGTGCAAGGCATAGGGAAGACAGAGACAGGACTGTTTAAAAACCCCACTTCCTGTCTATCAGCAGATTATAGTCTCTTGGGACTTTCAGAGAGGAGTTCTTGCCTTTCTTCTTTGATTTACTCCTTCCCAGACTCCTACAAGAACATAGAGTCTTTCTTTAAAAAACAAAACACAAAACCTTTACCATCCATCTTCGAATCAATACTGTTTATTGCTTTCAAGGCAGAAGAGTGGTGAGGAGAAGGCAATAGGGATTAAGTGACTTGTCCAGGGTTACACACCTAGGAAGTGTCTGAGGTCATATTTGAACCCAAGACCAACGTCTCTGGGCCTGGTTCTCTATCCAGTGAGCAGCTTCCCTCCCCCGCCACATACTTTCATTCAATAGAGAAATCATGAATTTATCACTAAGGAAATCAATGCCATGATAAAAAGTTTCTTAGACAGGATAAACACAGAATTTGAGAAAAATGGCCAAGAAAATAAGTCATCAAGGATGTCAAATGAAAATTTCAGAATACCCAGAGTGCAGGGATTTTCATTTATATCATGGACCTCTCCAGCAATTGGATTGAACCTATGGAGTGCTTTTTTTCCCTCAATAATGTTTTACAATGTCATTTAATGTCATTTTCAATATTATTTATCATTACAATACTTAATTACAATGTCATCTAAAATGTAAAACTCCTGCTATAGAACAGGAGAAAAAAAAATCAAAGATTGATTTAAGAAGTATCATTTTTAGCCATTCTACTTTGTAGCAAATTCTTGGGGTTTTGTCATTGTTGTTGCTGTCTCCCTCCATTGACAACCCAGGCCCGGCTTCTCCAGAAGCCTCCCTTTCACCTAATCCGAGGGGAGAGGATTAAGTAACCCTATCTCCAGGCAGCTTGAATATCTCACCTCACTTTGCAGGGCTCCTTCTTCACTCCCCATCCCATTAGGGACGTTTGTTCCACTACACCATCCCCAGGCAAATGTAACAAAAACCCGAGGGCACCAACCCATGGATGTGGCCGTGCCAGCGATTAGATCGGGCTGAGAGGACATCCTGTGCAGCACTTTACACAGAAAACCTGCAGAACTTGAGTTCACCTGTTTCCCGGTGCCAGCACTAAAATGGGTTTCAATTGCTCGTTGCACAGCAAGAGGAAAGCGTAAGTGATGGAAGGCCCTTCTGTCTCCTGGGCAGACACACAAGATCCAAGGCCTGAGACCCGAGATCCTGAGCCAGAAGCAGCCATGCGCACGCCATCGACATCAGCCCCTGCATTGTACAGATGGCGGCCCAGGAAGGTGGCTCAGTTGGTCAATAAAGCCTTCTTAAGGATCGACTATGCACCAGGCACTGTGGGCACACAGATGGCAGATGGGTGTGGAATTCGGACCCAGGTCCTGTGTCTCTACAGCCAGCAGCCAGCTTTGACCTAGAGCACGTTATTAAATTGGAATCCATGAGCTTACTTTGGGGGGAAGTAACTATATTGTGACAGAATTGGTCTCCATATGACCCCTTCTACCTTGTTTATGCATTATTCTGGGAAGAGGTCCAGAGGCTTCACCACCCTGCCAGTGGGTGCCATGGCACGAAAGGGAAGTGGAGGAGACCCCCATCGGGGTACCTCTGGGAACCCCGAGTTAGGATGAGAACACAGGTGGGCTGAGAACTCGGCCCTCGGAGAGCTTCCTTGATGATGAACTGAGAGCGCGAGTTCACAGAGCGTCAAATCTCTGTTTTGCTTTATTTTACTTTTTATCTTTTAACATGAAGAAACGGTCTCTCTCATAATAGTTTTATGTTTGCTCAGCTCTTGTAGATAGTTAATCTATCTGTCTTGGCTTATGAGCACCTACAGCACCATAAAGGCTGCCATTAAAAACAGATCAAAGATTGATTTAAGAAGAATCATTTGGAGCCATTCTATTTGTGTCTGAGCCTAGTTCCCTCCCTGGCACTGGGGGGGGAGTCAAAGCCCTCAGGAACCTCCGCCAAGGTTAGCAGGAAAGGGGGTGAGTGTGTGGGGACCAGAAGGCAAGCCTCCTGTGGAACTAGGCAGTGCCTTTGCTCCTTTAGCCTCCCTAACTCTCACAAGTTGAGAGTGATTCAGAAAAGGGATGACCAGAAACTAACACAGTAGAAATGGACTTTTACATGTATATGTGATTAATTAATTTTGTTTTTACTTAAAATAATATAAAGCTGGGTGTCACAGTGGAGAGAGTGCTGGGTGTGGAGTCAAGAAGGTCACTGTTCAAATCTAACCTCAGACACTTACTTGCTGTGCGACATTTGAACCTGTTTGCCTCACTTTTCTCATCTGAAAAATAAGCTAGAGAAGGAAATGGCAAACCACTCTAGCAGCCTTGCCAAGAAAATCCCGTACAGGGTCACAAAAGATTGGACATGACTAAAATGACTAAACAACGACAAAATTGGAGAAAAAAGAGAAGGAAGAAGGCTGTGGGTCAAGGCTTCTGTTGGGGCCTCGGTGACCTTGGATGGGGAAAATGCATCCTTTTCACTAACCCTCAAACTGAAATTTATCATTTCCTTCAATAATAAATTTTTAAGAAATTCTTCTGAGAAGACCGCTCAGTTTCACCAGACTGTCAAAGAGGTCCATGGCCCCAAAAGAGCTAAGAACCTCCTAGAGAGAGAGAAGAACCCTGAACTGAGCCCATACTGCAACAGAACTGAAAGAAATGTCAGGAAAATAAAACATGGAGAAGGAAAAAAAAACCCTATTTTTAAAGCAGTAGAACATTTAGGGACTACATAAAAATAAAAGCCTTGCTCTAGGTAAAGAAAGATATAAAGTAACAAAGAATAAAACAGAAAAGGTTTCAGTAAAATAATGAGGCGGCTTTTGAGAAAGTGTCACACATAGCTCAGAAACAATGATTAGTAATGGGAAAAGCAGGCAGGTACCTATTTCCCACTAGTGTATAATGGATCGCTTAAAAGGCGACAGATGAAATATCTGCTTTCCCCCTAACATTACATAAAATTAACCTGTGCTCTCACTGCAGACAGCTCAGCGGAGGAACCTCTCGACATAAGAGGACAGGAGCAATTACACTTACGAGGATAGAATTCCGAGAGATCAATCCTCAGGCTTCAGGGCATAAAAAGATCACTGGATACAATCAAAATGAAATTTCTCCCTTCTGTATGGTATTGCCCAAGCAGGTGAATCTCACGGCCTTTATGCCTTCCTCTAATTCGAAGGCATTCGCCGGGTCACAGACAGGATGCTGGACTACATGGTCTTCAGCTGGCTTAGATATGGCAGTTCAGGAATTCCGAGACCAGACCCTGAGTGTGTATTTAATGCCTCAGCAGGCCTGGCTGGTAACTTTTAAGTCATGCTGGGCTAAAAATAACATAAGAGAGCCTTCAGCCTTTCCCAACACACTGTCCCAAATGTAGGGATGGAATGATCTGTAATAAATTGGCTGTCTTAGGAAATATGACCCCACCATGTCACTTAATGGGAGGAAAGGAAATTTCGACTAAGGTATGTCTAAAAAAAGCTCGGATATGTTATAGCTACACAGAAGAAATATATCTTTATTCACCATAAATGCTAGAAAACCAAAGGGAAGGCCCAAGCCAGTAAGGGCAGTAGTTTTTGAAAGCCCATTGATCAGAGAGAGCAGTGATCAAGGAAGGCCATTATCCCTGGGAGCACAAAGCTCCAAGGGCCTGATGAAGGCTCTCATTTGGGACCGCTTCCTAATCTACTGTTTGATGTGGAAAAGACTTTTCCCCCTCAATTCAGACAGCATCTTTGACCCAAGGAGACCATCAAAGTCCTTCTCAGAATAAAAAAATAAAGATTTCAAACGCAGATCCAGCCCCCCAGAATCTGTTAGAGGGTTGAATTCCAAGCAGTCTCTGGGATTGCGGATTTCCCTTTCTTTAGGCCTCTGAAAAGCCTTTTTTTCCTTCCTTTCAATTTCTAGACTTTGTTTAGAAAAACTTATCCTAGTAAATACTCCAATCTCTAAAAATCTCAGGCTTTGTTGAAATGAGGAACTGATAATCCTATGTGATTTCAATGCCATTAAATCAGTTAAAATTTACCAGAGTGGCAGCCCAAAATGGGATGAGAGACATTCAGTAGGCCTTACACCTAGCCCCCACTCCATCACATCCCACTTGGGGAGGGAGTTGTAAGGAAATCAAGACTATAGATTGATATTTCATTGTGATATAGGAGAGAGAACTGAAATATCAAAAAATAACACTATAGTCATTCCTAGAGATGGGTGATCTCCATGGTGAATTTTTGGCAGAAAAAGGATTGGAGTCATAAAGGAGAAACTGTCATTCCAAAAGCACAACCCAAAGTCACTATTCTTTCTGCAAGAAAAACAACAGGATATCAGTTAGTAAAAATCCACGTCATCGAGTGGAATGTTCGGCATTTCCTTTGAACGATTGCTGAGGCTCGTTGTCATTGTTTAAATTGAATGTTTCCATTCAGTTATTAATTCCCTTCCATTTTCCAAAATAATCCTTGATGCTGCTGAAACAAAATATTGGTTACTAAAGGAAAGTCTTATTGAGGTTTACAGGCTAAAAGAGGCAAGAGAATTATTTTTAAAAGTTTGCCAATTCTTGACTCATTTTACTCAGAACACATATTCATAGTTCATAAATTTCAAGGTAGAAGGGACCCCTTCCCTTTGGCCATTTGGTCCAATTCTTTTATTTTACCGATGAGGAAACTGGGACCCAGAGAGATTAGCCCTGAGTCACATAAGGACTAAGGAGCAGTCTTGAACCCGTGTCCAGAATTCCAGATGCTGTTCTCTTCTTACTACTCAATGCTATTGCATTTAAAATGCTAACTACACCAAGGAAGCTTACTTTATAAAAAAGATTCTAACGAAGAGGCCTTCAAAAGGAAGAACTTTAAAAATATGAATAAATCATGCCCTAATTGGTTTAGCCCATCTGAGTTTTTGACTACATCTTTTTATAAATTGAGACATTACTCTTGCAGAAGAAATGAGATAACATGTAACTTTCCTTTAACAACCAAGCTATATTAGGACATAGAGAAAAGCTGGGGAGTAGAAAGAATTCTGGATTGAGGATCAGAGGACCAGGATAGAAACACTGGTTCTATTGCTTATAAGCTTTATGACCTTGGACAAGTCACTTAACTCTCTGAGACATAATTTCCTCATGCCTAAACTGAGTATGTTGGACCAGATAACCTGTTGTTCTGAAAATACTTGAGTCGTTCAACTTACATCTTGGTAGGCTAAGGAAACAAAGAAAGATATTCTAATGATTCCTGTTCTGTGGAGTATTGGAGAGGGATACTCAATACAGAAAAATATGACAATATTAACAATATCTTGAATTAATTTTTTAAAAAATTTACTTCTGAGGAGTTCATAATACCTCAGATAAGCTTGCAACATAATATAGTTCTCTTCAACACTGGAATAGTTATTGATTTTTCAACAAAATGGGATGAGTTTTCATTCAAACAGATTAGAATGCTATAGGAACACTTCTCCAATGTTTCGTGCTCATGTGCAGGGCCTGACTGACAGCCTTTCACAACACAGCAATAACTTATTTATCTGGCACCGGCAGGAAAGGCGTCGTTCCCGGGAATGGCTTCTGGAGGCAGCTGAAGTTTAACCCTTGAAGCGGCGCGAGGTTTTGCTTGCTTCTCGTTTGAGCTACCTGTCCAGGACATGCGTCTAAACGCATGGCGCCCGCAGGACCTTCCCCCAGAGAGCTAAGGAGGTAGCCGGCTGTCTCCCCTCCAGAGGTGGAGAGCCAAGTCCAGGTTAGGAATGAGATGGACAGGGACAGCCTCAGGGTCACGGTGTTCTGACCCACTCTTGGTTGCCCACACGTGTGGCTTCATCTGAGGACAGGAAGGAGACGAGTACGTTGGGAAGTGGAAGAAAGGGCAAAAAAGAAAAAGGAGAAAAGGCATCATTTAATACTGTTTAAGACAAAGGAGACTACACATTGCCCTGCCTCATCTTGTGGATTATATTGAACAGAATGGAAACTGTCCACGGAGCCTTGGGATCCCAATCTGGAACCCTTCTTGGACCAGCCTGAGGTGCCCTCCGGATGAGTGAAGACCTGCTTTCTCATATGCAAGCTCCCGGCATAGTTCAGAGCAGAAGCTCCTTTAGTCTGAGACTGTATCCTCAGCTACGAGCTGAGGCCTAATTGATCTTTACCGAATTCAATTAAAGCAAATGGCTAGAGCCAAAATGTAAGTTATGATCACTTTGCCCTTTGGTGCAGCCAGACTTTGCAAAGCCTAGTCATCAGGATCATTATGATTGTGATTATTATTGTTATTAATGACACCATACTAGGAGTTCACATCTAAATAAGCTTAAGGTTTGACAGTACCTCAGGCCTGTCCTCTCGCTGGGGCAGCACAGCTGAGAGGTAAACGCCATTATGACCTCCATTTTACAGATGAGGAAACCGAGAGCCAGAGGTTTAGGGACCCACACGGTGTGGGAAGTGGAATTCCAACTCGGGTCTTCCTGACTCCGAGGCCTGCGCCCGAGCCATTGAGCCCCCCAGGCTGGCCCCGTGGATAGGCCCGATTCCCTTTCGGGAACGTGGAGACCGAAGGGCCCGAGAGCAGCGCCCGATGCAGAAAGACGCCACAAAGCCTTGTTCTGCCCAGCTCCCCAGGCTGCCCGTGGTCTGCCACCCGGCGGAACTCTCTCCCCCGGAATCCTCCCCGGCTTTCCGGAGACTTTCCCGCGCACGGATCAGAATAAGCGAGATTCTGCGCTTGTCTCTGCCCTTCTGGCGGGACGATGAAAACAGTGCCCGCAGCTCCTGGCTAAGCCCGACCCCTTCTGCGCAGGTCTCCACAGCCCCTCGGACCTGGACACGCCAGTGGGGGCCGCCTCTGCCCAGGAACTCGAACTGGGGCTGGGAGGGAGAAGAAGATGGGACGAGAACGAGAGCCCGTGAGGCGGGGAGTCGGAGGACGTCCTCCGGCCTGGCTCAGCTGCCCGCCCCAATGGGGCCGCTGGTCCAGCGTCGCGCCTTACCCACGAGGAAAGGCTCCGTGATGGCCGCCGTGCCACACGTTCCCGGGAGAAAAGGCGCCTCCGACACGCTCCGGAGAATGGGGCTGGGTGGAGCGCAGAGAGGGCCGGCCACCGGGGTTCGCGTGGGCAGGGGCTCCGGGGAGGTGGCTTTTCCTGTCCGTTCTCAGGGTTGTGCCTTCGCCCTCTTAGAGGCGGCTCGTCACCTCCTTGGAGCTCCTATTCTTCTCTTCTCCCCGGTTAACAATCGGAGCTCCTTTCATCTGTTCTCCTGGGTGCTATTTCCCAACCCTTTAATCATTTTCATTGCCTGCTTCTGATCTCACTCTATTTTCTTTAAATCCTTCTTAAAGTCTCCTTGTCTACACAATGGCAGTAATAACACTGCCTTCGTGAGGTTTCTGTGTGATTTAACTAGCAAAATGATCGTAAAAGCACTCAGCAAGTACGAGGTGCTGTATGAATGCTGAGTAATGATGCTAATAAAGAAATCCCTGGGAAGATGCGGCGCACCTTAACGACTCGGCACACTGTACTTACCGGGAGCCAGACAACAACACGCGTGTGGAGAGGCCCGGCTCCTCGAGCTGCACCCGGCCGGTGGCACACTCACGTCGCTGGGCCTCCCCAGCCCGATCCAGCCAGCCAGCGATTAGAGCCTCTTCTGGACCAGGCGCTGTGCCGAGAGCTGGGGCAGAGAAAGGGGCAAACGGAGCCCCTGACCTCAGGCGCACCACCGAGAGGCCCAAACAGCACACAGACCAACCTGTGCAAAGCAGGTGGTGTACAGGCTCGACAGGAAATGATTCCATCAAGAGGGGCTGGGAAAGGCTTCCTGTACAAGGCAGGATTTTAGCGGGGACCCAAGAGAAAGCCGGAGGCACAGAATTTCAAGCTGGGGGGGATCCCATCACCGAATCACCTGAGAAGGCATTCTCGAACCATCCGGTCCATCTACGTTGGGTCAAGAATCCCTCCAGGACAACCTCAGCAAGTGGCCATCCATCTTCACTGGAAAGTCTCCAGGAACGGGGACAGACTACCACCGCGGAGGCTGTTTGCTCTGAATTATTCAGCTTTTCCTTACAAAGAGCCCAAATCTGTCTCTCCACAGCCACCCCCCAATGTTTCTGGCTCTGTTCTTGCAGAACAAATCTAATAGTTCTTCACGATATCCTCCAGACACACGAAGACAGCTACGACTGCCCTAAACTTGCTCTTCTCTTGGTGAATCAACCTCAGATTCTTCCATCAATCCTAAATGGGACAGTCCAAACGACGAGCTTCCGCATTCCAGAAGTCCTACTTAAGACACCATTCAGCCTCCAAGGGGACAGGGAAGGCTCGGACAGGTGTGAGTGGCTCGGGGGGCCTTGGCGGGGTCAGAGCAGCACCAGGCCTGCCCCCCCAACCTCCTGACTCCTCCTTCCCTCATACCGCAGCTGTCTCAGAGTTGGTCCATCGTTGGAGAAAAAGCTGGCATGACAGAGGGAGGGTCACATTTGGGCCCTGCACGTGGAGCTTTAATGAAGTACTCCAGTTTAAAGCAATTTAATAGCTCTTTGGACAAACCTCAGCAGTTTCTACAAAAATTCTTTCAGTCCCCTTATGGCACACTGGTGGTCCACATGCTGTAATAATATTAAATATATCCCTTTAATCCGGAGGCCCCGGTGGAGACATGCCTAGGAAATCAAACAGCCAGAAGCCTGCCAGTTAACCTGACAGAGGGTCCAGTAAGGCTTTCAGCAGCTTCAGCATTTTATTCCTCGATTAACACAATTCTAACGATCATGTTTGGTTTTATTTTTAAGTGGTCCAGGAACAGGCCTTCATAATTTCCTCCTAAATAATATTGGATCTGAGCCACGTTAGTTAAATCCATGGGGATGTTAAGGAGTTATTTCTCTGTAATATAATAACTTAAGCAACAGCAAGAGTATCTCAATTTGCCAGGCACTATTTTTTAATAATGTCTGTTCAGGACCTCATGGATAATAATGTCATAGTAAATGAATACAGAAACAGCTTGGCACCGTGAATGAGCACCTCGGGTAGCGCTGGCTTTAAATCCTGTCTCAGATACTTAGTCCAGACCATCTGATTAAGCTCCATGTGCCTCAGGCAACTGCCCGGTGGGACTTACCTACCAGAAACTCCCCTCCTAGACACAGATCTTTCAGGTATTCCTGTATCTAAAACAAAATGCAGAATGCCAGCTGGGTCATGCAACGTATGCCTCGCCCTGTCCCTTTTCCCCTACCCGACATCCCCACTTGAACTGTCAGGCTTTTTTAATCTCAATGATCACAGCTATTTATGGCCACCATAATGCACAATAGCTTCATGTAACTGTTACTGGAAACCTGAAGAGACTAGAAATAGAAACTAAGAGATGTTTTTCAGGCTTTCTTCAAACCACTGAGAATGTAAAGCTAGTGAGCTCTCTTCTCTGACAGCTTCTTTTTTTGACAAGGGAGAGGGGAGGCTGAAGAAGACAAGTGAAGAGAGAAGAGCAGCTCCATTTTTAATCAACTTTCTTATGATTTAACGAATAGGCCTATTAGAATCACAGGCCAAGTACATGGATTAGATTTGAGTGGATAGGAAAAGAAAACCCTGAATAGGTGGTTCTAATTGTTTGCTTTGTCTCACTACAGTAATTTAAGGTTTAACAACAACCTTGTGAGACTAGTAGCTTAATTACTTTTATTCCCATTTTGCAGATGAGGAATGGAGGCTCAGGTGATGTTACCTGCCCATATTTTTGCCACTGGTAAGTATCATCACCAGGATTGGAACACAGACCTTTTGCCTCCAGGGCTAGGCCACTTGCAACATTCCTAGTGACCTCTGACATGTTTTAAAGTGTAAACTCCCAATTCTGAAAATGGCAAATACATTATTTTTACAAGAGAGCAACTGTCTGCCCTGACAAAGGGTTAAACCCATAAGATCAGAGCACATGTGAATGCTGCCTTATTGGCCCAAGGATGATGGGAACTGAAGGAAAAGAAGCCCTCCTGCTTCTTCCATGCTTGCCTTCATCTATTCCCAAAACCTATACGCAAAGCTCCATGATGGAGACAGAATTTTTTCCTGATATCACAAGATAAGAGTTTTTTAAAAATGTAATAAAAAGGTCAAA
Source organism: Gracilinanus agilis (assembly GCF_016433145.1). Lineage (NCBI taxonomy): Eukaryota > Metazoa > Chordata > Mammalia > Didelphimorphia > Didelphidae > Gracilinanus > Gracilinanus agilis. The sequence goes on from NC_058134.1 coordinate 31,367,921, forward strand.
TGTCTTACAAATGATGGTCACTTCATTCACTACTGAAAGTAGCTTAGTAGAATGTCATTTATTCAGATTAGTACGCACCTACTATAGTGGAGAGACAAAGACAGAAAAAATAAAAGCAGTGCCTGCTCTCCAGGGAGCTTATGTTTTCTGAACCTGGCGCAACCGGGTGGCAAAGGGGATAGAGCACTAGCCTGGAGTCGAGAAGATCTGAGTTCAAATCTAGCCTCAGATACTTAATAGCTGTGTGGTCCTGGTTAAGTCACATAACCTATTTGTCTCATCTATAAAATGAGCTGGGGAAGAAAAGGACACATTAACTCAGTATCTTTGCCAAGAAAACCCCAAACGGGTCACAGAGTCAGATGTGAATGAACAACAACAATAAGCCCAATATAAATATGAGAAAACCCAGAAGACATATTTTAATAGTCATTTTAAGATTTTCAGATGAAAATGTTAACATTGAAAAGTGATGGTGTGGTTTTTATTAAAGGTTCCACCTTGAATTGTTGGGAAAATGGGATAGTCAGTGGCATATTATGTCAGCATCTGAAAGTAAGCTTGGGATACAATAATTTAAATCAAAATCTGAAGGGCTAATGATTTATCATAGGACATCCACCACTGCATTACGGACATTTAGCAAATGTAGAAGAAAAATCTAAGCTGCATTTTAAAATAAAGGGTGTTATTCTATAAGACTGGGAAAAGAAACATTCTTACAAGTTAACAGGCTGACAATTTTCTAGTTCCCAAATAGCGGCTTTAAAGGAAATACACTTTTAGCAACTGCCTTTTAAACAAAAGGGTAACCCAGAGTTAGCGAGGCTTCAAAGTAACAGGAGAGTCAGATGCATTCCAATAAGCAAGTGGGTGAAACCAAAGGAACTGCCTATGCCCTCTGCTAGCCAAAGCACCCTCCCTATAACCTGTCTGCATTCTGGGCCAGCTGGTCACTTCCCTGGCCAGAGCGCCTGAATTCTGCTGATCCTAAACACATATCTGAGAAGAAAGGAAGGCCATCTTTTAGACCCACAAAGAGATGCTGATCAACTGATCAAACAAGGTAAGTCTATATATAAAGCAACAAGAACAGCTTTTAAATATTTTACTTTCCCAAAGATATGTGATAATTCTCCAACATTATAAGATCCAAATTCCTTCCCTCCCAGAGATGGTACGCAATTTGATCTGGATTTTATACCTGTGATCATGCAAAGATACTTCCATATTGATCATTGTTGAAAGAGAATATTCATATAAAACCAAATTCCACAGATAAAAACCCAAATAAACTCCAGTGAGAAATGGTCTGCTTTGATCTGCATCTGCCTCCATCCGTCCTTTCTCGGAGGGGGACAGCATTCTCTGTCCCAAGTCCTTCAGAGCGGCCCTGGACCGTCGCAGAGCCGAGAGGAGCTACGGCTTTCCCAGGGGACCACTGCACAACAGAGCTTCCACCAGCCCTTCTTAGGGACCTCCCGGGGAACAGGCCCTGCCCTGGGCAGAAGCGGGGCCTGCCCGGGAAAGAACGAGGCAGTCCCTATTCTGCAGGTGCCGACACCCCAGGGACCCGAGGAGGACGCTAGGCAGAGCTAGGGGAGCGAAGGCTCCAAGAGACAGCCGCGGAGGTCTCAAATGCTTTGGCCGAGGGGTCGGCCCGGAGACTCCCAAACACACCATCCACGTATCGCTTCCCAAAGTTTTTCTTTTTCCATCAGGCGCGCGCGTACATTTTTCATTTACGATGGGCCAGTGACTTCCTTACGCTCTAACAACAGCTGCCATTTGCATGGCACTTTCAAGTGGGCCGAGAGTTTTCTATCTATGTCTGCCACAGCGTGGGAACTTCCCAACTGCCCTGTGACAAGGGATTCTCTTCTTAGAGATGACAAAACAGAGGTCAAGTGACTTGCCAAAGGTCTCCTACTAGCAAATGTCAAAAGAGGCCTTAGAACCTAGCCTTAAAACTACTGCCATGCCACAATCGAACGAAATGGACTTCTCTTTTGGTACCAGTGCAATGATCCAAGACATTTCTGGGGGACTTAAGAGAAAGAACGCTACCCACATCCAGAGGAAGAACTGTGGGAGCAGGAACGCAGAAGAAAAACAACTGCTTGATCACATGGGTCGATGGGGACACAACTGGGGATGCAGACTCTAAACAATCACCCTAACGCAAATATCAATAATATGGAAATAGGTCTTCATCGATAACACATGTAAAACCCACTGGAATTACTCCTTGGCTACAGAAGGGGGGTGGGAGGAGGGGAGAGAAAGAACATGAATCATGGAACCATGGAAAATTTTTCTTAATTAGTCAATTAAATAAAAAATAAAAAAAATTCTGTCATGCAACAAAGAGAGAACAACTCACAGTCTCCACATTTGAAAGTTTCCCCAAAATGGGAAAGGAAGAAACAGATTTACTTTCCAGGATGTTTTAATATAATTACTTCTTTCTTTTTTTGCTTTTATGCTGCAATTAGCTCATTGTCTTATTCTACCACAGGATAACCACTGACATTTGGACAGAACTTTCAGGTTGGTAAAGCATTTGCTGTATAGTAGGCTCTCTCCATGAGACATTTCTCTGCTAAAACCACAGAAAGGAGTCCCAGAAATCACCCTGTCACTTTGTCACAAATGAGGAACTGAGGCCCAGAAAGATTTCATGACTCACCCAAAGTCATACAGTAAATCCAGTGCAGAGTCAGGGCTCTCCCTGAAATTTCCTGAATCTTTTCCCCCTACAATGGTCTTTGTATGGCATCACAGAGGAAGGTGAAAAATCTTAATGTGCCCACAGAAAAGGAAGAGCAAAAGATCCTAAGAAACCAATTATATGGAAGTCATCACAAATGAATCACACTACAGCATCTGTATCTTACTTATTGATGGCACTTTATCAAACCAGATGACATGTTATTTTAAAAAGTATTTCCTCTTAATTTTGAAATATTGTTATTATTCTGGGCTCTGGGCTTTTTGTGGACCCTGCCTTCAAGGCTTCCTTCTGAGTACCATTCCAGGAGCTGACCTTAAATGATTAAGAAGTCTATGACTTGAGTCAAGATCCCTTCGCTTTCTAACTCATCACAGGAAAAATAGTTACCAGTAAAACAATGTCTATTGAAGGTTCCAAAGTTTGGAATGTTTAGATCTGGAGGCAACAAAATGTTCCATCCCAAGTTTTTCCTTTGACTTTTCCCTCCTCCTCTCTTATTAATATGGTCACCCACTACTTCAGGCTTCTTTTGACTGGTGGGGGGTGTCAACCTCTAGGATAAATATCTATTGAGGAAATCAGAAAATTCCCCCAAATTTCCAGATGGCCATGACCATTCAGAAGATGACCCTACTTCTCATTCTTTGGTCTATTATCAAGGCAGAAAACATGTATTACTAACTTACAATAAAAGAATTTACTTCCTTGAAGTACACCAGGGCAGAGAAAGTCACATTTTCTATGTCCTGCAGTCACCATGCTACAATGAAATCTATGACCCTGAGATCTAGTTTGCAAAGACTGCAACAGAGGCATTCTTTTTCAGGCAAAGGTGGAACCAGGTGGCCATTTGGGTTCCTTCAACACTGATTCTGTGATCTTTTTTATTGCAGTAGTTCTTAAAATCATTAAATACTCCTTTCCCCAAGAACCTTTGTTTAAGTGAGTTGGATCTACTAATATTCCCTATACTTGAAATTAAAACATCTTAGTATTATTATTTAAATAGTTGTGAATTGCAAACTCTCTGGAAGGATCTGAAGAACCCTCAGTCATCCTCAAACCATACTTTGAGAACCACTGTTTTACTGGTCCAAGAATTCTCTAATTTCCTATTTTTATTGCTTGTTCATCCAACTATTTTTTTCTTTACTCTTTTAGACTTTTATTTTTTATTTTTTTACATGATTCATGTTTTTACTTTCCCCTTCACCCCCCTTTTAACTTCCCCCTCATATCCAATGCGCATTTCCACTAGTTTTAACACGTGTGATTAGTCAAGACTTATTTCCATATTATTGATAGTTGCACTGGGGTGGTCACTTCGTGTCTACATCCCTAACCATGTCTGCATCAACTCATGTGTTCAAGCGGTTGTTTTACTTCTGTGTCTCCACTCTGTTCATCCAATTATTAAGAAAAACACTAGCAAAAGCAAATGAAAATTCATTATTTTAATACTGCATGTAAATGTGAAGTTTGTATATATCTACTTTAAAAGCTTATAGACACATGAAGACAGACAGAGATTTTGAAAAATTCAGTTCAATGATCAATCCAGTATTTATTAATGATTCACTGTGTGCCAAAAACATGTGATACCAAGGCAGAAATTAAGCAGTGTCTGAGCTTACATTCCACTGGAGGAGGGAACACGTGTGTAAGCAAAGCTGCACAAAACAGATATACAATCAATGCAAAGTCATGTGAGGCCTTGGTGTTCGGTGGGAAAGATCAGGAAAAGCATCCTGTAAAAAGCGGCCTCTGAGGGGGAAGCTTCATCGGCTAAGCACCTTCTGTGGGGAAGACAGCGCGGTAGGGAACCAAAAACAAAGAGAGACCCAGACTGGAAATAGAAGTCTGGTCCTCTTTGAACCGAGGGCTACGCTGACTGGCTCTGCTGCCGAAAACAACATTTAAAGCAATAGCGTATCTTCTTGAATGTAGAACAATTAAATTCTTTGGAAAGTCATTATCAGGGCAAGCGGGTGATCCAGTGGATAGAGAGCCAGGCCTGGAGACAGGAGATCCTGGATTCAAATCTAGCCTCAGATACTTCCTAGCTGTGTGACCCTGAGCAAGTCACTGAACCCCATTTGCCTAGCCCTTATTGCTCTTTTGTCTGATACTAAGACAGAAGGTGAGAGTTAAAAAGGTGGGGGCGAGGTCTACCTGAAGGGTGGGAACATAGCCCAAAGCACAGAAAGTTAATACAGCTTGCTGTAAGTCCAGGAGTTACCATATCGCCACCCCAACTACATACATACACAAGAAACTCTGGTTGGTCCCTATTACTTCCAGGATCCAATATAAAATCCTGTTAGTCCTTGAAAGCTCTCGCACCCTGACCCCATCCTCCCTTTCCAGTTGTCTCAGGCTGGGCTCCATGTCCCTCCCGCCATGATGGCCTCCCCGCTCTGGTCCTCCTTTCTTGGCTCCCCTCAGCCTCGGCCGACGTCTCCTCCTCCACACCTGGCCCTTCCCGCCGGGATGACCTTCCACTCACACGCTCTAGCTTTTCCACAAACAGTTTTTTGCAAGTTGTCGCCTCCAACTGAATTGTCTGCTTTTGGTGCGGGGCCATTTCTCGACACTGTTTTCAAGCCCGGCGTTTAACGCCGTGCTGGCCATCTTGCCGGCCATCTTGCTGGTCATCTTGCCGGCCATCTTGCCGGCCATCTTGCTGGTCATCTTGCCGGCCATCTTGCCGGCCATCTTGCTGGTCATCTTGCCGGCCATCTTGCCGGCCGGCCGGCTCAGAGCTCCTCGAAGAAAACGGACCTGCTCTGGACTCTTCCGACGGCGGACACTCCGCTTTGCTCCAGAACGCTGATCCTCGCACAGCCCAGGCTGCAGACGGTCCGTTTGTCCATCGGCCGGCAGAATGAGTGGGCCTGAAGGCACTGGGAGAGGTCGGTGTGTTTGCTCTGGCCACGATGCTCCTCGGAAAGCCCCAGCATTCGGGCGCTCCAGGAGATGCCAGTCTCCAGCACAAACGATGCTGTGGGGCTCGTGGGGGGAGCCACTTTCTGCAGCACGAGGACTCATTTCTAACATAAAAGCATTTTAGAAAACCTCTGGAGAGTAGTTGTACTGTAACTACCCTCCATTCTCCTAGTACATGTTGAGATTTATATGTCTCTATATAAAAAACTATGATTGAAAGACGCAAAACAGTGAAAAGATAGTATAGATTCAGCAACATTTGTAAATGAAGCTGTATTATATTGATCACAATGCCATCTCCTTACGCTTAGAACTAAAATGAATGACAGCATTTATTTAGACTACAGAAATTAGGTTTCCTTATTTATAGCTTTTCGTGGCCCTTACAGAAACTCACCCTTCATAGCCTAGAAGTTGGGAAAACCCTCCTCTAGAATTGGGGCTGAACGCTGATTTCCTGAGTCGGAAGCCCACCTTTCTGGATGCCCCGAGTCCTCAAGGGAGGAGAGGGAGGGACATCCTGTCACTTGGCCCAGGAGTATTTTCAGTTTGGGGCTTTTTTCAATCCATTTTTCTTTTAATCATCCACTGAATGGTAGGTTAAATCTTTTTCTCATGGGTTTCTACCTAAAGTGTTATGCCTCAGGATTTTCTAGCTGTACTTTATTTTCCATTTAATTTTAACCATTCTGCCTATGGTTTCTGTCATAATTCTACAATCAATTCTCTATCATCTTTCTTTTGGAAATTACTAGTAGTAGGCTGCCAACATACTGGATCATCTATTCAATATGCTAAGCTACCCTACAGAACACTGCCATATAGGCAAAGAAATGATCTGAGAAATGGGCCTACATGTGGAGCCCCACATTCCATATAAATTGTCCTGAATGATAAGAGGAAAGACAGGGCTGACCTGATCTTCCAGTCAATACTCTTTCACAAAGTCTAAGACTGTAGGCATCTTAAATTGGTTTAGGCCTCAACTTTGAAAACATTTCTGGGAGCCTGATGGAAGACACCAGGTATCATTACTCTTCTATACCGACCAGGCATGGAACACCATGAAACTGGACTTTTGGGGATCCTCTTGTGGTCAGGCTGTCCTATATCTGATTAATAGACTCTATTGATTGAGATTTGGGGCAGTTCCCTCCCTCTCTCCCTTTTTCCCCCTTTCCCTTACTGTCTGAATCTGTATTTCTACTTTTTCCATATGAGATTTTCTGTCTAAATCCAGACTTGGATTTGATTTTCCCATCTCTTCTATACTGTCCCATCCCATTAAGAAAGAGTTTATGTTGAATTCCTCTTTTCCTAGATCTAAAAAACAAATATGTAGGGGACAGCTGGGTAGCTCAGTGGAGTGAGAGTCAGCCCTAGAGACAGGAGGTCCTGGGTTCAACCCCGGCCTCAGCCACTTCCCAGCTGTGTGACCCTGGGCAAGTCACTTGACCCCCATTGCCCACCCTTACCACTCTTCCACCTATGAGACAATACACCGAAGTACAAGGGTTAAAAAAAAAAATGTAGCAAGGACTGTGATGGATTTTTGTCTCTTTCAGGGTCTCTATTCCAGAAACAAAGCTAATTTTTCAGTCAGCCATCTCTACTGTCTCTAGAATGTCTAATTCCCCAATCTTGGCCCCAATCAGACTCAAGCTTGAAAGTTCTATTATGTCTGGAAATTCAAACTGTCTACCTTGAAATGATTATTCCTATATATAATGTGGCAAATTATCTAGGTAAATAGTATTTCTATTTTATAAATTTTGCATTATGCAATGGAAAAAATGAGATATAGAATCTCTCTGCCAAACCACATGAAAAAGAAAAACTCTGTAAGATCTCAGGGTGATAGACAAGTTAAAGGCCCCCTCCTTGGAAAGAGACAGTGGGTGGGCTTCATACCAATGAATACTCATAGAAAATGAACAGATGGGGTCCCACAGGACCAGAGACAATGGTCTAATTATTTGGACAAAGATGGAAACACTGAAGACAGAGTTGGTGAATTGTGATGTTTAATGAATTTTTAGCCTCTTCTTGATGAGTGAAGACACGTCTAAATCACAATATTCTACTTGCATTATATATATATATATATACATATATATATATATATATATACACACTATCTGTCCCATTAAAATGCAAACTCCTTAAGGGCAGGAACAGTTTCATTTCTGTCTAGAGAGACATTATAGTACTTAGTCTAATGCAGGGCCAATCAAGTGTAAAACACTTCAAGGTTCTAGAAAGTTTTTCCATTGGGAATTGTGGGAGATAGTGACAGGATTACTGTTCAAGGACGGATCAGTCATTGATCTGCTTTGGTTGGATAGTTCTGTTGAAAATTTCAGGACCACATGCAAGAAATACTTTTTAACACAGTAGCTTAGGCAGATGGAGTGGTTGAGAAAGACACGGGACTTTTATAATTCTAGCTTTCATTTTACTGTGCTATTGTGAATTCTGTCAGCTGCCTTAAATATTTTAAATAATGATCTTTTCTGTTTCTGCCTTAAGGCATTCAAAAGAAGATAAAATTAGAAAAATAATGACAAGTGAATTAGTAGGATCCTTATGCCCACAGTGAGAGATTTGCACTGGCTTACACACAGAAGATGAATCATAAACAATATCACTAGTAGGTTTGTTTTCTAAGGGGATCAAGAAAGAAGGAAAGGAACACTTTATGTTCTAAAATATATAGAGTAAAATTCTTTGTGGTGGCAAAGAACTGGAAACTGAGGGGATGCTCATCAACTGGGAACTGGATAAACAAGTTGTGACATATGATTGTGATGGAATAGTATTGTGCTATAAGAAATGATGAGACCTATGAGAAATTACGAAGAGTGAAATGAGCAGAGCCAAGAGAACATTATATACAGTGACAGAAATATTCTTTGCTTATATTTCCCTAACGTTAAAAAAAAATTCCCTTGACTGTTGCGTGCCACGTAGCTATCATCTCATCTAGTCTCTTTTTCTCTTTCACAACAAGGCTTCCTTAAAAATGTTTTATACACTTGATGCATCTATTTCTTTGCCACCCACTTTTCTCCCTCAGCCACTGGTAATCTGGCTTCCATTCCTACCACTCTACTGAAGTGCCTTCTCAAAGGTTAAGGACCTGGTTCCCAATTTCAAAGGCTTTTATAGTCCTTATTCTCTTTGATCTCTCTGCAGTATTAGACATTGACTATCCCCTCCTTGTAGATGGTCACTTTTCCCTTGACTTCAGACACATCCTATTCTCCTTATCATTCTACTTCTTTCACTGCCTTTTCTTTCTTCTTTGCTTGGCAATTTTGAAGGGGCAGTGAATAAAATTGCCAAGGAAGAAAGTAAAGGAAGAGAAGAGGACAAGCAAATACAAAGGCACATACATCACATAAATCCAAAATGTTCTGTAACATTGTGCAAACGTGGCAAGAAGCAAACATAGAATGTGATGTGAAGTCTAGAAGAGGAAAGGTCAGGGCCAACTGGGACCCCAGAAGTCTCAGCAGCAGCAGCTCCCATCTTAGCCTGTTTTCTGTTCTATTAAGTCATTCCTCACAAAACCCTGTTTGGGGTTAGGTGGAGAAAACATATTGTTTGTCTCATCAATCCTCTGTCCTGAGATTAGTAGAGGATAAGATGCATGTCACTGAGTGTGGAATCAACTTGTCACATGAGCAGAAATATGGCAAAACTTACTGACCAACATTTGCCAGAAACATGCCATAGGGTGTCCTTCTTAGTCCACTATTGCCACCCGGTCATTTGTTTGGGATTGAGAAGAGAAGGCCTGGAAAAGATTCCTGCCCAGAAATACTCCCAATGTAACTAACTGACCACCAGAAAGAGGAGCACAAGCTATGGGCTTCCCGTAACTGATAGTGACCTGTGGTTGCTGCCACTGAAGTGTGCCAGCTTACAAAGGTTAGCAATCCTTTGTGCTTGTTTGTTTGAAAGCATTGGCTACCCCGAGAACAAAAAGAAGATTCATATGGACTCTTGAGGAAGAGGTGCCTCGGGAAGATTCCGTTGCCTGGTCCGGTAGGTAAACGCTCTTGCACGCTCTCTCTCAGTCTGTGTCTCGGTCCGTCCCCGTCCCCCGTCCCCCCCACCACGTCCCCCCTGTAAACAATTCCTGGACGTGCTGTGTTTGATGAGGCCAAAATAATGTGACAACCATTTTCTGGAATGGCAACACAGTTTACCCATAAAAGGCATTCTTTGTGACCAGATGACTCATGTTATCAAGCTTGTGAAGGGCTTGAATTCATCAGCCAATTTCTTGGCTGTCCAGACCCTTTCACACCCAGTTCAAGATGTGGGCCAACGTGAAAGCCTGTGCAGTTAACCATGTATCTGAGAGCGTGACATGACACGGTGGATAGAATGCTGGGCTTGGAGTCAAGATCTGCAGCTTCAAATGATAGCACGGAGGCAGACTGAAGAGGGGATCACAGGCAAGTGACTAATTTCTCAAAGGCTGCTTTCTCGTATAATGAGGCCTGGGTCACTCTTAGAGCTGGCCTGGCCAGGCTCTCGTGAAGGCAGCACTGCGCCAAGTTTACAGTATTGTGAAAGCTCACGCTTCTATGAGATCTTTTTTTAAAAATTCTTCCGACACAAAGAGCTTAGTTAGGCAGAATTTCCACCATCAAAAGTCTTAAGTGAAGGAGGGCATCTGGTCATCTGAAGACTTCATCATGCTCCTCCACGCAGAGACACGGCCATCATCAAGATGGCTTTGCCCAAGCCTCCAGCACTCCTGCACATGGTGTGGGCTTCCCTCAGAAGAGAGCTCCCACCAACGGGCAGTCATTAGTACAAACTGTTAAAGAGATGAATGGAGAAAGCTCGAGAACCTCTCAATTCCCACAAAAACAAGAAGTTATTCTCTGTCTCTTTTGCATGAACTTTCCTTCTATAGGTACCATTCTTTAATAGTCAACAACTTGTGTCCTAGTTCCATCAGGGATTCTGTGACTCCAATACTGTGTCACCACAGAGTGAAGAGAGCCCAAAGGCCTCCTCACTCATCCAGTCACCTTATATTTGAAAGAAACCCCTTCTATAACACACATGGCACGTCATCAGCAGGCCCTGCTTGAAGACCTCCAATGGGAGAAAACACAGTAATTCCTTTTTTTTTCTTTTTTTTTAAACCCTTACCTTCTGTCTTGGAATCAATACTGTGTATTGCCTCCAAGTCAGAAGAGTGGTAAGGGTGGGCAATGGGGGTCAAGTGACTTGTCCAGGGCCACACAGCTGGGAAGTGTCTGAGGTCAGATTTGAACCCAGGACCTCCCATCTCTAGGCCTGGCTCTCCATCCACTGAGCTACCCAGCTGCTCCCCTCTAACACTGCCCCCAAAACACAGCAATTCTTGAATCATCCCATTCCATTCTGGAAAGCACTTACCATTAGTAGAAGGAAAAAGAGACTTATTTATATTGTCATTTATTAATACAGATCAAAGTCAGTAACTGGGGACAGCTAGGTAGCATGTGACAGACAACGTGCTAGGCTTGAAGTCAGAAAGACTTAACTTCCTGAGTTCAAATCTGGCCTCAGACATTTAGTAGTTGTGACTCTGAGCGGTCATTTAACCCTATTGGTCTCAGTTTCCTCATCTGTAAAATGAGCTGGAGAAGGAAATGGCAAACTGTTCCAATATCTTTGCCAAGAAAATCTCAAATGTGGTCACAAAAGTCAGGTATGACTGAAACAAGGGAACAAAACAAAAGTCAGTTCCTGATGGTTTTCTGTAAAGCTGTGAGTCAGATTCCAAGGAACATGAAAATATGGAACACTGTGGAACAAATGCCAGGCAATGGAGGGTGGCTAGCGAGAGCTGCCTTTTGTGGAATAAAATCATGATAGAAGTTTAGTAGCTCAAGGAAAGCTTGAAGCCCTTGCTCCCCCCCAGAGGAGTTGCACTACAGACTGCATGTACCTGGGTGAAAACAAGCAGCCAGATAGGATAGTCTAAAAATTTGACAATGAATTTTTTTTCTTTTGCATTTGGTAAGTTGATAAATACTTTGATAAATGTAAGCAAAATTGGAGAGTTCCTTAAGTCGTTCCAGGGGATCACCATCTCTAGCTTTCACAACTGGGGTCCGATGGCAAAATAACATGGTTCGAAATGCTGGGAGATAAAGCCTCCTTGAAGCTTTGAGACTGAGAACTCCGCTGGCCAAAGAGATTCTGTGATAAAGTCCGTCCCGGGGGGGGGGGGTACCCTCGGGGGTCCTCCTCCCCGTGTGCACTGTATTCCTTCCTACCTCACGCCGCTGCGTTCCAATTATGAAGGCTTCTCTGAGGTATATTTTGTCTTCTGCGACAAAATATACCTTTCCTGATTTCCCCCACTATGATGACTTTCTCAAAAACTGCCTTGCGGAGGCCACTTGAGGAATCTGCCTCGGTTCCCTTTCGAGGTGCTGCAGATGCTTACATTCGCACTCTGTTTCCTCATTGGCAGCGAGGATGATTTGTGACTTGGGGCTCTCACATCCAGCGCCCTGCAGAGCAGGGACACAGCAGGACCGAACTTGGGGACTGACGGGACACGGGAGCGAGGCGTGCTCAGGCATCCAAGGCAGCCTCGGCGATGAGCTACTAATCAACAGGAACAGAGTCAACACTTGCCACGGTCTTATTCCCTCCCAGAGTCAAGCAAAGCCTTGACTGAGCTGTAACTGCCCCGAGAGGGCCGCAGTCCAGTCTCTACCACCTGGCCGAGGATGCTGGGCTGAACACCTTCGCCTCGCTCCACCGTAACGGCCGGGAGGGCGAGGGCTGCCGACGAGCATCTGCACGAGGAAATACAAAGTCCTGGGTATGAGTTAATAAAGTCACCCAGAGTGACTGAACAGGGGAGCGTGCCAGCGCCGGGAGACGCGAGGCAAGGCCTCGCCAGGGAGGTGCTGCTCCAGCTGTGGGGGCGGAATCTGGGACTAACGGAGCTAGAAGCCTCCTCAAGGGGTTTGTGGCACAACACCATGCAAAGGGCCATCCCCGGCAGCGCCCCAAACACGGCAGCGCCCCAAACACGGCAGCCTGGAGGCATCCTGCCAGGGCTCTCAGGTTCCATGCAGGCCCAGGTTCTACCGTTGTGTGAATAAATGGGATCACCTGCGCACACACGTGTGCACACACACACACACACACACACACACACACACACACACACCCAGGTGATAGATATATATATTTTTTTAGCCTGGGACTCCATTCTAGGAGCATAGGGCCACAACCAGTAGGCAATGGGTCGCTCGGGGTCACCCAGCTGGGAAGTGTCTGAGCCCGGATTTGAACCTAGGACCTTTCGTCTCTAGGCCTGGCTCTCAATCCACTGAGCCACCCAGCTGCCCCCATATATATATATATGTATATATATATATATGCACTGCTAAGTAAATTTTTAAGTAAAAGTTTAACAACCCTTGGGGAGGGGGATAAACTTAAGTAACTTAACGAGAATGTGGATTATTTATCCACGTATCTCGTGCTCTGTTGATTCTGCTGGCGAAAAGGCACCAGAGCACGCGATCGACCACACTCCGGGAATCCCTGTGACCTGCAGGGACGAGATGCCACGGCCGAAGGGGCTCTGCCTCTATCCTGGCATTGCTGAAGCTGGCCGGAGGGTGCCACGATGGAATCACACAGGAGCAGCCCCACAACGTGCCGGACACGAGGACTCCCTGGTCTAGACTCAGAGCGGCTGCCGCTCTGCACCGCCACTGAGCACACTCGCACCGGGCTGTGGACGTGCCACCACAGACGTGAGTCACAACAGAGGTCCGGAGTGGTCTCACGACACGAAACATTCTCCGACTAGACCGTGCTTCTGCTTAGCCTCTCCCTGGAGTCTCAGCTACCTGATTAGCATCAACTTCCTCCATATGCCCAAGGCAACTAGTTTAACTCCAGCTCGACTCCTGGTCTCCGAGGGACGACAGATTCATTTACTTTTGAACTGAGTTACAATATTTTGGGTTATCAAGTTTTAATGGGATCTCATTCACTTCAACTGAATTTTTCTAGCTCTCAGTTTCCTTCTCTATAAGATGCAGGGCCTGAACAAGTAAGGTAAGCCCTTACCAGCTCTAACGCTATGATTCCACAGACCCAGCACGAGAGTCGGGGAAGACTTGAGTCAAAGGGCCCCAAAGGTTGGGGTTACGGCTGCCTCCTTTTCCCCAGCAGGCTGCACTCCAACTAGCATGTCGTGAAGGGCAGAAGGCCCACGCTCACCGACTCCTGGTGCCATAGTTTTTCTACTACAGCAATAACTCACGGAGAAAATACCATTTAGAAAGTTACTGCGGCTGCGTTTGGCATTTTAGAATCCAAGGGTCCAGCTGTCCCTCTTCTTTGAAAAAGGACGGCCCCCTCCCATGGCTTTGTTTGAGAGGCAGATACTTTTAACTCCTACACTTACTTGGGGGATGGACAATGAGGCGGCATATCTTATAATTATAACCTAAACGGATCACCATCACCTTTTACATTCTGCTAGTCTCTCCGGTATAGCAGAGACAGTTGTAATCTTCTTTGGAGAAGAAAAGAACACAGAATCTTAGAGATAAAAACAATTTTCCCTCATTTATCACATAATTCAGTAATTGTTGAAATTTCACTTCTCTAAAACCAGTTTATACATCCACAGTGATTTGATTAAAAAACTCATGTAAATAAATGTTGACCACCTTGTGCTCTGAAAACGGATCCTCAAACGGATAGAGAACAGAAACAATTTCTTCAGAGGAGTTCTCTCATCATTTTATCACATTATTTCTTGTGGATTTTTTAAAAAATGGGATCACATAAGACATCTTGAAGGACATATTTGAATGTCATTTCTCTATGAGGAACCTTAAACTTCATTATAATTGTTACTAAAGAAAAAAATTAAACTATTTAAAGGAAGAAGTTATTATTGTTACATTGGGGGAGCTAAAATAATAGATCTGTTGTTAAGACATTTTAATTTTAAGAGAACATCTATCTATATTCTTTCTCAGGAACACATTTAACATGCCAAAGTTCTAACCACAGTAGTAATCCTATCCTTTTTTTCAAAATTTCCAATTCTAAATGACTAATCAAACCATTAAGAAATATATGCAGGGGCAGCTGGGTAGCTCAGTGGATGGAGAGCCAGGCCTAGAGACAGGAGGTCCTGGGTTCAAATCTGGCTTCAGACACTTCCCAGCTGTGTGGCCCTGGGCAAGTCACTCAACCCCTATTGCCCACCTTTACCACTCTTCCACCTAGGAGCCAGTACACAGAAGTTAAGGTTTAAAATAAAAAGAAAACAGAAAAAAGAAGAAAAAAAAAGAAATATATGCAGTATATTCTTGATTTGATGAGTGAATAATTTATATTTAGGTTTGGGATACAATTTGGGGAAAAACAGATTTACCTTCCAAAATTACCTGACTGGCTAATTTTAAAACCAGCTCAGATTTCTAGCACTGGGGCCACCTGGGGAAGTGGCTTAATGGCCCTTCTGGATACCAGGGAACAGTAATGAAAGATTTAGCATGTGCCAAGGAGCATTAGGAGCTGGGCTGCATGAGGAAGAAACTGCATTATTTAAGTCACAGAAAACTAATACTCAAACGAGATTTGATGTGTTTCTGACTTAAGCCTTGCCTACTTCACCCGGGCTTTAACTTTTTCCTTACAAACCGGGAGCGGGTTGGCGGTTGACAAGGTGGCTCTCCTTCTCCGGCGCCTGCAGGAGGACAAGACCCGCCACAGCTGCGTAATTACTGATGTTGACGCGTGTCCCGCGTGGGAGCTCCGGTGCGTATTCTGGGAAACGGAGAAGCCTCGGCCCAGCGGGGGATGAGCTGGCCCGGGAGCCCGGCCTCCGGCCTCTTCAAGTGGGCTTCAGATGAAATGGCTCGTGGCAAGGCTGCGGTTGTGTTTCCGAGTATAATTTCTGCAGAGCTCCAACACCGGAATCACGGCAGACTCCCAGGAGAGCCGCACGCCCGGGAGCAGCTCAGGGAGGAGAATCAACGTTTTCTCAAGTTAAAAGTCATCTCTAGGGATGAGCTCGAGAAGCTCCACAAGCCCCAGCCCAGCAGGCCTTGGTGCCGCGGGCCGGCACAGGCCTGACTTGGGCTGCTCCTGATGCGGGTAGCTCAGAAGACAGCGAGTGGCACGATTCATTTTTACAAAACCCTCTTTTTCACGCTGGAGAAAGAGTAAAAGGTACAAGTTCTAGGCGTGCTGGTGGGACGATTCCATGCTCTTTTGGGGGCGAGGCTTTCCTGTGATCAGACGACACGCGTTAATGCCGTGTGTGCTCGGGAGAAGTAAAAGTTCTCCCCCATGCCCAGACCATGCTGCGGCCGTGTCAGGCACGTGGCCATGAGCAGGCCTGGGCCAGAGCGGCTCACCAGTATTTGCCTGACAGCAGGCCTGGGACGCCCTCCCCACCCCACACAGCCCTGAAGGGGAACTGCATTTTCTGTTTCAATCCCTTTTGTTCACTTGATAGAAGAAATATTCGGCTTTTCACCTTCATTTTCAAAAAGTTTCAAGAAATGGCAACCTGTAAGTTGTATGTGGTGTCCCCTGGGCCGCTAGGAGGACCCGCAGCGAATGGATCTGTGGCTACCACCCTGACCCAGTTACTGAGAGCAGATCCTCTTCTCCTTATCAATGTTTTAGTACTCTGCGGCTAAGTCCCAGGTACGGCGCAGAGACGCTGCGGGAGGGACGGTCCGAGCTCGGGACAAACTAGCCAATCACCTCGACAGACTATTGAGATATCGAGTGATTCTACAAGCCCCCACTTTCATAATCACTCTCCTTAATCAATAAAGGCAATTATGATTCAACTCACACCACAATACCAATAATATCCTTTGCATGAATTGTCACCTCTACCATGGCACAGGCAGCCCACGACAAGCCAATAAATTCACCCATCCAGTCCAATCCATCCAACAAACATTTATTAAACACCTTCTACGACAGCCAAATATCTTACTATAGGTTAGAGAGATACAGAAAGAAAAAATATTCCTTGCCTTTACGGATCTTACATTCTATCGGGGAAGAAAACATAAAGACATCTACACATCTACACGTATAAAATAAATGGGGTAGAGTCAAACCACGTGGGTCAGAAGCCTGGCTGTGAGATAATACTGGGTGACTTTTCGCAGATCTAGCAGCCTCTATAGGTCTCCGTTTTGTCATTTGTAAAATGGGAAGAAAATGACATCTACGATCCATTCCAAGTCTATACGGATGATCCAAAGAACTGATTATTGAAATGGGCCATGAGTAATGGAAAAGAGAGATAAAGAAAGGCCTCTCTTTGGAGGTGGCACCTCCGCTGAATTTTAAAGTTGTGAGTTCAACCCAGATCATGGATAAATGGAATATCTGGGCAAAGGCACAAGTTGGGAGATAGAATGCTTGGTGCAGTGTGAAAAGGGATGGATTTGAAATAATCAGAGGACCCTGGATTCAAAAATCATGACCCATACATACATATATATATCCAAGACTTCTGCCACCCTGAGAAAGTCACTGCCCAAAGTTCTGCCCTACCCTATGGTTCTCTCCAAACCTTAATTCCCTTTATTTTAAAGTGAGACACAAGTGACTTCTAAGGTAATTTCTGCTTGTAAACTATGATTCTCCTTTGAATGTTACTTCTGGATGGGCAAAGTAATGAATGTGGAGTCATAAAGATCTGGGCTCAAATTCAGAGCTCTTTTGTTCCTTTCTAGCAAAGAGAAAAGAATACTTAATAGTTAAAAAGACAAAAGTGAGATCTGTGCTGGAAATACTTGTCTGGTTACTGACACCATCAGTATTCTTTGGATGCAAAGGGAAATCTCTAGAAGTGTAATGGCAGGACTGAACTGTTGTAGAGGATTTTTCTTGACTCAGGCAGTTCAAGTAACCTTCAAAATGTCAATAAAAGGGCCTCTGCATGTTTTCTTCCACTACAAACAGCTTAATTTGCTTCCATAATGACTGGGGAGTCCCCAAATTACGTACCATTCTGGTGGCTACTCAAGAGTTCAAGTCCTGCTTCCTTTCTTGTTTCTCTGGGAAGTAACACTGAAGGGAACTTGATTCAAAAGAAAATGGCACACAACAGTGCCCAACTAATAAATGGCCTTTCTCTATGGTTTAACAACTTTGATTGAAAACACAGATAAATTATATCCCAGACCTATTTTCTACCCCAGGAGAAAAATTATTGTCGTGTCAAAGGCTTGAATTAAAGGTTAAAATGAATGGTATTAAATCTAAGAAGGAAACCATAATCATTCTCATTTTTCTGGTTTTTTGTTCTTCTGCAAAGTGAAAAATGAAGGAATTCTTGCTCTAGAAAGGGAGAAAACTGCTCACCAATAAAAGACCACCTAATCTTGCTTTTAATCACATGATCTTGGAACAAGACCAAGAAGTTATCAAGTTTTTAGCTCCATCAAGGAGGCATATATTAGCTAATTCACCTGCTTACTGAATACACAGAGGATTGCTTTGTCAAAGCATATCTTTTCCATGCCCAGGGTAGGATTATGATGTCTTTTGGAAAAAGATAATCATTGATTTAATGATAAAATTCATTAAAAGGGAAAATATTTGGTAATTACATGGGATAAACGGCAATCTGTACATTTGTAGACTGCTTTGTTTGCACTAAGCCACACACTTCAATTCATTTGCATTCCATGTACATGTAAAATAATTTAGGATAATTAGCTTCAAAAGACTAATTCTCATGGTGCTTCAAATTGCTGCTTTGGATATCTGCTCTGAATGAAGCCTGGGTGTACCATATAGGCTGAATCACAGGGCTGATGCTTTAAATTTTAACTGAGCGGCCCAACAAACCCAGGATGCTCTGCTTGGACAAGAGCCTCTTCCTGAGATTTGCAGTATTTGGCTGCTGTTGTCTAAACCAAATATCAAATTCCAGAAATGTTAGAATCACTTTTAGGCCAGTGAAAATATGATTTTAATTTGTTATCTAAAAATATCCCTATTCTCATTTGGCATGTTTTCCTACTATTGAGTACTTGCTTAAAAGGGAGAGAAGCATCACATCACCTACCTGATTTAACCCAAGTTGAAATCTACTCTAAGTGGATGATGTCCTTAATGGAGATATTTGCCAATTACTCTAGTTGCAAATTAATAGGTTGGTGAAGTGGATGGCACATTTGGTCAGGCATCAGAAGACTTGCTCTCCAGCTAGCCCGCTTAACTGGCTGCATGATACTAATTAACTAACTAAAGTGGGTTCTACTTTATCCATAAAAATTAGATTACTACCTACCCTGATTGCCTCCTAGGCAGTGAGAATCTTGTGGTACAGGGAAAATAGTGTTGAATTCATAATCAAAGGGACTGGGTTTGAATTCTAACTCAGAGACTCACATTTCGTATGACCTGGGGCAAGTCATCTTACCTTTCTGGGCCTTGATTTCCTCTTTTGCAAAATGAGGCCGTTGTGCTAGATGACTTCTAAGGTCCTTTCTAACTCTAAAGCTATGCCTGTGACCAAATGAATTCATGGACCTGGAGGTGTTTAATGGGAAGCAACACGGCAGAGCGCAGAGGGCACCTGCTTTGAACACCACCACCACTGGAATCCTGGTTCTGGATACTCACTTTGGGGGGTCCCTTATCTTCTCTGAGTCTCAGTTTATGCATCTTTAAAATGAGGCTATTTGCCCAAGTAATCATCAAGGTCCCTTTAAGGCTCTATATTCTCTGGTTTCGGCAAAGTTCTAAGAGCAATTAAGATGGTATTCTTATACATCAGGGGTTGGCAACCTTTTTGGCCATGAGAGCCATAAATGCCACATTTTTAAAATGTAATTTCGTGAGAGCCATACAGCGCTCACAGTGCCGCTCCTGTAACAGCGCCTGAAAAAAAATGGACTTTATGGCTCCTGCAGAAAGAGCTCTATCTGGCCCTCAAAAAATCCAGATATGGCCCGAGAGCCATACGGTGCCGACCCCTGTTATACATGAAAGTTGAAGTGCTCTCTTATGTTTATAAGATATCCAATTTTTGTATTTAAGACATTTAATGCATTTAATGTATACAAGCCCTCTAGACTTATTAAAATACTCCTGAGGTATATAGCTTACAGATTTAAATGAGTTTAACTCACTCACCATTTTCTATTTATAGAAAATATTTTGGTTTTAAAAGCACTTGATGGCTTTTAGAAGGAAGTGCAATCAAGTTATGACCTTCAATTTGACAGCTTTATAAATTAATATTATTCCTAATTTAAGTCTACATTAACCTGCTAAATCAGGAAAAGTATATTCTAACATTACTCCTGAATTCTACAATAAAAGGCCTGATGCCTCTGTAATTTAGAGTCAGAATCTGTGCAAATTACAGTGACACAATGTAGCCGACATTTAATTATCTGTGGTAAAAGGGGATGAAGATAGATGAGATCATTCAAAGGCAGAAATAATAAAAGAATTTCATTTTTACCATGATTTATAACCTCTTCCTGTACCAGTTTTGTTTGAGACAGACAGACAGACAGAATGAATGAATGAATGAATGAATGTATGTGTGGAAACTAATGAAGAGCACAATCTTCAATTCAGCTTCCATACTAACTAATGGAAATTTTTATAAGCAATGAAGTAACTTAAAAAGGAAAAAAAAAGAAAAGAAAAAACCAAAGGGAGAAGAGTAGGAGGTAAGAATGCTAGAGAAAACCCCATCCTATAAAATCAGCACTAGACTGATGAGGCGGGCATTTCTCTAGAGGGAAAGTATTTGAACTTTGACATAGTTTCAGGGGCCAAAAAGAGGACCATTTTCCAGAGAGGTACTGGAATGAACTTAGAAGCAGGGGCTTCCGTGTGAAAAAACATTGTGTACTTGAGTGTCCCCAGTTCCCACAGAAAAGAGAAATTTTATCTATAGTAAAAAATTCAAGGACTTGTTTCAACAAGCAAAGGGGATTTTGAAAATAGGTAAATGTATAAAAGCATGAATTAAA
Source organism: Gracilinanus agilis (assembly GCF_016433145.1). Classification (NCBI taxonomy): domain Eukaryota; kingdom Metazoa; phylum Chordata; class Mammalia; order Didelphimorphia; family Didelphidae; genus Gracilinanus; species Gracilinanus agilis. Next base: position 31,388,642 of record NC_058134.1, read on the forward strand.
TGCTTACACTGTGGCATTAAGCCTTGGAGACAAAAATACAAGCAAATAAAACAGTCTTTACCCTAAAGGAACTTACAACACATTCTAATGAGGGAAGACAACATCAAAAGAGGTTATAATAAATCAATTTCACTGAATTTTCTTCAACAGAGGCAGCCAATCTCGATAAGTCGAATCTTATTAGACTTTTTTTTTGCATATGCTTGAATTATAGAGCTAATGGCCCCCCATCTCTGATGTATCCGACCCGTATCTTTAAGGCAAAAGTACCACATGAATACTGACCATTACAGAAATATATCAGTAAAGCTGATGAATACTTGAAAATTGTTATTTCATAAGATATCAAAACACAATGTATTCAGATTTTAAGTAACACCTTTAACATAATAATAAATCTCCTCTTCTGTTTCTTGCTCCAGCCTTCCAATCTGAATTTACATGTATTTTAGTTACACAATTCATTAGAAGTCACAATTAGATAAATTTCATTATAGTTTGAGCTCCTAGAGAGCACAAGTTTGTATTTTGCCCTTTTTGTACTCCTAGCAATTGGAATAGTGCCTGGCACACAGTCAGTACTTAATGAGCATATACTGACTAGTGTACACCAATCCTAAAAAGTGAATCACCAGTTTTGTTTTTCCCAGGAAGTACTTTAAGAAACGGCCTTCTAGGGACAGTCTTTGACTTTGACTCTCAAACTTCAAGCTGAGAAGGAAGGCAAAGTGAAGCCATGAGAAATATGGTATATGAGAAAAAAAATAGAGGCAAGGAAGGGGTCTCTCAGTAAGCCTCTCAAACTGTACCACCTTCCCACCAGAATTGTCCTGGGTGCTACTATTGATCTTGGTAATCTCCAGAGAAATCTAGAGGACTTCTCTGATAATATCTATGACATCTAAAGAACAGAAACAAAAAACTCATGTTAAAATTTAGATTACTTACACACATGTATGTATACACGCATGTACATGTATACACACACACATGCTCCCACTCTACCTCTCTCAGAAATGAATAGCTACTTGAGTAATAGGACCTCAGTCAGACAAACAGCCAAGAAAATCTCTCTTAAGGTTGGAAAAATGGGAATTTTCTCCTCCAACCCAAATACCGTCAGCACAACTATTAGGAGATGATCTCTCCTGATCATCTTGAGGTACTCAGTTCTTCCTTAACCCCAGGGTCATTTCTGGACTTGTTCAGCATATTTTCATGTATAGGATTAATGGTTTCAATAACAAGAACAAGTAGCATGAATATAGCAGAGCATTAAGGTTTGCAAAGCACTTTACATAAATTATTTCATTTAATCCTCACAATCTCTGAGATGGACTCCATGGTGGCTGGAGACAAGTTGTAGCTGACCCCCTGGGAGACCTCAGAGGAAGGGGAGTTTGTATCCTGATATCCAGAAGGAGGAAAGTCATCTGCTTGTGGGAGGTTAGGTTGAGACTATAAAAGCTTACCAGGGTTGCTGGTTGGCTCAGTTTGGTTTAGCTCCCTGACTTACCCCACTGAAGACACTAGTTAATCTGTATTTGTGTACACTAGGAAAACAAAGGTCACCCAAGCCTACTGCAATAGCATCGCCAGGACATTCTGACTAAAGAAACAGAATCACATTTTGGCACACCTGGGCCGTGAAGGGACACCTGAGTGATGTGTGTAGGCAAGCCTGGAATCTAAGGAAGAAGCTGCATTAGGAAGGAAACCAAGATGGAGTAAGGGATGAAGGTTCTCCTTGATCTCAAAAATAATCATAACTTCATTAGTAGTGAGTTAAAAAACACAGTTACAACTAAATTTAATACAAGAGCACCACCATCAAGATACAAAGGAGAGCCTTTTTCCAATTCACATGTGGCCGAGCGATCCTTAAATATGTCCAGAATAGCCAAAGAGAAGGATCCTTTAGTTTGGGGGAAGGCTGACGTCTACAGGCCTAGGATAAAAGAGCAAAGGTTGGTATTATCATGCTCAAGTCTGTAATAAAGAATTGAAGCATGCCAACAATCTGAGTGAAAAATGTTTGGAGAAACTTGAAAGAAGAACTAAACAAAGTTTAAATATTGGAGAGAAAAACTTGAATGAGCTCCATCACCACCTAGAAAGTAGTCGAGCAAAGGTACGTGTCTACAAAAGAATCAAGATGTCCAAATGGTAGAGCTGAGCACTGGGCTCAGACCGAGGGCGGGCTGAACCTGAAGTAGCACCTGTGATGCCAAGAACCTTAGTGGAAGAGCCTGCCAAGTCACAGCATCTAAAAATCATGACAATGAGCCTCTACTGTCCATCCGCTTGGGCGAGAGGCAGAAAAATCATTAGATCACAGAAGAAGAATCCTCGACGTGGCTGATTCGCACGATACTGCCAAAGAAGGGAGGATGGGTCACCCCCACTCCCAGGTTTAGCTCATTTCTCTACTGTATATACTGCTGCTTTGCAATTGCAATCTATGTTTTTATGTACTTTGTATGAATTGCATGTTTCACTATGCATCGAGCTATTGTTTATGTTTATTGATATGACTTTTTCAAATGTCTACGCAGTGATATATGCACTGGACGTACCCATTATTACTGCTAACTTTGCCTTATTTCTTTTGGTTTTCCTCTTTGTGTGTACATGCACTGTGTATGACATGTTCTTTACGTCTTTTACAAGCTTAATGCTTTTTGTAGGATGGTCTGTTTATTGTATGGAATTAATATGCATATACCAAATGATGTTTCAGGGACAGAAAAATTTTGGCTGTGGGAAAAAAATGTACCAGCAGTTTCGGCAGTTCCTCTCACACAGACTATACGGATTGTTGTTGCATCTTTCATATAGTCACATATCCTGCCAAAATCTGTGCTGTGCTTTGTGAGCATCTCATCATGCAACGGGAAGAATGATGAACTTAGAGCCAGACAGCTCAGTTCCAATTCCATCAAATCACGAAACCTCTTTGATCTCAGTTTCTTCATCTATAAGATATGAAGGTTGGACCAAATGACCTTCTCAGTATCTTCTGCCTCTAGATCTATAAGCTTATGAATTATGGCCATCCCTGACCTATGATTAGCTATCACAGGTGGACTTCACGAGAGGCATTTTCTCCTCAGAGCAAGATCATCTATGCCAAAGGAGTCAAACTGGAATTGATGGCAGTAAAACTCCCCAGTGCTTGTAAACCAAATTAAAATGTAGCTGTGAAATGTTTGACAAAATAAATGAAAATACAGCACGACATAGATGATGTTAATGTGTGCCTTTCTGTGGCCTGGAGTGATTGTTTCCTTTTGAGTCTGACACCATTGATCTATACCAAGGAATCTTGAAATGATTTCATGTAGGTTGAGCATCTGGAGATGGAGATAGAGGTGGGGTGGGGAGGGGTGGAGACTGAAGGAGACGCCAATTGAAGGGAATGTCAGAAAAATCTATTCTAAAGGTACAGAGAGAGCTTGGCAGAACTGCCGATGTGTTCTCCTTATAAATGTAAAAGGAGTCCAATATATGACTCAAAAATCTGTCTACACTTCCACTCTCCTCCAACCCCATACTCAACATTTACACAGACACACAGACACACACAGACACACACAGACACAGACACACACACACACACACACACACTGATGATTTGGAAGAACTTCATGAGAATATTCAAAAACAGAATTTGGTTTTCAATTATCTTAAAATTCAATACAATGGAAACATTGCAAAGTAAAAAAAGAGGAGCACATTAAAAGAATCACCACAAGTTTTTATAACAGATATAATACAATATATACATAACTATGTATGTATGCATACATGTATGTATGTATGTGTGTATCTTTCATCATTGGTGAAGAATATGACTCCAGACAAGATAGAAGAACTAAATAATTTACAATGCAGTCTGCACAAATTAGATTGTTTCAGCACAATAGATCAATGACAGTACAAATACCTCCAACTGAAATGCTTGTTTGCCGTACGAAAAGCAGTTGTTTAGAGCCTGCACTCTATTTCTGAAAGCTTTGGAAGTCACTACATTAAGCGTTTTTATTCCTGTCTGATAACTGCCTTCAGCTACAGCATTATGTGTCCAATTCCACAAATCCTGAGTTTTCAAAAACAGGTATTTCACTAGGCATCCTCCAATGTGTTGTACTCATTCCATTTAATGTCAACTTTAACACCGACTAAATGTAAAGTAAATGATCACTACAGATAAAACCCAGAAGGTCGGGCATGGGCTCAGTGGAATAAAGCAGAAGTCACAATATCTGAGACTTACATGCTGACATCTGATCCTCTGACCTGGACTCAAAGTCCTTTTAGCTTAGTAGAAAGAGGTGGATGGACTTCATGGTCTCTTAGGTCCCATCCAGCTTAACACTACTGTTGAAGCATCTTAAAACTCTCCTTTTTATTTTTTCTAAAACTAAAATATAAGAAATAAAAATTTCCCTAGTTTCAGGTTCTTTTCCAGACTTTTCCCTTTTGAAAAGTCAATAGAAGGTCAAGAAGAAAAGCTAAGGCCTCTGAAAAATGGATTAAGGATGGTCTCCAAACTCAGAAATAAAAGTACCTCTTGTTTAGTTAAGATCACAAACTTCCCCAACCCCCAAATAATTGGTCCTATGACCTACTTAAGGGCAGGCCCTCTTTTCTTTTAAGAAGAGACTAAGATATTAGGGAAAAGAGACTATTTGGATCTTTGCAAGGAAAGGTCAATGAAAAAAAATCCACGAGTTTGGGGAGATTAAACGGCTATTGTGTTTTACCTTTTCTTTGGTCAAGTTTCCTATAAATATTACCTCAAATTACTTTGTGATAGAGAGATCAGAGGGCAATAGGGCACTATGGCAGTTTGACATTTCTCCCTCAGAATAAAAGGTGCTTGGAATTAAAACAATGCTAAATTAATTTTTAAAAATGTTTCTGGCAGACTAATGCTTGAAATTCAGAATGGGGTATTTTTTTTAAAAACCCTTAACTTCTGTGTATTGGCTCCTAGGTGGAAGAGTGGTAAGGGTGGGCAATGGGGGTCAAGTGACTTGCCCAGGGTCACACAGCTGGGAAGTGTCTGAGGCCGGATTTGAACCTAGGACCTCCTCTCTCTACGCCTGACTCTCAATCTACTGAGCTACCCAGCTGACCCCCCAGAATGAGGTATTATTTTTCCCCCCTTTGGCACTAATTCCAAGAACCTATCAGAATTTCTTCTCCCTTACCATAACTCATTGCTAATTGATATTCTTTTAGCTGCTTAAGGTTTAAAAAGCCCTTTATACTCATCATTTAGGAGGGGGAAGGATATCTAGTCTTGTGGTTTTCTAAGTCTGAGGAACCCCTTTTCTCGAAACAGATTTAGCAACAGGTATAATCTGGAGTCCCTGAGAGTTGACTCAGGCATCATCCCCAGGGTCTCAAGTCAGTATGTGGGGAAGGGTAGAATAGAATCCAAATCTTCCAAGACCTAGTCCAGACTTTGGGCTCATCAAACAATACATGGGAGTAAAATTAACTTGTAAGATTGCCCCAAGCTTGATTCAATGTGCTCTCTGAACATGTGCATCTAGTACAATTCCCTAAATATAGTAGGCTCTTGGCAAATGGTGATTCAATTGAATTTCAGTGAATTAATGTACTCAAATATGACTGCTGCAAACAATGCTTTTTAAAAATGGACCCATAATTAGCAACAACTACCTAGATCGATTTGTTGAGCAAGGTATTAAGTGGGAAAGAAGCTTAACTTCAGAAATCATGAAAAGGCCCTAATTCTACGTGTCTGACCATCTCAATGATCATCTAGCAATTCATGTCACATTTTAAGGATGAGGAAATTGAGGCCAAGAGAATTAAGTGGCCCATGATAGAAGGGAGCTTAGCGCAATACTCCATTATTATTGTTTATGTGTGGTGGGGAGAGGGGGAAGGAGATGTGGGGGTGTCAGGACAATATCATTTGATAACTCATTCCATAGGGCACTAACCTTACAGTATCTCAGAACTAACTCTAAGTCAGTATCTCTGAATCGAACTTCTGAATAGCTAGACTTAGAATTCAGAAAAGCAACATAGAACAAATTTTTATTTTTACATGAGAAAATGAGACAGAAAAGGCATTTTATGATTATATTATTTTCCAAAAGAATAATTACTGAAAGTCCCTTGATAAAGAACTTGTGATATTTACATCTGAGAAATTAGATGAGGTTCAATCTTGAAGTACATATTTACAGAAAAAGATTAATATAATTATTTATGAATCATTTAAAAAACGGTTTTCAGGGGCAGCTGGGTAGCTCAGTGGAGTGAGAGTCAGGCCTAGAGACAGGAGGTCCTAGGTTCAAACCAGGCCTCAGCCACTTCCCAGCTGTGTGACCCTGGGCAAGTCACTTGACCCCCATTGCCCACCCTTACCACTCTTCCATCTATGAGACAATACACCGAAGTACAAGGGTTTAAAAAAAAAACGGTTTTCATCTTCAGGCTCGAGACATTTTAGTAATTGATCCAATTCTAAATGACCTGGGCACATGCTGTCCCTCTGGTGTAAGCCCAATGTCAGAAGACACTATGAAAGCTTGAATCACAGATCTGGAGCTGCCAGGGAGGATTCAGAGATCATTGGTCCATTTCTCTTATTTTACAAAAGAAGAAACTGAGGCTCAAAGGGAGGAAGCTTATCCTATTTCACACATATAACAAGGAGCTTTAAAGCCAGGATTTGAAACCTGAATTCTGTATTCTTTATACCATTTCATGGTTTTTAACATTTTAAAATTGATGTTTTTTCCATTTTTCTAGAATAGGTATGAAAATGTTAAAATAGCTGTACTATGTGATAAGAGAGTCAATGAAGAAGTCAGTGGAAACAGCCAACCACCACCTCTGGCATTAGGATAAAGCACTCTGGCCTCCCCAGGGGTCACTTGCTGTTGTTGCCAAGCAAAGGGTTAGCTAGAAGAATGTCTACAAGAATGGGCAAAAGTGACTGCTGGTAAGCATAGTCCGGACTTAGAACACCAACTGTAAAATCTATTAAGCTACTAGCTTCTGACATTTTGCCAGGGTACCAACTTTGGTCCAGAGTCAAGCTAAGGGTATGACTGAATAAAGATCTAATTCAGCTACAGAACCCCAAATCCACAGAATATCAAAGGTGGAAAGTGCCTCCAGTCCAACTCCCTATTTTACAGATAGAAAAATTCAGGAGATGAGAGTTACTTATACATGATTAGTATGCATATTAGGATCTAAGAACATAGAATTAGGAGCTGTGAGGTGGTTGAATTCAACTAAGCCTCAAAAACCTGTCCTTTCTACTCTGGGCCTCAATCTATTCTCCATCCTCCTCTCAACTTCAATTCTCTGCCTTTCTTCCCTCTGGGTTTCAGGCTGTCCTTTTTTTTAAATTTTATTTAATTAATTGATTTAGAATATCTTTCCATGGTTACATGATTTATGTTCTTTCCCTCCTCTCCTCCCCCTAACTCCTCCCATAGCCAACGAGTAATTCCAAGACCTATTTCCATATTATTAATATTCACATTAGGGTGATCATTTAGAGTCTACATCCCCAATCATGTTCCCATTGACCAATGTGAGCAAGCAGGTGTTTTTCTTCTGTGTTTCTGCTCCCACAATTCTTTCTCTGGATGTGGAGAGCTTCTTTCTCATAAGTCCCTCAGAGCTGTCCTGGGTCACTGCATTGCTGCCAGTGGAGAAGTCCATTACATTCGATTGTGCCACAGTGTCTCCGTTTCCAGGCTGACCTTTTTTGACTCTCCTTCCTGCTTTTCCTTTCCTTTGCCCTTAGGGACTTAGGCATCTCCCGCAATCCCCTTCTTTTGGGAGCAGCAGCCTCCCTCACCCCTTTGCCCCGGATCCAGAGAAAATGAGATTTTAATTATACAACCTCAGTTGTGCCCCACTCCTCCTAGAACATTTCACCATTATCCAAGAATCAGCTGGGAGAACCTCAGGGATGTTTTTTCCTTCACCCAAACTTAGGGGCCCCCTTTCCTCAGATTGGCATGTTCTTCTGTCATCCCTCAGCCAGGGTCTTTGTTTTCCTCCCTGCACATGTGATCTCATGGCTGGCATTGCTAGAGCACTTTAGATGTTATCTCATTTGATTGTCACCGACTCTGTGAGGTATATGCTGTTGTTGAAACCGTTAGCTACCTGAGCCACTAAAAATGTTATCACTACTGACACGTCACCCTTCAGTGCCTCATGCTGTTTAGCACTTACTCCCTGATGTTGAACACCACAAAGAGAGGGAACACAACCTGGTCTCGTAGGCTACTTGCCTAGAGGAGGCCAAAAGCAGTAAAAGAAAGTTTTAAACAAAAAACACAAGTGAGTGGAGTCCATGAAAATTTCCTTAATAACTGAACGGTTAACTTCTACAGCAACTGACAAAAACAGGGGACAACTTAAAGTAGCTAAATGTTAGGCATGAATAAGACCTGAATTCAAATTCCACTTTGAACACTTCCAACTAAATGACCCTGGATAAGTCTCACGACCTCTTTGGACCTGAGGCATCTCATCTGTAAAATGGGGGAAATAACAGCACCTATCATGTAGAATGGAAAGAAAGAAATATTTAAAACACTCTGGAAACCTTAATGCACCCTATAAGGACTTAACTAGTATTGCTGCTGCTGCCACTATTTTTTATATACTTACCTTATGCCTACCTAAGAGGCTGAAAAGCCCAAGGGTTATCCCCATAGTTGGGTATTAGAAAGTGTCAACTTAGCAGCAACTTCTCAGGAACTGCAACAATTTCATTTCTTTCAAGGACAATTACTTACTTTAGTGGCATTTTAGAATTTCAATTCCATTTACTAAGCACCTACTACTGAAGGAGGCTAATATGTTCGTTAACAGGTTGGTTTCATTAGGAAACATTTCCTTCTTAAGTTATTTCGACAGCCAGCAGGCACTGATTAAGGGCTACTATGTACCAGGCATTGGGTTAAACATTGGGGATTAAAAGAAAGACACGGGGAAATAAATGAAGAAGAGATCTCCTGGCTGTTTACAATGGAAGCCATTTTTTAAAGTCTATGTTCCAGAAATACAGCCCTCCCCACCAGAAACCTGGCTTTGTGGGCTCTTGTCTCTTCTTGCCTAGACAGCCAGGGCTCCATTCAGGGAAGTACTGGAGAAAGACTCCTTCCAAGTGTTACATTTTCCATGCGAGTATTTATGCCCCAGAAATCAGCAAACGCTACAAAACAGGGATTATCGGGACTTAAGAAAGTGATGGAAATAATGTTAATAACACAAATCCAGCTTTAAAGTGTGTCTAGTGTGCTTCCCCCTCCCCCAGCCCACTCAGAAAGCTGACTGAACTGGCTCCGTATTACTTCCGGCCATATTAATAAGCCGCTTTCCCCCTCCCAGCTTTCCAGCTCCCTTTTGGGTGTCCGATTCCTCCCTTGGAAAGTGAGGTCCTGGAGGCCACTCAGGGACGTCTCGGTGTCTGTATGACCAACGCTTAGCACAGAGCTTCACTCAGAGCAGGTGCTTGAGAAATAGTCCATCAGCTATTTATTTTTCTAGAACAAAACAGAAATCTCTCTCTCTGACATTTAAAACTTTTCATAACTGTGCCCCAATTGACCTTTCTAGTCCTTACCTGTTATGAAAAGATAGTTTTATACATCCCTCCATGCTGTCACTAATAGCCTGGATATCTTTATGTAGACTCAGAAGAGTCATCCAAGTCCTCTCTGGGTACTCTGCGATGGAAGGCGACCGATGCTACATGCTGTCTCCCCTCTCGCCTGGCCTCTTACTATTCCTTGACTTCCTTTAAGGCGCAGCTCCACAGCGACCCTCTGTAAGACTTTTCTGGTCTCGGGCCCACCAGGGGCTCCTCCCTCCCCTCTAGGTTACTCGGTGGCTGTCCTCCTTATTTACGGGGGTCTCTTTCATTGAGATGCCTGTTCTTGAGAGCAAGGACTAGTTTCACTTTTCCTTTTTGTAGCTATAAATGGAAGGGCCTCTAACTTTCCTTCTATACTATACTCAATGCTCTGGTACTAACACAGACTCTTAAATTTAAGAGAGAAATTTTACTTGACCCTTACAGGTAAGTTCTCATCTGTAAAAGATTTTATGAGTCCATAACATTCTCAGCAGGCTTTCCTTGGTTGAATATGCCATATAGGGTACGAGAGCTAGGACTTGTATTTTCAGAAAGTATTTATTTGTTTGAAGGATATTGTTTGATTTTAAGGTCTGGTTCCACAGATTCATGTTAATTTTCCTGGTTCTTATTGGGATGTTCCCCTGAACCCCAATAGCACTTATTTACTCACTATATTTTCCTCGCATTTTAACTTCGTAACTTTAGATTTTCAGTCCAAACTTAATTTCATTTGGAGGAAAAAAAGTTTTATTTTACATTTATAGATTAGACCACCTTCCAAAGAAATTAAGAAATTAAGCGAAACTAACAATACAGTGACTTCATCAGGAAATGTCTGTGACTTTCAATATCTATAGCACCCTTCCCCTAACCCCCATTTTTAAAGTGTATGTGTGTAGTGGTGTTTTTTTAAAGAATTAATGGCAGGGCGGCTAGATGACTCAGTGGATAGAATCAGGCCTGGAGATGGAGATTACTGGGTTCCAATCTGTCCTCAGACACTCCCTAGTTGTGACCTCGGGCAAGGTACTAACCCCAATTGTCTAGTGCTTACTGCCCTTCTTCCTTGGAGCTGACACTAGTATTGACTCTAAGACAGCAGGTAAAGGTTTAAAAAATTAATGGAAATCGATTTTCTTTTCCTTTCACTCCTCACCCAAATTTTTAACAAAGAAAAGCAAGCCAAATGCCTTGTAAAAAATAGCATAATCACATAAAGTAGATTCCTTCATTAGCTATAAACAAAAATGTCTCCTTCATCACCCTAAACTTGGCAGTTCTGTCAGAAAGTGGCCAGTCTGTTTGTTTCCTCACTGACCCTTTGGAATCAGTGGAGGTCACTATATTGCTTCCACAAATTTCAAAGTGGTTTGTTTCTTCAATGCTGCTGTGGCTGTAGGAACTGTTCTGGCTCTGTTCATGTCATTCTCCAGTTATGAGGCTTCCGAATTGCTCATTTTCATTATACTGATATTATAGTGTCGAATGTCCTTCTGGTTCTAATCACTTCACTCTCCTTAAGTTCAACAAAATCTTTCCTTGTCTTTCTGGAGCCATCTACATTATAATTTCTTACAGAACAATAGAATAACATCGCTTTCATAAATCATAACTTGTTCAGCCATTTCACAAAGAGTGACTTTCAATTTAGTTTCCAAGTTTGTTGATTTGTTTTTTGGCACTAAAAAAAAACCTGCTATAAATATCTGGGTACAAATGGGATCTTTTCCTATCTCTTTGATCACAACTACAGCAAACTTACAAAATATAAAATAAACCCACACAAATCACTCGATCCTATATAATGCCAATCAAACTCAATAGGAAGAGAAATTCCTTTTATAACCACTTCAAAATATATAAAATATTTGGAAACATATCCACCAAGATATAAGAATTATGTGAAACAACTCAAACCCCTGCTTACACAAATCCAACTATTTCTTTTCTATAAACACTGGCTATTTTTCTGCTCTTCTCCCTACCTCTCTAGGTTTCCTACTCCTTACTCACGCACGAACACTCTGAATCCAGTGATACTGACTTCCTTAGATGCTCCAACTCTGGATTCCGGTCATTTGCACTGGCCAGCCTCCATGCCAGCCAGGATCTTCCTTATCTCTATCTTCCTACTTCCTTCAAGCCAGAACTAAACTCTCCCTTTCTTTAAGAGGTCTTTCCCAACCCTACTTAATGTTAATGCCTCCCCACTGTTGATTATTTGGAACTTGTTTGCATGAATTTGCTTACAAGCAGTCTCTCCCAGTAGAGATGCGAGTCCCTCCAGGGCAGGGTCAGTCCTTTACCTTCTTTGTATCCCCAAGACTTAGTACAGTGTCCAGATACATGGTAAGCACTTCATAAATGCTTGTTGCCTCTTGTCTCACTGTTCTTTTTCCTATGCCTTCATTCCAGGTAGCATTTACCTGCTTCTTTCCTTTGGATAAGAATAAAAAAAAGTTTCAGGTTTCCTGAGTTTGCAAATGACTGATCACACCACTCATCCTCTGGTCTCCTCACCAAGAAGGAAGTGGAGGAGGAAAGAAATAATAGCCCTTCTAGATGGCCCCATTTGTTTTCCTAAAGAGGAAAAGGTCACATGTTGTGTTATCTCCTCATAAAAAGAGGAAAGGAAAGAAAAATTCAGGATAACTTCTGGGATCCTTCTCACCACTACCCCCTCATTAAAAAGTGAATTAACAAATTGAGATGTGAGGGAAAAAGTAGCAATCTCATTTATATTGAGCTTATAAAAATATTCCACCTAGTTGCAAAATTGCTCTAAGGGTCTCCCATTAGTGAAAGGAGCCAATTACAGGTTCGGTAATTGCCTGTCAAACTTTAAGTATCATCAAAGGATTTTTAGAAATTCTCTACAGCCAAATCTATGTAAAGCTTCAAACTATTTTTAGAGCTATTTGACCCTATCACGTCCTTTTTCTATACTCAGGTTTTAATGATTGAGCTTCCTGCCAAACGAAGTGAGTTAGAGAAGCTGCAAAAAAATAAATCTCACCTCAAGGTCTCTTTCTTGGGGGCTCAAACAACTTTTTAAGAAATAAAATCACTAAAGAGCCTCAAGAGTTTCAGAAATGATTCAGTCCAAACCCTTCAGCAGGTATACTCCAGGCAACCAGAACACTGTTGTTATTTAGAGTTTGGGAAACTTCTCTTTACAGTCTCTGAAAATTAATTGAGGATTCTTTAGGGAGCTTCTGGGGAGCTAAACTGACATCATCTCCCTTGCCATTTGAATATGGTTTCAATTAAGTTTCGAGCCTAAGTGCTAGTGATTGCTTCTTCCTCTTCTTCCCCACCCCCAAATTCTAGAATAGCAGGACCTGTGAATGCTTTGCTGTCACTGGAATTTGTCATCACTCTTTTAAAAAGAAATCTGAAGGGGAAGAGGGGCAATCAATCAACAAGTATTTACTGCATATATTCCACTGATGGAAAGACAAAAATGAAAGGAGTCCCTGTGCTCAAAGAGCTTCCATTATAATAGGGGAAAAAACCAAGAGCTGACATTTAGATGTCACCTTAAGGCTTACAAAAGCATACACACATACACACACATGTATACATATATATGTATACACGTATACATATATATATATCTGTGTGTATGATCTCATTTAATTTTCCCAACAATTCTAAGAGGTAATGCTATTCTGATCCCATTTGATAGATGAGCAAACAAACAGAGGTGAAATGACTTGCCCAGGGTCACACAGATAATAAAAGGTGTGAGGCAGAATTTGAACTTAGGTCTTCCTAACGCCAGGTGCAATTCACTACCCTCTGTGCCATCTATATGACTTAAAACATATCTGAGTATGTAAAAAATAAATACAAGGCTGGGGCAGTTGTGGGGATCAAGAAAGGTACAGAGGAAGAACGATTTCATGCAGAAAATAAAGCTTGAGCTGGACTATGGAAGAAATCAGGGATTCTAAGGGAAGAAGAGAACAAGCAAGGCATGAAACAGTCACTCCAAAGGCAGGATTGGGAGTGTCCTTTATAAAGAATATCAGGAAGGCTGACTGGACTGGACTGCAGAGTACACTAATATACAATAAGGGATGAAAACGTACTTTATCCTTTGATTCCAAGTTCCAGTTCATTTATATGAATATTTTGAAAAAGTAAAATTATCTTTTGGTCCTAAGAACACTAAACTAACTACTGTGTTAGGAGGGGGATTATCTCATTTTTTTTTATTATTATACACAGGGCACAAACCCCCCCCCCCAAAAGACAAGAAATGTCCTTAAATTCCCTGAGCAGAATTCTCCTGGTCCCCCCCCCCCTGCCGTGTCTCCCCTTCCTCACCCTCTCCCTTCTCTCTAACTGTGGAACACGAGTCTCCTATGACCAAAGGGAAACAATCCATTGGCCCTCTTTGTTTATAAGTGAGAACTAACTGCTTACCTACTGTGTCAGGGCTTTGTTGTGAAGTGCTGCCTGCAGTGTCAAAACAAAACAATCTCTACTCTTGCATGTATGGAAAAGGAGCGCTGCTCTAGCAGTATATTGGCCCAGGCAGAGTGGGACTGTTACTAGAGAATCTAATTAAAAGTCCTGTGTGCAGTGAGCGGAAGGGCCAAGGAGTTGGGGTCAGAAGCCCTGGGCTCCGATGCCCCCTTGGCTCCTTCCAGCCTCTGTGACGTAGGCAGGTCCCGGGCCCTCTCATTAAAGACACCGGGAGGTTGTTGCTGGGAGCTATGGCTGGATCCAATACTGTATGGGATAGAACCCTCTTCTATCATCCATTTGCAGAATACACAATTTACCAAAACACAGGCCTAAGTGAAGGACAAAGATTTAAGTAAAATCCATTCAGAAGGGTCTTTCCACAAATCCTTTCCTGAAAAGGGAAAGTCTTGAAAATGCAAATAACTGCTTTGTAATTACAATAATCTTGGGTTAAGAGGCTGGGCTCCTCAGCTGGAGGGACCACACAGTCCTATCTCCAGCCATTCCCCCCACCCAAACTTCAAAGAAATCCATGAATAAGCTGCAAAAGTGAAGGAAGGGAATTTACCTTCCCCAAGAGGTGCTGAAGAGCCAAACAAAGCCCAAAAGGAGGGGAGGGGAGGGGAGGGGAGAGGAGGAAGAAAACAGGTCAAGAAAATCTACAAGCTGGGAGGTTCCTAAGCCCGGGAGATTCCTCAGCGGTAGATGCCCTTAGCCTGGTTTTTCATACATAAGGAATTTCGGTTCTTCTTGGCTAACGTAAGGAGGATTCTTAGCTGTGGCCTGTCAGTGACTTACTTTTTCGCTGTTCACATGCTCAAGGTTTGTTTATAGTTTTTCCTGATCAAATTTAAAATGATGAACTTCTGCCTTTATCACCCAAGAGTCAGAAGGCCCGCTTTCTAGAGTAAGGAAATCGGCTACAGAAGGGACAAAGGAAATGCGTCCTAGCCTCAGTCTGCGTGTTAGAAACTCTGGAGGAGCGGGAGAGAGCGGCGCGGGGAGAGCAGCCTCTGAGAGCGCGGCCAGGCTGCCGAGGCATCCTTCCGTCTCCACACAAGCGCCACAGGTGAACGGCCAGCAGCACCCAGAGCCACCGTCTGCTTTCCAATACTGGCATTTACCAAGGCCACTATCACAGAGGGTGTTTTTATAGCACTTTGTAATTTGTCGTCTCATCAGATAACGCGTCTCGTGTCCTTGACTTGCGTCCTGGTAGGTGCACCAACCCTGGGATCATGCCAAAGGAGCTCTCAACATTGATACTAACAACCGCCAGAATAACAATCAATAGGCCTTCGTCGTGTTCCCCGGAGGTACGGAGATGACACCAGCGTAGCTGCCCTTGGCCAAGGTGACAAATGGCTAGTGCCAGGCTAAGTTATTGGGGAGGGCAGGCAAGTCCCGTCACCTTGGAGAGACGCCGCCATTAAACCACAGTCCCCGGCATTTCTGCGGCGATCCTGTAAAGCGCAGGGGTCTCCCCCATTCTGCAATGACTTTGAATCTACTCTGCCGACTCTTGCAGTTTACTCCTTTGTGCTCCTGTGGCTTCTCCCCACAGGCTGTAAAAGCTCCTTGAAGAACTGGCACTATTTCCTCTCTGCCTCGGGCTCCCCCTCCCCGGCATGGGATCGCTCGCTCTACTTTCAGGACAGGGAGAGCATCAAGCTTTCATAGCCCCATTTTTCTACATGCCCCCTCGGAGAGCTGCCAAGTGCCTTTGAGAGTAAAATGGTCTTGCCTGAACCTTTCCTGGGGGTCCCCGGTATATTGGGTCCTGGGCAGCAGGAGGGAAGACAAGCCATTCTCTTTAAGAACACATCGGCACCCAGAGGCAGAAGGTGGGAGAAGAGCCCACTCTTTGGTCATCAGCGGCCTTTAAGCTCAACCAAGGCCTGGAGTCAAGCAGGCCCACATTGACTATTGTTATTGATATGAGAACTAGCCTCTGGCCACAGGTTGGGTGGTTTGGAGACAACCTTCTGGAAAAGCGAAAGCCTTCAGCTGCCTGGGTTTTACTTGGGGGGGAAATGATTCACTCCTTTTGGATGCAAACGCAGGAACAATTGCAGAATACTACAAAATCTGAAAGTAGAAGGCATTGAATCCTGTGCATGTGGAATCAGAAGACGTCCTTTCAAATCCTGGCTCGGTCTCACTGCTATCTGAGGTGGTCTTGGTTAAGTTCCTTTGCCACTTTGTGACTCTGTTTCCTCTTCTGTAAAACTAAAGTTTTGAACTAGATGACCTCTAAAGTCTTTTTCAGTTTGAAATCACTGACTAGTGGTCTGATCACAAGTTCAGAGGAATGGCTAAGTTTTTTCCTTGAGGTAAAACTACATAATTCAGAAAATAAAATATGTATGCATTCAGGATAGAATTGCTCATTTAAAAAAAAGCTGTTGTTGGGGGTGGGGGTTCATTCTGGATCTGAACTCCTGGGGTAGAAACTCCCTCCCCGTGATGGAGTCTCAGAAAATTGCCTGGAGTCACTGGGAACGAAGAGAGGAACCCGCCCCTAGTAGCCTAGTAAATGCCAGAGGCAGGAGTTGTGCTTAGGTCTTTGGGACACAGAGGCACTACTTTAAGGATCTTTGTACACTGTGCTGCCACAGTCTTTCTATACCCAACAAGGTAACTTTTTGGTCCTTCCAATTCGCTGAGCATATCTGAAACCTCGATGTGAGTCAGATGGATGAGTCCAACGAAGTTCAGAGCCTCTCTCCCCACCAAAAGCTGTTAATAACGCTGTCAGAAATCTGCCAAGAGGCATGTGGGAGGTATGATTCGAAATATTCTGGTTCAACATTTAAGAATGAAAGTAAGAAATGAATTAGTGGGCTCTGATTTTGAATTTTGTAAATAATTTTTTAAGTGGTGCCAGATTCCTTCCCTTTGCTAGTGACTTTCCCCAGAAACAAATCTACTTCATTTTGTTTTTGGGGTGAAGAAATATGGCGGCAGCCAAGTGGCTCAGTGGATTTCGAGCCACATCTGGAGTGGGGAGGACCTGAGTTCAAATTTGACCTCAGGAACTTCCTACCTGTGTGACCTTGGGCAAGTCATTCAACTCCAATTGCCTAGCATTTACTTCTAGATTCTGCCTTGGAACTAATAGTATAGATTCTAAGACAGAAGGTAAGAGTTAAAAAAAAAAATAAAATAAAGACTAGAGAAAGAGAGCTTTAAGAACCTTCCTAATCAATATCCTTTGGCATTCAAAGAAATCATTCATTCATTCAAAAAACTTTGCTTTTTTTTTTTAAATCTGTCTGCAAAATATTGAGTTCCTACTGTGAGGGACACTGGGAAAGATCCTAAAATAAGGGAGTAACAAGGAGGGCCTCTGCCCTCAAGGAGCTTCCTTATCTAGTGGACAAAGTCAACAGAAGAAGCAAGCTTAGCAGGTGGTGTGGATGATAAATCAAAGGTGGCCAAAGAGTTAAAGCAGGCACAAATCACAGGAGATGAAGCTCCTCTATCTTTTCTAATGAGCAGTTCCAGTATAGAAACTACGGCTTGGTTGGTTGTGTTTTCAAACAAGTCCTACTATCCTACATGCCATAGTACTCAAGGAGTTTGCAAGCAGATGCCAACAAATATTTATTAAGCACATCCACTAGTATATACATAAGAACCTAAGCACAGAGCACTGTGCTCAGCAAAGGGGGAAATCAAAAGATTAGATAAGATACAACCTCTGCCCTTAAACCCAAGGCTTTGAGATCCCAGGGAACTACAATCTACAAAAGAACAGACAGCTTTAAAGGCTGGGCAGGAACTCAGTGGGTGAAAAGTTGCACTTTGGGCAAAAGGAGTGGTTTAAGTAACGACTACCATTTTTTTAAATCCATATGGTTAGTGAGAGCAAAGTCTGGGATGGAGAACAGTCCTTTGTATGAAGAGCAGCCATAACACAATCAAGTTGGAAAGGCAGAAGGGCATTTATGGAGGTAATACAGACAAAAGCATTTAGAGCACAAATCATTTACTATATCATGTATCATCATCATCATCATCATCATCATCATCATCATCTATTTTTGTAGCTTAGCACGGTGTCTGGAACACAGTATGTGCTGAATAAATATTTCTTGCTTGACAAAAGACCTTGAAGACAATGCAAAAGAATTTGAGTTTCATGTGGATAGTCAAAGAGAAGCCCCTAAAGCAGGGGATCTTGGCTTGTCCTGGGTCAAGGCCTGGCAGTCCTGTTGTTTTTAAATAATCAAAACAAATTCTGACTTTTAATTATAGGTTAGTGGGAAAAGTTTTTAAATTGTTTTCCCAACCAAAGTCCCGGAACCCTAGAAATCCATCCATGGACTGGTGGAGCCAGGGTTAATTAAGGAACCCTCCCCTAAAGATCTCTGGGCAGAGGGTGAATGGGGCCTTTCAGAAGAATGCAATCTCCAGGAGGGAAAAGTGGATTTTATCCCAGCGCCCTGCAGAGAGGCTTGCTGAATTGGAAGGGTTCACAGTTTTTGTGCTATTGTTTTTCAGCAGGAAAGATGGGTTGGACAAGCGAGAGATCTGGGGCAAGAGGTAGACAAGTACTCCGAGGCCATTGCAGGAGCCCAGAAAGGTGCCCCCAAGGGATTCCAGAGGCAGAACAGCAAATGCTGGTTGTCAGGAGCCGTAGGCTAAATGATGAGAAACATGAAAAAGCCTTTTTTCCCTTGCTAGGATTTGGGGGGGTTTCCACGGAGAATCTACCAGAGGCTTCATGGGTAATGCCAACCGAGCAGCAGGTCCTGGCTGGGAGGACAGGCCTGACGGGATGCCCGTTCTGCTTCCCCAGCAATGGCGACAACAGAATGAAGACTTGGATCTATTTGGAATGCTTTGAAAAATCAAAATGTGGCAAGACTCATTTCAGAAACTGGGCCCAAGACTGGCATTCGGGGGAAGGAAGGCTGACCAAAGGGCATCTCTGCTCGCTCATGAGCCACGATCCCAGGGTGCCCTGCTGCTTCCTGTCAGATAAAATGCCAGGAAAGAGAAGCAGCGTGGCGGCATTGCAGCGGAAACAGTGGAGGACCAGGGATTGTCAGACCAGCCTTGGGATCTGAAGCAAGCACCAAAGGATAACCAGAGGCGATTTATCACCAATAACTTCAGTTCACACACGCACCACACTCTGAGTCAGCATACTTGTGCAGAGAACAAAGTACAGACGAGGCATCTCTGGGCATAATAACAGGAACTGAGAGGGTCAGGTTCTGAACTCAGGTCTTCCTCTCTGCTGTTCCACTAATTATTATTTCTTCACATGAAATAAGTGAGTAGGACTCCATAATCTCCAAGGTCCTTTTCAGTTATTGGAAATACAGAGCCCAGACTGGGAAGGAGAAGGTTCATTTAAAGGGATTAACCTCCTTCCAAGGCTGAGGCTTCACCGCTGGGAACTGCGGTGCTGATGTCCATCTGGCTCCCCAGACCCAAGGCAGAGCCCAAGGACATGGAACTAGGCAAACCCGTCAAGGCGGGGCAAGGCAGGGACAAGTTTTAGAGGTAAGTGGCCAACACTGCCAAGGCAGTAGCTGTGCCAGCTTTATCCCCTCTGGGATCAAGGGCAACAGAATCCAAAGCCAGGCGCCCTCCTTGCCTGGGTCCACCTTTGTCAAGCACCTTATTTCAATAAGGAAATACATCACCGAATGAAGAAATAAAAAGGAAAAACCGTAGTTGGGAGAGACTTAGCAACCATCCAGTCAATCTTGGTTGGCAAAAGAATAGCCATTTAGAGCACAAGTAACCATCTGGCCTTCGAGGAGGGAAACCCAGCCCACCTTGTATTTTTTCTATCATCAAACCCAAGTTTGCTTCT
Source organism: Gracilinanus agilis (assembly GCF_016433145.1). NCBI lineage: Eukaryota > Metazoa > Chordata > Mammalia > Didelphimorphia > Didelphidae > Gracilinanus > Gracilinanus agilis. Next base: position 31,408,612 of record NC_058134.1, read on the forward strand.
TTGCTACCTGTACCCATTGCTCCTGCTCCTACTCCCTGGAACCAAGTGGATCTTGATTCCTTTGACTACATGACAGCTTTTCAAATACTGAGAATCAGTCAGCAGCACATCCACCCTACCCCAATCTTCTCATTTCTAAACTGAACACCCCAGTCCTTTCAACCAATCCTCTTATATCATCAATGAGAAATGCAAATATAAAGCTAGGAAACCATAACTTGTTCCAAAAATATGTTGTGAGCAAGATGCCAAAAGAAGAAGCATCTACCTTGAAGAGCTTAGGAAATAGAGAGAGGGTGAATGAGCATGTGAAGGGATTCCCTAGCACCACATGGTCACAGAAGGGTCATCTGGCCCAGGAGGTAGCAGGATTCTGCTCCAGGGAACAAAGGCCCTAGTGAATGCTTTCCCTTCTTTGGTTTTTCTGATCCAAAAGTTTCCTTGATGATGAAGCACAAAAGCAACCTGAAAACATAGTCTTCGGAATATAGGAGCAGAGGTTAGCATTACTCAATCATGGATGACACAGAAAAATTAGATTATGCTGCAAATTCACTCTCTTGTTTTAAAAATGGAGAGTTGGTTTGCAAGCATTGTTATTCCTTGTGAAATAGTAGGCTGCACACTGACTTCTTAAAATAAATATCTTTTCCATGAAAATGTATAGAATATTATTATTTCTAAAAGTAGGACATCTGGAAAGATCCAACCTGTACAGTCATCATTTGAAAAAATTACCAAAGGGAAATGTTAACTTACAAGATAATATTCTGGACTCTAAATCATTCTAAAGGGTTTGGACTTGAAGGAATTATTGTCATCCCCTTCCCTCTGGCCCTCATTCTACAGAAGAAGAGAGTAATACTCAGAAAAATGACATGACTTGCTCAAGGTTACAGAGTTGACAAGAACCAGAGAGGGGATCTGATTTCTGATTCTAGAGCCAGGAGGTTTTTCCACTAACTTGCAACCAATTTCATTCAAAAAATATTGCAGGGGCAGCTGGGTGGCACCATGGATAGAGCCCCAGTTTTGGAATTGATAAGACCTGGTTTCAAATCTGGTCTCTGACACTTCCTAGGTGTAAGACCCTATACAAGTTGCTTAACTTTGTTTGCCTAGCTCTGAAGATAAAAAGGGAGGGAGAGAGGGAAGGAGGGAGGGAGGGAAAGAAGCAAGGAAAGGAGGGAGGGAAGAAAAAGCGAAGGATCTGGATGGAAAGCCTACATGGTGGGGCTCCAGTACCCTACAAATAAAGGAGAAGGGAGATCAGATACTCAATCAGCATTTCTCAAACATCTCCTATGTATAAGCCCAGTGCTGAGTCCCAAGTAGATAAAGCAGTCACCCCTCAGAAGAGCAACAGAGGAGGACACAGACAATAATTGTGAGAAGGCACTGGAGTGGCTACAGAGAGGAGCAAGAAGTGAAGTGTCAGAGGTGAACTGACTCTCAAAACCCACTTCTCTTTCCACTGTCCTAATGAGCCTCTCCATGACCGAACATGTCCCATGAGGGCAGGGACTCTCTAGCTAGACCTCAGTACAGAGCATGCTGTCTGACACATATGATGTACTTAATAAACGCTTATTGCCTTGTTTTTTTAATTGCCTGAGATTACAGAGAGGTAACAGAACTAGGACTCAAAGACAGTTTTCAGGCACCTAATTCATTATTATACCACGTTAAAAGGGGAAGAGAAGGAAAAACTCACTGAGTTCCTGGGCATGGTACACATTCTCCAACATCACTCCATTTAGCCAACACCTGTGGTGATAATGTCAGCCTGTTGCTCCAGGACCACATGGGTCTTCTTCAGTTATGCTCAGACACACCTGTCATCACCCCTATAAGATGCCCCATGCTAAAAAATTAGTAACCTACACAGTTTTTGAACTTGAAAATTAAGCTAAAAAAGACCTTTGTTTTCAGGAGGTGAGTAAAATCTACTTTTTCTTTCTTTTAGCATACACAATTTGAATTCCCAATGACAGGTTTCCAATCTACTTTCAATTTTTTTTATCTTCATTATTTTGAGGCTTTCCTCCTTCCAGTTCAACAAAATAGACAGCTTCATTCAACCAAAGGGATATATTTTTTAGAGACTAAGACTCACACACACACAATAATAAAAGCCTCAAGACTGCTTTTCTTTTACAGAGGGCAGAATGGTTTTTTGGTAATGACTATTATTAACACAAAACAAAGCTACAAAGTTTTCATTATCTTATTGTTTATAGTTTATGTTTATATTTTAGCATCTGCCTGTGCTTTTTAAAAATCAAAGACATCCTTTAATTATGTTATTAACTTAATATGACTTAATAAAGTACACTCCTGATTATCCACTAGCAGAATGAATCAATCACATCTACACAATCAGGCAACTAGGGATTTAGGTGAGAAATGAGTCCATGTCCCAAAAGGAAAGCCCATTAGAACCTGCCCCATCCCCACCTTTCAGGCTTCTTCTACCACCTCCCCACTATTGCATGTATTCTGTGATCCAGTGACACTGACCAAATGTTTGAAATGGTTACAGCAGGTTGGGGGAACTGGGTCAACTGAACCGAAATTAAGGTCTTCTCTCAGGGTCATGTTTTAAATGACAGTCTTGGGGGCTGGAGGGGGGAGGATTCACCAAAACAAACATTTTTGGGGATAGAAAAAACTGAAATAGTACAAATATTGGGAGGAGAGACTCACATAAGTAGGAAATTGCAATCCTGCATTTAAAATTATGTATTTTCAGTTAGTTTCAACATTTTCAAAGCTTTCATTGTTAACTGAACTCTCATATATGGTAACAGTCAAAACAAAATATCAATATTTGCACACATTGTTCCAATCCTGATAGTCCTCTGAGTCATTGAGCGCAGTACCTAAGAATAGTCCAAATTCAATGCTCCATGCACGCTATAGAGTGGTGCTTTAAAATGAATTGTATCTAGTTATATAAATGAAAGGAAGCCATCATGCCCAAGATTAGCCTGAACACTGCTAGCTCATTGTGAACAATGACTTACAACACTGTAGCTCTAACATTAGTCTGACAAGGTAACAGTGGGAAATCTCTTACATCTCAAAAAGCCTGTTGTATTTCATCAGTTCAAAATGGTGAAAATGACCACTATTACATCCACATTTTCAGATGATTAGTTATTTCCAAAGTAAAGGGGGGAATGTTCAGCATATGTAACAACATAATATAGACATGCATTTATGTAACGTTTTACAAAATATATCAAGTCACTGTTTCCCCTCCATCTGGCAGAAATTAACTCTGAGGAGAAATGGAGCTAGGCTGAAGGAATGGAAGTGGGCTGACAGAGCCGGAATCCACATGGAATGAGCCAAAGACTCCAGAAACAAACCTCCTGCACTGATGGCCCAATCATCTGAAATTCTGGATTAGAAGATCTTCCCCCAATGTTTCCGTATACATAGTCCTACCTAAACCGCAAACACAAGTTTGACAGAATAAGTTCTATGCATAAGTGCATTTGCATATATCCCTGCTTCGAAAAAGCACAGGAGATGAAGCAACAGGATCTCCCTTCTAATCCTACTTTGCTACTTATTCTACCTCAGAAATCTTAGGAAAGCCATTTACCAAGACCGAGACCAAGCATTAATTAAGTGCCTCGTCCATGCCAACCACTGTGCTAGATTCAAAGGATGCAAAATTTTAAATGAAACTATTTCTGCCTTCAAGAAGATAATATTCTGAGTTTTACATGATAATACATGTATAACCCAGATCAAATTGCTCACCAACTCCACAAAGGGGAAGGCAAGGGAAGAAGGGAGACAATCTGGATCTTAGAACTTCAAGCAATATTATATGGAAAATTGTTGTTACATGTTAATTGGTAAAAACCAAAAATATTTTTAAAAAAGGAAATTATATTCTCTACATTCTTTTAGGAGAATAACATCCATACAGAAGGTATATCTTCTTAGCTCCTTGGAATCAGTGTCCCTCTCTGTAAAATGAGGGGATTGAGCAAATGATTTCTAAGGTATCTTCTAACCCTAAATCATGTAATATTCTCTCTCTCTCTCCAATTGTACTGTGAAGCAAGGAAGGTAATCAAAACAAATAATTTTGGGGAAATTGTCTCTAAATGGGATGCATTCCATTGCAATAATACAACTGATATTTTATGGTTGAAGAATTATTCTATCGGAGGTGTTAGCATTAAATGGTTTACAGAACTCCAACTCCAGATTAATGACATTTAAATGCATTGTTATTTACAACTGTTAAAATAAAATAAGAGGTAATGTGCTAAAATGGATAACGTGCTAGATTTGGACTTGGAAGGTTCTCAGTTCAAATTTAGCAAATCACAGAGATAGTTATTCATGAATAGCAAGTAGTTCTCTAAGACTATCAAAGTTAAGGAAAGGTTGGAGTTCCCACACTTAGGAAACTGTAGATTGCTTTGGTAATGGGAAAGCAAAACAGAAGCTTTTATTCATATATTTAGCTTTAGTAATGTAAATATAAATAAAAGCACAATCCATGAATCTATGAATTGTTCTCAAGTATTCTAAGATTTTCTGAAATGAGAATGTTTCATTTCTTAAATTATTAGACAAAAGGAAGCCTGTCAGCATTTAGAAAAAGTAGCCCTTTGTCCCTCAACAAATTAATACAGTGTTCATTTCCTTACTGAATGACAGAAAACAGTTTAAAGAAACCTACAATGGGTAGAGGAAAAACCCTGCTGGAACCAGTAAGGTGAGGGGGTTCAAGGGGGGCCATCCCAGAAAGTGAAGTCTTTGCAACCAAGCCTGGTGATGAGGGCGGTCTCCCCAGGATTTCTCTGCCAGTCCCCATTGGCTTGAGCTCTGTAGGAATTCATATGTTCATTTTCTGGTCACTTCAGACAGAAGAACTGCATGACAAGAAAGCAGTTAGGAGTAGCGAAGTGGAGAAAATGTGTGTTGGCCAGACCATAAATCAGTGCCACCTGCGATGGCAATGTTTGCAGTATAAATGGAAATGTGGTAACTACGCCATTTATTCACCTTCTCACCCGTTCTGAGCGGTATCCTGCTGTCATCTAGACTGTGAAGCAGAACATTCTTATCTCCTCTGATGGATACAGATGTTTAACCCTCAGACATATTCCATTCCTGGGCATATACTGAACAGAATTTCATGAGCACAGATATTTCTTCCATATAGAATGTCCTGGGGTCTCCCCCTCCTGTTAGTGGATTTAATAGAGCTTCCCAGATCCAACCCAATACGGAGCCCCACTGAATGGTCCTTCCTTCTTGGAGTAACACTCAGGATGCCCTGAGGCAGCATCTCTCTAGACCAGTGGTTCCCAAACTTTTTTGGCCTCCCGCCCCCTTTCCAGAAAAAATATTTCTTAGCCCCCTAGAAATTAATTTTTTAAAATTTTAATGGCAATTAATAGGAAAGATAAATGCACCTGTGGCCATCACCACCATCCTGGATCGCTGCAGCGCCCACCAGGGGGCAGTGGCGCCCACTTTGGGAATCACTGCTCTAGAGCAATGGCATTCTGGTCATTCCCAGACCTCAATCGAGAAGAGCTTTGGGATTGCATCTCTTGGACTATCAGATCTGCCAGACCAGCTCCCAGCACGAGCCCCCTGGAATTCTCTCCTCCTCGGTGCTGCCTTTGGCCCTGGTCCCCACACACACAGGGTTAGTGCAATAACAGGAAAGGGCATGGCAGAGCGAGGCAAGCGGGGCCTCGGGGGAAAACCTGGATTCGAATCCTCTCTCTGACATTCATTCAGCCAGTCCGTGTGACCTGCCCTTTGGGGCCTTCATTGACTCCTCTATAAAAGGAGGGAACGGAACGAGCTGACCTCTGAAGTCTCTTCCAGCTCCCAAGCCAGAGAAGGACGCTCTCGCCCTCCCTTCCAGGCACTGGCACCCAGGAGAGACAGAGAGCACCTGATCAGTGGGAGTCACAGGACAAAAGATGTATCCCGTGGGCGTAGCGGCCTCCCTTTACTTGGCCTCAGAAGCCTCCCATGAGGAGGACGGGGGCTGGCTGACTGCTGCGTCTGTGTCCACAGCACAGGAAGCCCCTCTGCTCCGTGTCTCTACGTGGATGTGGGCAAAAGGAGGAAAGTGAAGCCGGTCGCTGTCCATCACGACCACTTAGACTTGGCAGTCCTGCGTCAGCCCACTGCACAGAAGAGGACACTGAGGAGGCTCCAGCCACCGGTGGAAGGATGAAAGCTCCAGCATGGCGATCCCAAATGTCCTCTGGAGACGGTGACAGAAGACAAAGAGGGAATCGGCCACACACGAGGCTGGGACGCCATTTCTCATGACAAAGGCCCAGCCGGGCCCCTCTGTGCCGGGCGCTTCCTTGGGCTCGTGGGATTCTGCTCTTCCCAGCAGGCAGCCTCTGATCCAAACACAGACACCGGCTTCCAGGCAGTCCCGCGGCACAGCAGAAAGCGGGCTGAATTTGGAGGCGGAGGACTCGGGTGCCAATCCTGCCTCTGTGACAGAATCCCTGTGTGACTTTGGACAAGTCGCCTCGTCTTGCTGGGCCTGAATTCCTTCCCCTGTAAATCGAGTGAGTTGACCTAGAGGTCTGCACAGTACCTTCCATTTCTAAAGGCAAGATTCTCTTCTAAATTCTGATGTGATTGGAACCACGTTTGGAGTCTGCTTTAATTCTGAGCTCAGTGTGAGGTTTATTAAGAATCTACCCGGGGGAAAGGGTACAGCTGGATGGCTCAGTAGATTGAGAGCCAGGCCTAAAGATGTGAGGCTCTGGGTTCAAATCTGGCATCAGATAATTCCTAGCTGTGTGACCCCGGACAAGTCGCTTAACCCCATCTGTCTAGCCCTTATCGCTCTTCTGCCTTTGAATCATTATACAGTATTGATTCTAAGAGAGAAGGTGAGGGTTTCAATAATAATAATAATAATAATATTCTTTTTAAAGAATATACTTTACATACGGTTTCCCCTCTACTGGCAACTGCAGGAACAGACCGACTCCAGATTGCCATGGAACAGCCAGGCTCTTTGCCACAGTCCTAAGAAATGTTCTGGGGAAGACGGTGGATCTCTCGCCTCACCTTAAACACGCAACCTTTCTCTTGTTTAAGAATGATAATTTATCTCATTTCATGAGAAACTTGCTGTGATGGTGAGTTTGAATCAAATGTGACAAACATGACAGTCCAGGAATTGAGGAACCAAGCTGTGTCCCCGAGCACTATTCCCCTCCTAAAAGGGAGAGCAAGTTCCTATCAAGAAGGGCAGAAAATCGGAGTAACACCCGCCCTAGAAAGAACGAGGAATTCCGTCTGGCTAGAAGTCTAGCGTGGCACGGGAAGGTGGGAGCCAGAGACCATCTGCGGAGGGCCTCAGTGAGGAGTGTAACTATGGAAAGAAGACTTGAATCACACTTTTAATAGCTCAAATCGATGTACTTTTTATAAAAGGCTAGAAAGTGTCATGACATTTTTGATTGGCATTTTGAGAGCCATCTCCCAAACTATCCCTTGGCCTCTCCCATCAGATCCTCCAATGATGTTGTCTGGGCTAATATTCCTCCGCCAGAGCTCGGCTGAACGGAGTTTCTTAGGGCGACCGCTCCAATCCAAGAGGCAAAACTCTTGCTCAGGTCGAGCCCGCCAAGGAGGAATCCTAAGTGAGCCACGATTTCCTATTTCAGTGGCCTGGGGAAGCCGTGATGATCAGCTAAATAAATGCAGTGAGTATAAAGAATTCCACTTCAGGAACAAACAAGGGGTGAAGGAAAGGGTGAGCACTTCTGATCTGAGAGGATCAAAGGAGGAGAGGAGCAAGGTGAATGAGAGCATTTACTAAATGCTGGCTTGTGCCAAGCACTTTGTTGAACACCAAGAACACAACTACCAAGTATGGCACTCACAGAGCATATATGATAGCAGGAGAATGACATTGGAGAGGAGATAAGAAAGGGGGTGGGGAGTTAAGGAAGTTTTCTGGTGAACACAAGGAGCCTGGTAAGGAGGAGGAGAAAATGCTCAGAAAATCAAGGTGTCAGTCAAGAGCAGAATAGCCAGGGTCCCTCCAGAAATAGTGGTCCAAGCAGAGAGCCGCCAATGAGCAGAAGAAGGGCGAGAGATGGAAGGGAGGAGAAGAGTGGAAGCTGTTCTGAGATTCCCCTAGAGCAGTGATGGGCAAACTTTTGAAAGAGGGGGCCAAAGGAAAGGAAATGCTTATCTGTCAATCTGTTTCTAAGGCAACTCTTTCGAGGTTTCATTGTACTGTATCCTACTCATTGTAGTCATCAGATTAGGAATAATGTCGCAGGGTTGGACAGAGCATTTCAGGGGGCCGCATCTGGCCTGTGGGCCATAGTTTGCCCATCACTGGTCTGCTGAGGATTCCAATTGGCCAGACCTTCTTTTCACGTGTACATGAAGGCCTGGCCCCTTACAGTATTTGCTCCAAATTGTCTAAAATTCTACCACTTAAGAAGCTCATTTGGCTTAACAAACTTCTAGTAAGGCGAATGCCTATGGAAAGTTAAGAGAAGATGAGAATTGGATCATTTATTCACACTTTTGTGTGAATTAATTTGAAGCCAACACATTCCTCCTAGGTGTTAACCTAGCTAAGTGCAAGGAAAGAATGGGAATCCGGAGACAATGGAGGAGAGGGAGAATGGAGGTTTTTATATGAAGTGGTCCACAAAGACCACAGGGTTGGATTGGGGGGTGGGGATCATTCAGTCTAGGTAAGATGGGGTAGAGTAGAGTTGTTTTCTTCTTTGTGTCTAACCCTAGCACATATCATATAACCCTGGCACGTAGTAGGAACTTAAAATGCTCTGAGCAATCAAAAAGGCTTTGTTCTTCAGAGTTTTTCACTTGTTAAAGGTTAGTCCACATGGACTCCCACTGCCTCTGGTGTGGAACTCCTTTTCTTTTTCAAGAAGATAAAACCCAACTGAAATCTTTCTAGGCCCAATCTAGACTTGTCCACTCCATCATAACAGCTAAGCTCATAGAACTGTTAAAAGCTGCTCTAATCAACTTTCCAAGATAGACAAAAATGAAAGAAAATGCTTGATTGTGAATGTGGTCATTTTAATTTAAAGCAGTGCTATGAGGCAGAAAGAGGGGCAGTGAATGTGCCAGATGGGTCTGGAGGAAGGATGGGCTTCAAGCTGCCCTCCAGCACTTACCAGTTGTGTGGTCCTTGGTGAGCTACTTAACCCTGCACTATATGCCTCACTCACCTCCTTAAGACTAGTTCCCACACTTTTGGAAATGGAGAAATATTCTTGGATGAGTAAAATCAAAAGAAATGAAAAAATCAACTTCTGGAACATGGTTGTTCATGAGGAAAGAAGAAATCCTAGCATTTTTTGTCATCTGGTTTTGGGGTAGAGGACATCCTTTTAGGGTGATTAGAGCTTGATGTTAAGATCTCTCCAACTGAGTTATTAAAAATCTTTTTATCTGAAGATGTAGTCTAACGAAACTACTTTTAAAAAGGGCACTTATTTTAACACTCTAAGAAATAGACTCCAATATCTGAAAAGCAGTTTAAAATATTTCTCTGAATCAATACCTTCAATCACAGACAAGTTTTCATTAAAATGGATACCATTTCAAAAGTAGATTTTTCTTTCTGCTTTAACTTAGTTTCTTGCTTTTAGGACAGAGGAAGTCAGAACACAAATGCCCAGCACTAGAAAAATTGAACATGTTTTATTGACCCACTTGGACACAGTAGCTATTACCTCTGACTGTGTAAAGATGGCCCAGTGCAAATGCATCTTTAGATTATGTTGTGACAAGTAACTGCCATGTGTGCTACTAATAGGCCACTTTTTGAGACCACATTGTTAGCTGATTGTATTACTATCCTCAAAATACCTCAGGTGTTTTCTTACAACACATCACATTACATTTTTACATTTTCACTAGAGATTTGGGAAATGTACATTTCTCTTGAAAATTTTGTAAAATGCATTTCTAAAGCTTCTCAGTTTTGAATATTTCCACATATATCATAAGGGGGGAAACAAACAGATTTTATTCAGTCTTGAAATTTTTTATAAAGGAAATGATTTTTCCTTTGGTGTCTTATTGGGGGAATTATTTTCATAGAAAACTATTATTCTTCTAAAAAGGGAAATGTATCATGACAATATTGCAATTTATTGAACTTTTATGATATTGCATTATTGAATATTCAAATTTACTTGGAAGTTCTGAAGTGAAATAGTCAATACTAGACATGGATGGCATCCAGCTAACACACGAATGTTAATATCTGAAAAAGATGAGCGCAAAAATGATCAAAGAACATGCTTTCAATATGGAAGGGCCAAGAAATATAAAATTCCAGTATCCAAGCGCTAGATTCATTCTTCAATTTAATATGGCGTGGCATTGTAAAGCGACATCTTTAGCTGCTAAATCCTATCGGAACACTTTTGTTTGCTGCTTCCTATTCATGCAACACATTTGAAAAATTATAGATGGTGGTGGTGGCGGCGACAACGCGTCAAACAGCTTTCTGATTCTGGGAAGTTTTCTTTTTACATTGTAATGAGCTGCGTGTGCCAGAAATGTCAGCCAAAGTAATGAACCTTCATTGTGGGAAGGGGATGTTGAGCCAGTATCATTCTTGTGCAAACAATCCTTCTTTACTGAGAAAGAATTAACCAAGGCATTAGTAAGGATAAAATTACTTCATGTTCTCATTCTTGCAAAATCTCTTTTTAAAACCCATCTAAGTTTAAAGTACAAATGTGTAGGAAAACAGTAGATATCATGTGTCGTGTATAACTCATTAAAACCTAGGATGAACAGGCAACTTTTCTGATAAAGAAAAATGGAAACATTTCCCTTTGTATCATGTAACTAAGCACCTGCTAACAAGGTACTAGCTAGCATTTATCTATCACTTTAAGGTTTTAAAGCAGGTTACATATGTCATTTCATTTTACATTTACACCAACATTGGGAGGAAACTTCTCTTTCTATCCCTATTTTACAAATGAAGAAACTTTAATTTTTAATTAAAAAAATGTTTTTAAACCCTCACCTTCCATCTTAGAATCCATACTGTGGATTGGCTCCAAGGCAGAAGAGTGGTAAGGGTAGGCAAGGGAGGTCAAGTGACTTGCCCAGGGTCACACAGCTGGGAAGTGTCTGAGGCCAGATTTGAACCCAGGATGTCCCATCTCTAGGTCAGGCTCTTCGTCCACTGCGCTACCCAGCTGCCCCTGGGTCAACTAAGTTTAATAAGTGTCTGAGGCAGAATCTGAATTGGGTTCTGTAACAACTCCAAGCCCAGTGCTCAATGCCCTCTGCCTGCCAGCCTGAAAGCATAATTACCTCTTGGCACCAGGAATACACAAGCACAAAGACAAAAGACGACACTCCTTGTCTTGGAGGCTCGTCACACTCGTCACACACACAGACTCCGGGCATCGGAAGGCACGTGAGGGGATGCTGGTGGAAAGGGTTTGAACGCCAAGTGCACTCAGTACTTTCTCTTTATTTAAGTGAAATCATCCTAGGTGATACTTCCTTGAATTTACCCAAAACTCTTTTCATGGGGGAACGGCCTTGTGAGCTGCTGCGGCTGGTTCTGCGCCCAGAGTCTGACGTCAGGCCCCAGGATCCGAGCGCACCCCTGAACAATACCAGGAGCCATTAGAATTCCATCGGTTGAATTTAGAAAAAGCAGCACATTCTCCAGTCCTCCAAGATGTACCTGAATAAGTTCTTACTTGGGAGAAAGACGTCCAACTACATTGGGGGAAGAAGCCAGGGCAGAGGAGAAGAGGGAGGCCGTCTATCAGGGCCCACCACTGCTGCCTGGGGCAGGGGGCCAGAAGTGCTCTTTGAATGAGTGGTTTATTCAGAGGAGTTACTGGGCCATGGAGGAGAAGCCGCTCTGTTTGTGGAACCGGGATCTGCTCTTCCCTGACACGGAGTCCATCCCGTTCCTGGCCTCCCAGAGAGGCGGCCCTTTTCGAGGCAGACGCAGGCTCAGGGCACGAGGGGCTCCCCCAAAGGGCGACCGTCTTCAGGGGGATCCTTCTCACTTCAGACCTTCCAGCTCGGCGGAGACGTCTGGCGGAACACCCTTAGGTAAGCCTGAGGACCTGGAGCTCCCGTTCAGCCTGGGGACCGCCAGGGAGGAGATTGTGTTCCTAACATCTAGCCTGGCGAAGGCTTCCCCGGACAGGTCACATCCCACCACTGTTCGTTAAACCTCGCGATCAGCGGGCTACATACTGCAGTGGAGAGAGCTCGAGGCCTGGAATCAGGAGGGCCTGAGCTCAAATTCACTTCAGACACTAGCTTTGTGGCCCTGAGCAAGGCAACTTAACTATTGTTGACCTCAGTTTCCCCAAAAGTAAAATGGGAATGATAACAGCACCTATCTCTCCAGGTTGTGTGAGAGCCAAATGAGATAAATACATCATTTGTTATCACATATGCTTCACACAGTGCTTGGCACACACCCTTTCCCCTCCCCTGGCCAGTTATCACCACTTGGCCTCTGACAGACCTCCCCAGCATCCTTCTTGAGGGTGAGCCCCCAAGGAATAAATGGAGCAGAGAGGACCCTCGAGCCAGAGGGGAGCAGACTGAAGAGCAGGCAGTATGGCCAGAGGGCTTTTCTCTTTGCAAAGGTCTTCTCCATAGCCCTGGGGGAAAGGTGCTGTCCTTGTCCCCACTTTACAGATGAAGGAACTGAGGCAGACAAAGGGGAGCCTTGCCTGGGAGCGCCCAGACAGGCAGTACAGGAAGGCCTGCCTCCATCAGGTCCTGGGCTCATTCCATCTAGATCATGGCTCAGGTCCTGCCTCTAGACTTGGAGCTCTTTTTAGTGTTCCCTGTGAGTTCCCTTTCATTCAACAACTATTTTTTAAAAGCCTAAAGCATTTTTTAAAATTAACAATGAAATTTGACTTTAAAAAGCTCTTAAATTTGACCCAGCTATACCACTGCTGGGTTTGTACCCCCAAAGAGATCAAAGGGAAAAAGACTTGTACAAAAATATTTATAGCTGCGTTCTTTGTGGTGGCAAAAAATTAGAAAATGAGTGGGTGTCCTTCAATTGGGGAATGGCTGAACAAATTGTGGTATCTGTTGGTGATGGAATACTATTGTGCTGAAAGGGATGATGAACTGGAGGAATTCCATGTGAACCGGAAAGACGTCCAAGAATTGATGCAGAGTGAAAGGAGCAGAACCAGGAGAACCTTATACACAGAGACGGATACACTGTGGTACAATTGAATGTAATGGACTTCTCTACTAGCAGCAATGCAAGGATCCAGGACAATTCTGAGAGACTTATAAGAACCCTATTGGCATCCAGAGAAAGAACTGTGGGAGCAGAAACGCAGAAGAAAAACACCTGCTTGATCATATGGTTCAATGGGAACATGACTGGGGATGTAGACTCTAAGTGATCACCCTAATGTAGATATTAATAATATGGAAATAGATCTTAATCAGTGACACTTGTAAAACTCAGTGGAATTGCTCTTTGGCTACAGGATTATTTCTGGGACACGGGAGATCTAGAGGAGGCCAAGGCTGGCCCACCCTCCTGATACAGCAGCCTGTTGTGCTCGAGTCCCACACACCCACACACTAAAGCAGGTCCCCAGAGCAGAGAGCTAGCATCTTTTCTGCCTCCATACTGGCAAAAGACTGTTGGTGAATCTGTTGTAGGTAGACTTTTTGCTCATACTGGTCCAACCCAGCGTTGGTTTGTTCTTAGTTTAGCTCTATTGATGTAACTGGTCTAAGCAGAAAAAACTCCCCTCCACTTGGGAAGAGCCATGAAGTCCACAGGCTAGAACGTACCAAAGACTATAAATCCTTGCACGAGAGGCCATCGAAGAGGAATGGGGGAGGGCCAGCTGCCTTGTTTAGCCCGGCAGGGCCACTGGAGACCATGAGTAAGTGGTGTGGCCGCCTTCCTTCTCCATCCGCCCAATCCTCTGCACTGAGGGGGCAGTTTATAAAACTGTTCCAGAACAGAATTTCATTCCTGGAGGCCAGAAAGGTCTGGCAGCCCGAAGAGCTGGTGATGCCCATCACTATGTCCTCGGGGGCTCCGGAGATCCATTCATTTCCTAGATTCGAGGCTATCCTATCTTTCAACTCGACAGGTCGGACCCTAACCTTGTATACATTCTTCCTGCATTTCCTCTTACTAATAAACACGTGATTGACAAAATAGATTTTTAAAAATGCTAACTTTGGCGACCAATAGACAGTATAACATTTACAATTAAAGATCGTGGCTTCCATTCACTCGTCTGTAAAGGGAACGAATGACACCAGAAGATCAAGGGCATCTCCACGAGCAAGTCCTTTCATTTTACAGATGTGAAATCCTCCCCCGAAAAGTATAAACTTCTCCATTTCACAGTGTGGAAATAAGTCAGGAGATGATCCAGGAGAGCCTTACTCTAAGATTACACACATGCAATCTCACTATTCTACTTAGGGGACAGATTGGATGGACATCCACTTTGGAAGGGCATCATTTCCTAAATGGTCCATTCACTGGATTGGCTCCCAATGCCAGAATTTTCCATGCTTTACTTCTGGTACAGAGACGGACATGGGCAATCGTGCAACAAGATGGAGGGGAACCAAGACACGGTTAGGCACAGCCGATACAGCCCTGATCTGGAGTCGGAAAGACCCGAGTTCAAATCCAACCTCAGGTGATTACTAGCCATGCAACTGGTGGGTGTGCTGCAGTTTCTGTAACTATAAAATGGAGATCACAGTAATGCTTACATTAGATGATATTTATAAAGCACTTTCCAAATCTTAAAGTGCTATATAAATGCTGCTGCTGCGGCTGCTATTACTGCCACTGCCACTGCCACTAATTCTGAATTTCCATTTGCTCCTATGTAAAAGGAATGCTTTGAAGCAGGTACTCTGTGCTAGTGCTTGTCCTCAAGGAACACACGTTTGAACACACGGAGCCAACACACATTTGGGGAGAAGGCCCGAAGGAGCACTCTGAGCAGAAAAGTGAAAAGGATGGCGCATGGGGCAGCAAGCTTCCTGAGGGGCAGGGGGTGCTCAGGGAGAGAAGGGGAGCCCCCGGCTCACAGGCCGCTGGGGAGTGAATGGCCAGAGTTGGGAGTCAAATCCAACATGGCTGGAGCTAGCCTGAAGTGGGGCTGGCTTCACTTTTACTCCACTGTGGCAACGAGGAAAGGAAAGTTCTGGAGATGGAAGGCTGAAGACGAGGGTCACGGATTCTCGGGGGGCTCGCTTTCCCCAGTGTGAAGTGAAAGGTGGGGGAAGTCAGTTCAGCTCTCCACCACTGACCCTTAGCTCCCATCGGCTGGGCAGACGCTGGGCACATGGGACCTTCCACAAAGGCCAGCCCAGCAGACTACATAAACTACCTGGATGGTTTTTCCAGACACGACAGATGGTTTTAACTGGGCAGGTTGGCCGCTAATTGTCGAGCCAAACCTCAGAACTGAGCATCAGGGCCTAGTAGAGGGGATGCCTCCAAGGTCCTGAGGAGGCCACATGAATTCTGATTAGAGAAGAAAAAGCTAAAACCAACAAGGGCAATCTGTCATTAAAAGAGTTTGTCCCCACAAGCCCAAAGTCACCACAAAAAGGCATTGGGGACTCTTTTGTTTAAACGGTCAGGGATGTTTTGTCACAGAGCCCCTGTCAATAATCGAGGCTGTGTGTTACATGACAATGGCAGGGTCTGTTCACGCTAACACTGAACAGTTGTGTTATGGGCAATTTAGGTTTCCATCTTGCATTTAGACAGAATTTATAGCTAAATCCCAAAGAGAATCCATGTTTCATTATTCTAAATTGGTTTTAAATTTCATTAATAAAATACTAATCATTTTATTGCTGCCAAGATGCCTACCTTCCTGTAGGGAAAAGATCAATAATACCTTTTTTAAAACTGGACAATGCAGGAAACATTTAATTTCATTATATTAGGGTGATACCATAGTGATGGTTGATGAGGCACTTTCATTGTGTGCTTCTAGTTCCTGACATTTAGAACTCTTCCAAAGAATTACTCTTAGATCTGGATTTTTTGTTTCCGTTGTTCTCACAGATGAATGACTTAACTAACAATGGCACGGTGGCAGTAAGAAGACGGTCACCTATTACCAAAAATGAGTGATGTACAGTAAGAAAGCAAGATCATCTGGGAAAGAGACATGATTGGAAAAGGCGTGCCGGGCAGACCGTAAGAGTGAGGACAGCACATGACTAGCCCCAGAGGGCTGCCGGGCATCTATGGAGTAGAAAAAGACCTCCAGGGAAGGTTTCTAATGCATCGAGCAGATGATGGAATGTTGGCACCCGTACAGAAACAAGGAGCGCTGCTTTCTTTGAGGGCTCCCTCGTTATTTTGTATTATCCTCAACAAGTAGCTGAGGTTATTTGCTTCACTTCAAGCAAGAGGGAACCCAGCCTCTCCTCAGGCTGTCCATTCTACTTTGGGACAGCTCTACAGGTGACGAAGGATTTTTTCCTGACATCAAGCCTAAATATCTCTTTCCTTGGAGGATTAATGAGAGGTATAACAGGACCAGCTGTTTTTCTAATATAACTTCCTTGGCCCCCGATTCCCAACCCAGCTTCTTCTCCCCATGCAACCTGACTGCCAACAGCTCCCCAGATGCATTTTCCTGGTTGATAGCATAAAAAGCCTGAAGCGAGTATAATCTAGATCTCGCTCAAGACTTGGAGGATGCCGCAGACCAAGTGAGTCAAGAAAACCTTGATCACCTACTAAGCAGCATCTGAAGATGTGGCAGAAAGAAATCGCCTCCAGAGAAGAGAGAAGCTCGGGGCCTTTCCTAAGCTGACCGGAGCGGTTCTGGCAATGGATACAGGCCTCTAACAGGAGGAATTGGGACAAGACAGAAACAGGAAGAGGTGTGGACACAGGTGGTGCATGTGGATAAAGCAGTCAGCCTTCATGGGCTATATAAATGTGTTATTATCACGGACTGGATTCTTCCAATTCTTTTCAAAAGAAAATGAAATTAAAGTAAGAATTCTATACCTACTGGGTTAATCAAACCTTTTAAAGAAAACTCTTTTTTCCCTTGTTACAGCTTGCCACAGTAAAAAGAGCAATGGGCCTTTATACTTATTTGTCTGTATCATTGCCTCCTTTACTAAAAAGTAAGCATTAAAAAAGATCAGAAAGTACTTCATTCTTTGATTTTGTATACTCAAAGCCTAGAAAGAGGGCCTTACCCAGATGTTGGGCTTAATAAATGCTTGCTGAGTAAGCACTGATTGATTCTTAATTACCAACTCAATGTGGCCTTGGACAAGTCACTTAACCTTCTTAAGTCTCAGTTTCCTTCTCTATAAAATAGGAGAATTAGATGATGAAATGAGGCTCCTTCAAACTCTATAGTCTTATGATGCTTTATACCTCCAATTACCATAATTTGCTTCTCTTCATGTATTTAGTATCTTCCTAATTTCATAAATTCAAGGATACAAAGATAGGGTCCTGTAGGAGGTTAGCGAGCAAAGGAAGCACGAAGACGCTTTGCTCTAGGGCCACGTTCCAAAATGTCCGCAGACGCAGCGGTAGAACTGGGAAGGGGGACGTTCTGCTTCCCCAAAGTTGTCTGATGCCCCCTGGCTAGCGAGGCAACTGGCAGGACAGCGACCCGGGAGGCGCGGCCGAGAATGGGGCCAGCTTTGAATCCAGAGGCAGGACGGCCGCCTGCGTTTCCTCATCTCTTGGAGAGAGAACCCGAGAGCCTCCCCGCCAGCGCTGTCCTGGGGTGTAACAGCTAATACTGGTTAAGGCTCAGCACATCTCTAAGGGCTATGGAGTGGGCCGTCCCCGCCCCCGCCCCGCCCCCGCCAGGCCACAATCTGCACTGCCGCCCGCACCCCTTTCCCGTGTTCTGGTCCGCGAGTGTCCTCCCTTGTCCGGGCCGCACGAGTGTGTTCAAGAACTTTGCTTTATCATAAAACAAGATCTGAGAGTGACAAGAAAAGAGCAATTCTGTGTCCTACACTGCGCGTGTGTGCGTGTCTGTGTGTACACGTGTGCACGCACACGATGACTTCCAACCTGAACACTACCTCTGCCAGACGGGATCCTTAAAATCAGAAAATGCTGCCAATCCAATGCCAAATGCAGAGAAGCCATTAAAAGAGCCACCTGGGTGTGAGTTAGGGCCGGAGGGGAGGAGACTTCAGGGCAGACCGACTCCCACTCGCGCCACCCAGACACTAGTGCGAGCATCTACTTCACGGGGTTGCCGTGGAAAGGAAGTGACAACTGCCCAACGCTTTGTGCTCTTTAAAGACCAGCGGAGGAAGGGCCATCGGGAGGCTGCCAGGGCGAGCTAGGTGGCTCCCACTTCCATAGTTAAGTCATTTTAAATAAGAAGGGGGGGGGGGGGTTGTCTGTGAATGTCCGTTTTAAATTCAGAAATAGTGATTGTGACCCTTAAAACAACAAATAAGCCAACAGCTTCTGCTCCTGTTCTCTGATGAGCTGTCCAGGCGGGGAAGTTGCTGCAGTAAATACAATATTCACATAAAAAGGTTGGTCTTTGAAGCCAGCAGGAATTCCCAACTACCTGAAATCCACCCCATCAATTATCAGATGAAAATCTGAAGATCAGTACTTGAAGCTGTTGGCAAAGGCAAATCTTTGGAAAATAGGAGCAAGAGCAAAGCGGAGAAAATGTCTCAAGAACAATTGAAACCGTTTTACATTTTACTGTGAAAGGGTGATCATTCTCATGGCCTATTTGGGGGCTTTGTGTTTAATACAGCTTGTAAAAAATCTGATTTTGTTCCCGGCCGTACTATTCTATTGGGCTACCAGTGTGCAGCTGCCAACCCTAGTTAAATCTGATTAAGGCCTCATGCTGAGTTAATCAATCTGATAATGTCAGCCATTATTAAGGAAGCATACATGATATGGTCACACTGCCTATCATCAGAAGCATGGACACCAAAGCCTTTGTTTTCTCAGAACACTGAAATAGCTTAAAATAGCTTAAAAAATTAAACTCTTACATCTTTCCCTAGATACACTATTAAGGGTCTGTTAAAATACTACTACTGTAGCAGATCTATTTCTTTTCACCTCTGGCAAATTTTGTTCTCATAAGGGATGTGTTCCTATAAATCACAAGCCAGATTTGGGCACAAAAATGACAATTCTACCATGAAGTGGGAATATATCTAATGGCAAATAAAATTCCAAGTCAAAGAGTCATCCCTCCTTTAGCTCTGAAGAAGATAAAATCATACTAAGAGACAGAAGGGTCAATCAATAGAATAGATGCGGGGGTAAATGACTCAGCAAGTTAGTGTTCGACAAACAACAAAGATCCCAGCTTTTGGGATAAGAACTCACTATTTGACAAAAATTGCTGGGAAAATTGGAAAATAGTATGGGAAAAATCAGTTCTAGATCAACATCTCACACCCATACCAAGATAAAATCAAAGTGGGCAAATGACTTAAATATAGGGAATGAAATCATGAATAAATTAGATGAACAAATAGTATACCAGTCAGATCTGTGGGAAAGGAAGGAATTTAAGACCAAGCAAGAGATAGAGAATATCACAAAATGTAATGAATGATTTTGATTACATCAAATTTAAAAGGCTTCATACAAACAAAAACAATGTAACCAAAATTAGAAGAAAAGCAACAAACTGGGGGAAAAAATCTTTACAACAAAACTCTCTGACAAAGGTCCAATTTCCCAAATATATAAGGAACTAAGTCAAATTTACGAACAAATCAAGCCATTCTCCAATTGATAAAAATGGTCAAGGAATATGAATAGGCAGTTCTCAGATGAAGAAATCAAAACTATCAATAATCACATTAAAAAGTGTTCTAAATCCCTCATGATTAGAGAAATTCAAATTAAAACAACATTGAGATATCACCTCACACCTAGCAGACTGGCCAATATGACAGCAAAGGAAAGTGATAAATGTTGGAGGGGATGTGGCAGAATCAGACACTAATACACTGCCGGTAGAATTGTGAATTGGTCCAACCATTCTGGAGGGCAATTTGGAACTATGCCCAAAGAGCTTTAAAAGACTGGCTGCCCTTTGATCCAGCCATACCACTAATGGGTTTGTTCCCCAAAAAGATAAGGAAAAAGACTTGGACAAAAACATTTATAGCTGTGCTCTTTGTGGTGGCAAAATATTGGAAAATGAGGGAGTGTCCATCAATTGGGGAATGGCTGAACAAATTGTGGTATCTGATGGTGATGGAATACTATCGTGCTGAAAGGGATGATGAACTGGAGGAATTCCATGTGAACCGGAAAGATGTCCATGAACTGATAGAGCAAAAGGAGCAGAAACAGGAGAATATCCTACACAGAGACGGATACATTGTAGCACAATCGAATGTAACTGACTTTGCTACTAGCAGCAACGCAACGACCCAGGACAGTCCTGAAGGACTTGGGAGAAAGCAGCTCTCCACATCCAGAGAAAGAACTGTGGGAGCAGAAAGGCAGAAGGAAAACATAGGATCGATCACGTGGTTCAGTGGAGATAGGATTAGGGTTTTGGCTTTAAAAGATTGCTCTAATGCAAATATGAATAACACGGAAACACGTTTTAAACAATGATACATGTATAACCCAATGGAATTGCTGGTCAGCTCTGAGAGGGAATAGGGAAGGGGGGGGGGGAGAAAAATGATGAATCATGTAACCATGAAAAAAAATATTCTAAATAAACAAATAATTTTTTAAAAGAGGTAAAATCATCTATTTGGAACTTTGAGGTCCTTAAGATGCAAAGGATTTGCTCAGGGTTACATAGCTCACAGATATCTGAGGTGGGGGTTGTTACTCAAAGGTAAAGGCTCAAGTTGGGTTTAGGAGAAAAGGTTTAAGGTCTCAAAGACCCAGTTCTAGGCCTGATGTCATTTTATAGGTTTGGGGTGTTGAAGATTAATGATAAGGAAACAAAGAAAAAGCAATGAGCTTATGTGAGGACAGAAATCAAACAACAGCAGGTTAATCATGATATTCCTTGACCTTAAGGAGCTGTGATTCAAGCTATAGGGTTAAAAGACTAATATATCTGCACTGGAAGCTAACATAAATTTGTTTATAACCAAGCTCTTCCTGTCTATTAAGTGAGAGGCCCAGAAAAGTTAAATAAATGAAAAGGGAATTTTAGGATCAGAGTCATGGATCCTTCCTAGGGCAGGGGACTTATATTTTTAAAATTAAAAATGAATTCTTCTTCAGAAAAGGGGAGCATACATTTTAGTTTTTCACTTCTTAAAACATATCCCCTGTCCTAGTTTATTTGAATATGTAAAGATACACAAAATCATAATGAATGATTTGTTCTTGGTTTTCATAAAACAAAGGCAGGATCACAGAATCAGTTTTTGAGCTGGGGCCTTACACATCATCTCAACCAGTGGTATAATACTCAAAAAAAAAAAAAAAAAACTCAAAAAGAAATGGCGTATGTGTGTGGGGAGGGTAGAAATAAAGAAATGGGGCCACTGAACCATACAGAAGATTACTTGATGGCACATCTGACATAGAAAACTCAGACTTGACTGTAAGTACATTGAGCTGTCCACTTCACCATACCAATGCTCAAAGAAGGAAGTTCCTATAAAGAATTTTTTATAAAAGGGAGGAAATCACAAGGGAGGCTTCAGGTACCTCTTCCAAAGACACACTTGTGGAAAAGAGGTCATCTCTGGCCCTTGGGTTCTTTGATTTTAGATAATTAGTAAGCGAATTAATGTACTGTTGGCAGAGCTATGAACTGGCCCGGCCATTCTGGAAAGTAATTTAGAACAGTCCTAAAAGGCACTGAACTACGTATACCCTTTGAGGAAGCAACACCACTACTAGGTCTAAACTCCCAAAGAGATGAACAAAAGAGGAAAAGGACTCACATACCAAAAATATGTACAAAGGCTCTTTTTATGCAGAGATAAAGAAGGAAAGGGGGGCGGGGGGGGGAGAGGGGGAGGTGTCCCAACAATCAAGAAAATGATTGACCAAATAATGCTTTATGAATGTAATGGAATACTACTGGTCTGCAAGGAATGGTGAAAGGGACAGTTTTAGAGAAAGTTGGGAAAACTAGTATGAACTGATACAGAGTGGGGTGAGCCATACCAAAACAATTTCTACAATAACTCTAAAACACTTGCACTCATCAGCATTAGGACCATCTGTGGCAAAACAAGCTATCCACACTCTGGCACAGAGGTAATAGAATCAGAGTATCTTTTGGGGGGTTGTGGATTTAGCCAATGAAGAAATTTGCTTTGCATGGCTATACATGTCTGTAACAGGGTTTTGTTTTGTTTTTTTCTCAGTGGTGGGAAGGAGAGAAGAAGGTTTTTGTTGACTGAAAAAGTAAAATTTCATTAAAAAAAAAACAGCTTAGTAATTGAACCACAAACAATAGCTGATGAGAGCTAGATAGGGCCATCTTATACTCTCACTGGAGTCACAAGGCAAATTCCAAAAGGACTGAAATTATAATTACTGAGAGAGGATAAACTTATCACAGAAACACTTATCTCTTCTTTTCCCTTATCAAGACATACCAAGAGAGGAAGCCTCAGTTTTAGTAAGCCTCCTGGGCTTGGTTCCCATTGACTTGCTATATAGAAATCAGGTAGAGATAAAAGTAGGTATGATAGATGATACTAACAGACCCAGAATATAATAGCATTAGCACTCAAAAGAGAGAGATAGGGATGAGACCAGTGATTTCATTGGTAGAGGGAAAGCTCAAGACTAACAAGTAGGCACCATCTCTGAAACCTAAAGTATTAGAGTTGCCTAGATAGCAAATGATTTGCTCAGAATCAAAATCAAATCAAATCAATAAACGTTTATTAAGCACTTACTCTGTGCCAGGCACTTTGCTGGGGCCTGGGGAGCACAAAAAGGAGGCAAAAAACTGTCCTCCCCCATAGGAGCTTACATGGGGATAACAACATGCAATATGTTCAAATCAGACTATGTGTAAGTTAAGTAGGAAACAAACAGAGGGAAGCATGTAGGCCACAGGAGACATGAACCTAGGTCTTCCTGGGTTTGAGACTGGCTCTCTAGCCACTGAACCACTGTGCCTTTGAACCATTAATTTGGGCATATGGGCATGTCCCATTTGGAGAGAGATTGTGTGTGAGAGCGGAGGTGCTTCTAAGGCAAACTTGGTCTTCTGAACCAAAACTGAGAAGGGGATGCGCTTTATTTTCTGGAGGTTGAAGCAACAGACACCAAGACATTGACTTGGACAGAGACGTTGCACTGAGCTTCACTAGACACTACAGCTAGCTACCAAGGCAGTCAGTCTCCTGAGGTGCTCAGGGCTTTGGGTAAGGCTTGCTGGCAGTCTGGCTGCAGCCTCTACATGAACAAGAGTGATGCATAGTCCTAGAGGGCACCCTAAGAGGTAAGAGAAAGGTTATCATTGTCTCTGCATTTTCAGGCAACTCTCTCCACTGCAGCTTTGCACCTCCACAGAGCATTGACTGCCCCTGCTGACCATTCCCAAGGGCCACCTCACCCTTGAAATGAAAGCAGAACTGGAGAGTTATGAAAGATAATTCTTGGGCTTTTCTGTCCCAATATAAACAGTGTGAAAGACATACTCAAACCCTTCCTGATGGCCTGAACAGGTAAACTACAGAACCTCTCATCGCCCCCAAGCAGAGATCTCAAACAAATATTCCAAACGCCGTGTAACCCAGCATTGGTAGAGGCAGTCTGCCAAACCAGTGAAATCCTCCTCCTCATCTCAATGTTATGTGTGATGGAATGGTTTAAGTTTTAGTGCCACAGACCAAGAAGAAAGGAATTTTAATAGAACTATTCTAAGGGAATATACATTTTACAACTCTGTATACTGTGGCTAGATATCAATATTAGACCTGACAGATTCATTTTATCTTCTCATTTTTCCTGACAATTTACCCCACTCCCGTGTGTCATTACTATTTTGTTCCTTACTGAATCCCACCCTCTTTCTTTTCTCTAGTCCTCCTCTCGACTTCTCCATTCTTTCTGCTCTGCCCTGCAGCCTATCACACACTCATACAAACATGCACTCTTCTTCTTAACTTGCTGAAAATCTTATTACTAAGTAAACTTCAATCTCACTATTTCTGTTTTCACTCGCCAGGGGTTTACTATAGCTTGTCCCGCTTATTTCTTCTGATTTGTCCTCTTCAATTCATTAATTCATCATCTGGTTCCACTCAGCTTTTCTAGGTTCATCTCTGTTAACTCTAGAAAGCCAGGGGCCAAGAGACATCTCCCTAGTTCCTGCTTCACCCACCCAACTATACCTGCCTTGGTCAACATGAAATCTCTTCACTTTCACCCATACCTCAATAATGCAACTAAGCAAAGGTACAACATTTTCCTAAAGGAATGAGAAATAAAAAAGTATATTTATAGGATCTTAATAAAGATTATCTTAACAATAACAACACTTAGTCAATGAGCATCAAATAATCTTTACTATGATATTTCTGAATGGAGTGGGAGATTGGACAAGATGACCTTATACAACTTGTACCTGAACAAAATCTCCTATACTGAATGGATGAATGAATGAATGAATAAAGAAACAAATAGAAAGACATCTCTGAAGTGCTTAGTACTCTTAAGGAGCTCACATTCTGACAAGGGAGACATCATTTATGTAGGAGATTTCAGCTAAAAGTCAGATGGAAAAGTCCTATGAGTGCAGCAGCAAAGCAGAAGGCAATAAGTTTCCTTCAGTGTTATTTCCATTATTAAAACCATATCTGTTTTTAAACATCCAGAACATACCCAGTTTCTTCAAGTGGGCTCCTCTCACATGATTTTACCATCTTCCTGGCTGCCTTCCTCTAGACCCTCCATATCACAGCAATGTCCTATCTACATTCCTAAAATGAGGAGCAGGAACTGAACACAATGCTTCAGATGAATCTAATCTAGACAGAGGACAAGGAACTACAATATACCTAGTTATGAACATTACAACTCTGACAGAAGTTTTAGGTTACGGAGCATAAAGGAACATAGTATTTAATTTCGTACCTCATTCACAAGGATAGAAAGAGTTATGCCAGTCATTATATAAAAATACCTTTAGAGAACATATAGCAATGTCATGTATGTAAGGTACCATCTAGATTCATGTTTGAATGCAATGATCATGCCACTGTCTGCTTCCCAAACACATCTCTGCATCTAGATAGAAAAGATGTCTTGGGTCATGGGAACAGGCAAATTGATAGAAGTTGTAGTCAACATTTAGCACTTGGAGAACAAGTTCCTACTTTGGAAAATAAATAATAAATAAAATAAATTAGCTGAAACTAGGACATGCCTTAAGACACTCCCCCAAAAAACTAAAATAAACATGTCAATTTAATTTGAATAATTCCTTAGCTGAAATTCATAGGACTAAAAAGAATTTAATCTTGGAAAAGCAGAAAGAAAACTAATTTTAAAGACACATTCAGTTACAAGGATCACTTAATTTGTATGAAAGGAAGCTTAACGTGGAAAACTTGGCAGAGCATCACACCTGCAAATTAAGATGCATAGAAAGGCTTCTATCTGTCTTAAGACACAAGAACGAATAATGGAACCAATATTATCCGAGAGATCAGAAAAGGCTCTGGACCTTGGGGAAGCCCCAGTTTCCTCATGTGTACTAAAAAGGGACAATTCTAGCAATCCCCACCTCCAAGATCAGTTGTGAGCATCAAATGAGATAATGTATATAAAGTGCTCTGGAGACTATAAAGCATTATACAAACATTGACCTTTAGCAGTAGTCAGAGGAATTCATGGTGAAATAAAAGTTTCATGAAGCTTTCCCTTATAGAGTTAGAAAGTTTATATTCTAGCCTGTTGTTCAAGAAGCAAATCACAGAATCACAGACTTAATAGTTTGAAGGGACATAAGAGATCCTCTCCTCCAACAGTTTCAAAGTGGGGGCCACGAAATTACCCGTAAGTCGTATGGGATGAACTAACCAGAGTTGCTAATGGTATTGCCTAGTTTCACCACGGCTACTCATTATGATACCACAACACTTCCCACTCCTTTCCCTCCCATGGCCTCCCATGGCTACTTGGCATGGGTCCCTCAGGGTTGTTGTAACACTGCTGATGAGTAAGTGATCCCCCTTCTTTTGTTTGTGCTACACAGGACAAAGAATGAACAAGTGGATGGACTGGAATCTCTTTGCATTATTTTTCCTTCAAACTCAACTCTTTTCTGAACTTTCTTCCTTATTACTGCTAAGGGTACTGCTATCCTTCCATTTGCCTCAGTCTGTAATCTGAGTATCATTTTCAACTCCTTCCTCTCTCTTCATTCCATACATTCAATCAGAAGCCAAATACCGTCACATATATGTCAACAGCATCGCTTACATCAGGCCTTCTTTCTCCACTCAAGAGCTACAACCTCAGGTGATTCAGAATCATATTGCCTCTTGCATGGACTAGTCAAGTTGTCTTCAAATTGGTCTCCTTGACTCGAATTTCTCCCCACTCTAAATCACATTTCACATGGCTACAAATGAGTGATTTTCCTCAAGCACCCATCTCATTGCCTCATAACTCAATAAAACTCTAGTGACTAGGGGGCAGCTGGGTAGCTCAGTGGAGTGAGAGCCAGGCCTAGAGACAGGAGGTCCTGGGTTCAAACCCGGCCTCAGCCACTTCCCAGCTGTGTGACCCTGGGCAAGTCACTTGACCCCCATTGCCCACCCTTACCACTCTTCCACCTATGAGACAATACACCGAAGTATAAGGGTTAAAAAAAAAAAAAAAAACTCTAGTGACTCATTATTGACTCAAAGATCAATGATAATTTGAGCCTTATCTTTAAATGCCCATTTTGGAGTATTATAATATACAGTAGTATTAGTAGAGGAGTACATATCTATAATTTGTCAATAAGAAAATATTCAAATACTGGAGAGGCTGTTCCCTATTTTGGTTTATTGATGGACTATGTAATCAAAATAGCTTGAAGACCACTATCTCATCCATCTTTCCTCCTTCAAGTAGATTTAAAAAGTACCCCAAAAACCTTGATCAAAGGCATTTATCTATGAACATAAAGAAAGTAAAAGGAGTAAAGTTAAAGCTGAACTCAGTAATCCTGAAATTCATGCTGGATTTGTAGTCAGAGGGCCTTGGTTTCAATCCAGCTTTTGCCACTCTCTGTATGATCTTTATCAAGACCTTTAACCTCAAAGCCTCAGTTTCCTTATCTCTAAAATGAAGGTGTTGAGGCATCTTCTAACTCTAAAAATCTTTGCTTCTATGATTCCAAGAAAAAAAAAGTCAAGAAATGGAGAATATTTTCTATGGAAAAATCAACAGATTTGGAGCTTCCAAAAGACCTTAAAATTCTACTTCATGAATTATCAGACTGGTTATTGCCAACAACTTTCAGCCTCTAAGGAGTCTGTTCTTCCCATATTCCATCAGACTAGAGAATGCCATCAAATTCCAAGGCCCCCTCCTCCATGCCCTTCTAGGCCTACTGGCTTCAGGATGACATTTCTTTACCCCAGAGATAGCAAGGCTAAAAATGCCGGCATCAATTGTAGCATCAATTTCTAGACAAACTTAGCATTGCTCAGAAGCAAACACACGATGTGTGAACATAAAAGATTGAAATGGTATTCAGAAGCTAAGCCAGGAATATTCTGTTATGCTCCAAGGATATATACATAAGATTCTAGTCTTACATAATTGACACTCAGACTCCTAATCTTTTTATTTTAGTATGGAAGCCACTTTGATTTAGCTACTTTTCAAATTCGGATGATACTCTATATGTCTCAAAATGCTGAAGACAGAGGATTCCATTGTAAATCCAACAATAACCAACTTCAGGGACTGGTTCTTTGGCACGTATGGATTTTTACATATCACAAGTACTTATGGCACATGTGGAATCTAGTACTGAGACAACATTCAAAATTCATTTAGAGAAAACTACTTTAATTACAAATAAAATAACTGTATTATTTTGAAAGCTTAAATCCATGCAATATTTAATTTCTAAAATTCTGTCAATACAATGGGTAATCAGTCACACTTGTCTTCTCTCTCATTAGTTTCCATATTAAATTATACTGCCACATGTGGAAAAAATGGGAACATCTACAAAACAGGATTGGTCCTTTTTCCTTCCCTTTCTATCGATCAAGAGCATCAAACATTGGAGATTTATTCCATAATGTCATATGAAGGCAAGATATAATACAGGGCTTAAGGCACCCCCAGTTTCAAAGAGATCACTATTCAATCGGAGTCCGTTTATTCCTTTCTGAGTAATCTGCTTGCAATAACTTTCATATGTCACCAAATAGCAGTCATGGGCATATGGTCAAAAAGAAGTTCCAGACTTCTATTCATGCCTCACCTGATAAGAGCTGCCACTTACATAGGCTTGCAAGGTCTACAAAGTGTTTTATGTACTTTAGATTCGGTCGCACAATAACCTGGATGGCAATCTCAGCAGTATCTGCCCCTTCCTATAGCTAAAGAAACAAACTCAGAGATGAAGGGATCGGTCCAAGGCCTTACAGCACAAAGGGTCTCCAACGGGATGGGCACATCAGCTTTGCCTGATGCCCAGGGCATCTTTCTATGTTTTCTTTCTCACAAAACTAGCCCTGCTCCTTTGGCCACCAAAGGATAGGGGAGCAACTGCTTTGGCATTAAACATCTGCCCGTAAAAAACATGATGCAGCCATTCAAAGGAACATTCAGAACAGCTGATTTGGCTGGGAGGTTTGCAAACCTTTAGAAAGAAATGGTAACACCCGGGCACAGTCAGTAAATCTAGCTAATCATTTATCAAATGGAAAATGATAGAAACACAGTTGAAGAGCTAGAAAAGGGCCACCAAGTGCAAACCCTTTAGTTTATGGATTGAAAAAAGAGGGGCAGGAAGGCAAAATGATTTGCTGAAAGTCACCCTGCTAGCAAGTGTCTGAGGAGAACACTGACGCCAGGTCTTTCTGACTCCAAGTCCAGGACTCTACCCTCAGCATCCTGCCTTTCTAAGTTGATTTTCTATAAAAATCTCTTAAATCAGGGTCAACTCATCTGCCAGATACATTGGGTGCCACCAGTCCTTCCCCGCCTGATGACTGTATCTCACCTCATGCTCCGTAGGATCAAGGGCTGGGGGATCGCTGTCGTTTCGATACCTTCTCAGGCTGGGGAAAGGGGGGTTAAGTGGTATACACACACGCAAAAAAATTTCAGGTCAATCTGCGTCCATTCAAATGAGTGTAACAGAATTCATTATCCACAGTCGTAGTTTTAATGATTGGAAAACTTTGGCATCATTTCAGTTGTGATGCCGCCAACACCAATTAGTTATTCATGGTATCCATAGCATTAAAAATATTTCCAGGGCGGAAGAAAAAAAATTTCAGCCAGTAAATGAAACATCATTAGCCACAAATTATTATTCCTGATTTATAAACAAACATCAAAATTCTGTGATTTTTATTTATTTTATTTGACATACCCAGTTACCTGCCTGCAGCATAATTAATACACAGCTTTCCCAGAATCAGTAAAGGCTGGCTCCTAGTTTTGGCTGTGTGATCATCGGGGAGTCACTTCACCTCTCAGTAGCCACAGACAACTCTCTACTTTGGTAGAGGGAGTTTTCTCCCTGGGAGTTCCCTATGCCAATGAGATTATAAATCTGGACACACCTGAGCATGAAAGATAACCCTGAAAAGGAAGAAAAGGAAGTTCTGAGGGCAGTGAATCCCCACCTATTCACTGCAGGGCTCAGGCAGGAACTGAAGGATCATGGGTGAAAGATGTTAGAGACACTTCATCCAGCTCCCTGGGGGTCTGGGAACTGCGTAGGTGTTTTCATAAAATTAATACAACCTGATAGGTTCTACCTCAGAGTTATTTTGATTTGCACTTCTCTAACAGAAATAAGTAAGATAGAGTTTTATATATACATATATCTTTTTGTCCAATGAGGCCTTCTCTAATGGGAATAGGAGAGGGAGTTAACTGGATATTTTAGTATAATGATCAAATAAATAAAAATAAACAATTAATCCTTTAATTGTACACTAAAAACCACATTTCAAAAGATGAATTCTTAAGAAGTAAATCTTAAAAAGAATTAAACACCTAAATACAATTTGGTGACCTCCTCCCTTAAGTGTTCCCACTATTTCCCTTTTTTCCTTTCCTTACCTGATGCTGGATGGAGAGCCTGGGATTCCACTATGGCTCAGGGGTTCATTGGGGACTAAGGTGGCTTCTTTCAAAGGACAGGCTTATTTCTGCTATCTGAGTCTGCCCTGAGCCACAAAGCACCATCTTTTCAAGAGATAGGGTTTATGTTTGGGGGTGGGAGGGATTCACTGATAAATCATGTGTCTTGGTCTGCTGACCTCCACCCCATCCTTTCAGAGGAGGAGTTTCTCACATGTAACATAATCAACTTTTAAATGAACAGAATTGAAATGAAAATGGAAGCCTAAAACAACAGAACTTTTCTCTGGATCTTCCTAAAATGAGGACACTCGCACTGCCCTCTTCCTCAGCAGAGCCAGGAAAGGAAGCTTTTGTCACTCCAACTTTCCATCCTGTTCCAAAGACCCCTCTGCAGCCCAGTGACAATACAGGGTGGTCCTGAAGAGAGCCCAGCTCCAAAGCTCACCACGTGTTGAGCCCCCATCCAATTGGCCCGCTCCCATCTGTTCTTGGACACGTGCTGCTCCAGGCCACCAGAGCCATTTCAGTGAGCTGAAGAGGGCAGAGGCCAGCCTGCAGAGGTTTCAGAAGTGATTGAGATGAGAGAAAGTGGAGATACCCTATGTGTAGAAAGGGAAAAGCAACCAAATCATCCCAGCCACTGGATTTTTTCAGAATATGAACTTGGGAAGCCAGAAGCCCATTTTCCTTTCCCTGATACACCACCATCTTTCTTCGACCCCCATTCTTTACCACATGCACATGTGTATGTACATGATTAAATGTGCATGTGTTGTCTCTTCTCTTGGAACTCTGTAAGCCCTCTGAGGACAGGGCGGGTGTCATTTAGGCTGCTTCATCCCCAGAGCCAGTGTAGGCACTTAATAAATGCAGTGGAAAAGTTCTCCCTTCAGCTGTCCTAGAAAGCTTCCCCAGCTTCGCTTTTTCTTTTCTGTGTGCTGCTGTCGCTCCTGGGCAGAGCTTCACAGCCACGGATCCCAAGGAGGCACTCCTGGGCTCCTCGGAAACTGAGAAGATGCTCTCCTGTCATGTTGCAGCCAAGCAGTGACAGACTTGTCTGACTGGCAAGGCTGGCTCTATCCTTGGGCCCACATGTGGATTGGCCAGCCTTCTGGGGATACACAAGGCAACCTTCACACGCCCGCACACGGAGGAAGAGGTGCTGGAAGTGATTTTTAATGTCTACAACAGTCTATCTTACTTTAAACTATCTACCCCAATCTCATGAACAATAAATGATTTCGGATACTTACTCCCCCACGCCCTGGATGTCCCACAACAAAACATACCACCACAAAGAAATGGGATATAGCTGGCCCACAAAGTCCACAAAGCTTCCAGCCTCCAGAACTTGTCTTCTGGAAAAATATGTCACTTTAACTCTATAGTGCCCTGTTTTTCGTGAAGCACTTTACCTGTATAATCCCAACAAGACAAGGAGCATTTACTAAATGCTTACTCCATGCTGCTCACTGTGTCTAGGACCCTGATCAGAGAAGTAATTCAAACTCAACTCCATGTCAGTTCTCTAGCCAGGATGCTTCTTTCTACCTTCCCTTCTACCTTCCCTTCCCTTTTCTATTTTTTCTTTTTTTAAATACTCTTTTTTAATATTTTATTTTATTTTAAACCCTTAACTTCTGTGTATTGGCTCCTTGGTGGAAGAGTGGTAAGGGTGGGCAATGGGAGTCAAGTGACTTGCCCAGGGTCACACAGCTGGGAAGTGTCTGAGGTCGGATTTGAACCTAGGACCTTCCCGCCTCTAGGCCTGACTCTCAATCTACTGAGCTACCCAACTGCCCCAATACTCTTTTTTTAAAGTACAAAACAAATGGAAATGATCAGCCATCCTGGTCATGTGAGCAACGAGATGATGGTCTAGCCAGTTTCTCTATTTCTCATCAAAAGGTTTTAAAAAAGCAACCTCAGGCACTGACATCCATTGCCCTGAGCTCACTCTACATACCCCTCATGCTACCAGCCATAAAGCCACACTAGGACACTAAAGACATGGCATGGGCTTACAATAAAACCCACTCCTACAACCTGATTCCTTCCCTCTTTCAAGGAGACCCTGACTCCAGGCTGCACAATTCAACTCAGGCTATGAAAATGTAGGATGGGGAGACTGAAATGACCAAAAAGTTCAAGAAGAAAATGTAAAGACTGAACATAAATAAATAAGTCAACCGGAAAAACAGAAAGATGTATGACCTCCAGATCTAGGAAACAAGTTCAGGCACCTATAAATAAATATTGCAACATAAAGGAAAGTGATCCAACACTTGATGAGACAAGGGATCCTACGGAATTTGGGGAGAACCTGAAACCGTCAGCTCTAAGGGGTTCAAAAGAGAAATGAGAGTTAACAGTGCATAATTTTTGTACTACACATAAAAAAAATTATGGACAGAATAGAAAAAATGTAATCTGCAATGAGAAGAGCCACCAAAGAAATAGAAAAGAGAACAATAGACTGGGAATGCAAATACCAGAAGTAGAAGACAACCTAGAAGAAAAGAAACATTTTTTAAAATAAGAACAAGAACACTAAAAGAAAATATATCCACTATGCAAGCAAAAGATATGGATCTGGGAGACAGGATGCACAGAGATGGACAAAAGAACTTAAGTCTTCCAGAAGAACGTGAGAGGACTAAAACCTTAAACACCACAGTGAAGGAAGTAATAGAAGAGGCCAGCCCAGAACTTCTGATCACTGGCAATCAATTGCCAATGGAAAGAATTCACGAATTATTTCAGGGAAAAAAACAAACCAAAAAACCCTGGGCTGCAAACTCCAAGGCACATAGTGGTTAAATGTAACAATACAATTTAGAAACAAGACGTTCTGCATCCATCAGGAGAACGATTTTCAAATATAAAGGAAAGAACTTTGAAAAAATGCCAGACAACTCCTCACCCAGTGAAAAAAGGAGGAATAAATGGAATATTGTGCTCCAAAGGGCGCAGGAGCTCCCGCTGCAGCCCAGAGGCTTAACCACAGAGCACAAAAGATGGACATTCGGTAATAAAAAAGACTTGGAAGCACTTTTATTAAGAAAACCAGAACTGAAGAGATCTGCTACTCAAACATCCCAAACAACAGACATGTAGGAGACATGAATGCATGTAACGGCCAAGGACGGCAACAGCAACAATGTAACAGCCCAGAGACCAGTAAGAGGCTTCCTTCTAAATGGACTGCCAGGGCTAGCAATGGGGGGGACTGACCTTGGGTGATCTCAGAAAGACAAAAGCCCAAGGGGGAATGGGTGAGGAGGTGAGCCGATGGGCGAAGGGAGACGGGGACGGCACACAGGCTGGAGGATCTGGTGCTCTAAAAGTCTTACACAGGGAGGAAACGTGTTGACGCCCCTTAGGGCAACAGAGACTGGGAGGAGTGAGGGCACAAGGAAGGGGACAGAACTGTGGCAGGCTGCAGAGTGAGGGATGTGGAGTAGGAGAGGGGCCCTACCTTGGGGCAGTGTCCTTTCTCTCTGATACCTACAATAATTGGCTTTATTCTGAAGTAAAAGAAAAAGGGAAGCACAAAAAACACAAAGCAGGAGTGGAAAGTGCCAAGGCGGGAGAGCCTAGAATGGATACTTTGGAAGATTTGATTGCATGAAGAATGCAGAGAAAAAAGAGAAACTAGCTCATTATAGGGGTCCTGAATCAGAATACAAGAGTCTAAGTCATGAAGAAAGTAAAAGAAATCATTTTTGGAAGGTGGCACAAAAAATTAAATTTAAAAACTAGTGAACTAGACTAGCTGAAGAGAAAAGGAATAGGAGAATCTACTGGACTGAGGGGGAAAAGGAAGAAATATGGAACTGGAGAAAAAAAAGAGAAAATGGAACTAATAAACAAAACCTCAAAGGAAAAAAGGTAGCAAAACAAAAAGGATGGGCCATGAAGGAAAGTAGGCGCCATCTTAAAAAAGACTTAAGTAAAGTAACTGAAAGAACATAATACTATATGGAGAGCAGAAGAGGGGAAAAATCAAAACAGAGGAAAATCTTAAGAGTCAAACTGACCAGATATTAAAGTATAAAAACCTCTCAAACAATATAAAAGCAGAAATATGAAATGTACCCTTTTCAAGCCATAACACAATAGAATACATTCAACAAGGAGCCATGAAAACATAGATTCAAAATGAATTCGAATTTAAATAATCTAATTCTAAAGAATGAATGGGCCAAAGAACAAATCACAGAAAGAATCGATAATTTTATTAAAGAGAATGACAACAATGAGAAAACATACCAAAATTTGTAGGATGCAGCCAAAGCAGTACTTAAGGGGAAATTTCTCTCTCTAATGTGTATGACAATAAAAGAGACAAAGAGAAGATCAACAAAGTGGGCAAGCAATGAAAAAAAACTAGAAAAAGAACGAATTTTAAAATCCCCCAAAATACTACAGAATTTTGTGGATTTCACTTATGTGGGATTGAAAAAGGCTACCTTAAGACCTCCCATCTCTGCATTTGGAGATCAATTTTTTAAAAAATGTCTATAGTCAAGGAATTGCTTTCTTTCCATAAATAAAGCCTAAAGAAGGGGCCGCACTGGTGGTAATATGTCCTTCATCCTCAAGAGTCACCCTCTTTAGATCTATGTTTTATACAAATGATATCCTACAAATGCAGAGGTGACAAACTCCTGAATCATTTATTAATGCTGACACCATCAATTATTCTATTGTGTAAAAAGTCACACAAAGCAGGCATATAGAAAAAAAATGCAGTTCTCATTTTTGGATGGGCTACAATCTACATGACAGAGAGGTAGGTGCCTTTGTATGTGGACATGGTACTAATTTATAGATGAAAAAAACCTCAAATGTTACATGAAAGCACATAGATGGCCTTGTTTCTGCTTCTAGTTTTCTGGCAATTACATTTTATTTTGTGGCCAGGAAATGGTTAATGGGTCCCCAAAGCTTGCTAGATTTCCAGGAGTGGTACAGACAGCTTTGTGCATTGGAGCTCATGAAGCTTGCTTACCTGTTACTGTCATTTGCATTTGCAAACCCACACCCATACTGTCAAAACGGCAGCTGGAGGCATTGCTCCAAAGAGGTCATGGTCGGAAGCGCGGCATTATTGTCCCTTAATGATGAAAGCTTTTGTCCATAACGTCTGGGCATCAGGGTCAGGGCTGGCGGCCTCCCCCAGGTATTCCAGAAGAGGAGCCGAGTTCCCCAGCCAGCTGAAGAGCTCGGCAGGTGTCAGGGATGTCAGCACACGCGATTACACAAGTCAGAAAAAGCAAATATTGGGAAAAAGACTTTCCCATGACAAGAAGAATAAAAGGTGCCGGCACAACTCTGATCACTTTTTACTGACACTTGTGGGTATATATTTGAATCTGAACGACTAAGGTAGGGTGAGCCATGGAATGCTCACCTAGATAGAGACTTCAAAACTCATGGAGAGCCACATTTTGGGAAATAGAAAATAACTGTTTGATTTGAAGTTATTTTATAAAGCATCTCGCTCACTTCCTTCCTTCAGGTACAGAATGTGGCGCACAGATGCTATTAGAACGGTCACTGCGCTGGTTAGTTTTGTGTAACTGTCCTTTCTTTGGTATAAAGGAAAGCTCAATGAATTGGGGTGGGTGGGGGGATAAGTAGGAAAACAGCTGCAATGAAATCAAAAAGCCTCAACACGATGATCATTTTAAAACATATTCTAGCACTCTGTTTCTTTTGTCTGCATGCTTGGGTATGACAAAGTTAAGAGCAGTATGGGGCCTTGCTAAAGATCAGCAAAACCAAGTCGAAGTTCTTCTCTTCCTGCTTCACTGACTTCTCCCCTGATCCCATCATATTTAATTTCTTTGTTTTGTCAATAACTCAGTGCCAGGCCATCATATACAACAGGTGCTCAATATTTCAGTGGATTGAATTTAAAAGCATTCAAAAGTCTGAAATAAAGCATAAATCTGTATTTCCCATTTCAATGGTTTTACACCTTTTTAAGCTGAATTTTGAAACTGAATATTTACATAAATCTACTTTACAACACATGATGATGCCCTGTTCTATACAATAAAATATATTCATTATTAGAGGATATGAGAAGAGGAAGTATTTTAAATAGTGAGTTTTGCAAAACTTTTATCAAGCAATATAATAATTTCTGGAGGCAAAAATTTTAGAACATATTAAATACCCCCCCCCAATAAGCACTGGTTTCCCAAATGAATGTTTGTGAGACCTAAAGAGTTTTAAAGAAACACTATTTAAATGAGACTACTTCATGAAGATGAGGAGGGAAGGAGAGTCTTTAACAATCTATCATGGTTTTTATAGAAGTAGAGAAATTTATAACAAAGTTGATCTGGAAGAACAAAAGATCAAGAATATCAAGGGAATAAATTTTAAAAATGTGAAGGATGGGGGCCTAATAGTGCCAGATATTAAACTGTACTATAAAAGCAGTGATCATCAAAACAATATAGTAGGGAGCAGCTGGGTGACTCACTGTAATGAGAGCCAGGCCCAGAGACGGGAGGGTTCAAATCTGGATTCGGACACTTCTTAGCTGTGTGACTTTGGGCAAGTCTCTTGATCCCCATTGCCTAGCCCTTACCACTCTTCTGCCTTAGAACCAATATACAGTATTGCTTCTAAGATGGAAGGTAAGGATTTTAAGAAAGAAAAAACAAAAAACAATATGGTACTAGCTAAGAGATAGAAGGGCATATCAATGGAATAGACTTGGGGTAAATAATCTCAGCAAGCTAGTGTTCAATAAACCCAAAGATTCCCAAATATATAAGGAACTAAGTCAAATTTACAAGAAATCAAGCCATTCCCCATTTTCATATTCCCCAGGAATATGAATAGGTAATTTTCTGATGAAGAAATAATCACATGAAAAAGTGTTCTAAATCCCCCCTGATTAGAGAAATACAAATCAAAACAACTCTGAGCAGGGGGCAGCTGGGTAGCTCAGTGGATTGAGAGCCAGGCCTAGAGACAGGAGGTCCTAGGTTCAAATCCGGCCTCAGACACTTCCCAGCTGTGTGACCCTGGGCAAGTCACTTGACCCCCACTTGCCTACGCTTACCACTCTTCCACCTATAAGTCAATACACAGAAGTTAAGGGTTTAAAAAAAAAAAACAACTCTGAGCTACCTCCTCATACCTAGTAGATTGGCCAATATGACAGTAAAGGAAAACAATAAATATTGGAGGGGATGTGGCAAAATTGGGATGCCAATGCATTGCTGGTGGAGTTAGGAACTGATCCAATCATTCTGGAAGGCAATTTGGAATTATGCCCAAAGGGCTTTAAAAGAATGCCTGCCCTGTGATCCGGCTATACCACTACTGGATTTTTACCCCCAAAGAGATTTTTAAAAATGTTTGTACAAAAATATTTATAACTGAGCTTTTTGTGGTGGCAAAAAGTTGGAAAATGAGATGATGTCCTTCGATTGGGGAACGGTTGAACAAATTGTGGTATCTGATGGTGATGGAATACTATTATGCTGAAAGGAATGATGAACTGGAAAGACCTCCAGGAATTGATACAGAGCAAAAGCAGCAAAATCAGGAAAACATTGTACACAGTAACTGATACATTGTGGGATGATCATATGTAATGGACTTTGCTACTAGTAGCAATGCAATGATCAAGAACAATCCTGAAGGACTTAGGAAAAAGAATGCTATCCGCATCCAGAGAAAGAACTGTGGGAGCAGAAACACAAAGAAAAATATAGGATTTGGTTAAATGGGTATATGATTTGGGGTTGTGGTTTTTAAAAGATTGCTCTGTTACAAATATAAATAATATGGAAATAGGTTTTGAGTAGTAAGACTCATAAACCAGTGGAATTGCCTGTGAGGTCTGGAAGGGGGGAAGGAAGAGGGGAGGGAGAGAACATGAATCATGGAACCATGGAAAAATATTTAATAGACAGATAAAACAATCTATCACAGGTAGCAAGGGGTTCCAATTGCTTTTTTTTCCCCCCAATGACAGCAACACATACTTACACTACACTGAGGGACCAAGGGGCTCTAATGAGATGTGGGAGGACTCTGCCTGGCAACTTAACTAATGTGGCAAAGAAGGCTTTAAGTTTAAAAGGATAGGGAGGAGAAACTGCCTCGAAACACTGGTTATTACCACTGAAGTGAACAGTTATGATGAGGAGGGAAGAAGAGCAGAGGAAGAGTTCCAGCAAGTGCAGAAAGAAGGGCAGTAAGATTACTCATGGCTTTAGAGCACCAAATAATATACAGTGTAGACATAATCTACTGGCTAATACAGTAGATTCTAGTGTGAGACTGGATTCAGGAAGATTAAAACCTGCCTCAGACACTGCCTGTGTGAACAGACACAATGACTCAACCACCTTCAGCCTCAATTTCCTCTTCTAGAAAATGTGAGAAAAAGTGCTTTGTAAACTTAAAAGTGCTATATAAATGCCAGCTATTAGTATTATTATTAGAGAATTGAATATCCTCGTGCAAAGAGGCAAATTTGACTTCCTCAGCATCGCTGAGGTTTGGTGGTAACATATTTCATTCAAGATGAAAGGCTGCAAGGGGCAGGGAAACAGCACAGCCTCTTTAATGAGAGTTAATAGAAAGAAGACAAAACGACTCAGTTTCTTTATGTTTCTCTTTTCTCTTCAATGGACTTCTGCTCTCATTGGATACCAGTACTGACTAAGACGTCACTTCAGTGGGTCATACCCCCACACCCAATTGCTTATCAACTTAGAAAATATCTAGACATTAACTTGACTACCAATAGACTAAATGGGAGGTTCTCATGCAAGGTTCCTACAACTATAAGAACCTGATCATATCACTCTGGGCATTTTTATTCTAAGTGAAATCAGAAAGTCAATGGAGGCTGCAGCTCACTGGAAGGATGGCCCCCAAGTGACAGCATCGGTTTTATCATGGAAGGCCACAAGAAGCATCATACCCTGGGGCACTGGTAAGCTGGTATTTTCATGGGATTAGCATGGAAGTATTTGCCATTTCACTGCTCCCTGGTATGAATGAGGTTGGCAAAGTTCTTTGACTTCTTATCTCATCTGACCTTCATAAGTGCTTTGGAAAGTAGATCATATGGTCACCATTTAATAAATGAGGAAAATAAAGTTCAGAGCCATTGAGAGACTCACATACAGTTCTTGAGCTAATAAATGTCTGAGCCAGATTTGGAATTCAGATTTTCCTATCACCAACCCCAGCACTCTCTCTACTTCATAGGTGCACTGTTGAGCAACACCATAAAGGCAACTGCAGCCAAAATGGCAACATCTGTGGCAGGGGATAAAGCAGTCCAGAAAATCTCCAAAGATCATAACAAAGTTTTCTTTTCTCTATCAAGAAGAATAACCTTCAAATGCAAGAAAGAAGGAACAAAAATAATTAAGAAGGAATTAGAACCCAAGACAAATGAAGCAACAGCAAGAAAAGTATTCTAGCTGTTTTTAATTAGTGCAAGCTTCCAGGCTCAGACTCAAGACATCTTAGACTCAGGAACCCCATAGATGTGATTATTGAACTAGTATCAGTCATCACTAAAAAAAAAAAAAAAAAAAAGAAAAAAAACCTGAGGAATGAAAAAATAAAATTCAATGTTTTCAAAACTAAAGAGATGTAAACTTTTAAAGGAGGGATAGGAAAATTGGGGAGATGCCCTAGAAATAAATGTAAGAAATGATGTCCCCATCAATTTTGCAAAAGATGGCTTCTTCAAACTGAGATGTTAATTTCTACTTTTTGACTAAGCCATTTACAAATGTCTTTGATCAAATAAATTGTTGTGTTTAAGAACTAGGTTTGTTTCCTGCAAAGCTTCCTTCAGCTTTGTAAATATAAAAAGCTTGAGAGATAACCCTAGCAAATGTT
Organism: Gracilinanus agilis; assembly: GCF_016433145.1. Classification (NCBI taxonomy): domain Eukaryota; kingdom Metazoa; phylum Chordata; class Mammalia; order Didelphimorphia; family Didelphidae; genus Gracilinanus; species Gracilinanus agilis. Next base: position 31,448,843 of record NC_058134.1, read on the forward strand.
GCAGTCCACTGATTCAATATAGCTTTAAAAAATCTAAATAGAAATAAAGCCTTTGCTTCTTCCCTCTTTTTGGATGGAACTATTTTTAAACTTTCTTATAAGATAAAAAATTATCAATGAAATGATAATTCCCCTTATAGAAAGATATCTTTTATAAAGTTAAATAGATTGAAGCAAAGGGAGAAAATTTGGCTTCGTCATTGTCCTTCACCTATCCTCTTGCATCCTTGCTATGATTTCTTAAGATACTCCCAGAGTCTTATCCTTTAGATTTACTTTCTCTTTGACAGCTGGTGGAGGTTGCAGGAGCATCTGGTAACTACACCTCAAATATGTTCATTCTTTCCACCCTATAGCTAAACTTTGGTGGTTGACTGCTCTAATTATTTTTTTTAAAACTCTTACCTTCCATCTTAGAATCAATACTGTCTACTTGTTCCAAGGCAGAAGAGCAGTAAAGGCTGGGCAATGGGGGTTAAATGACTTGGCCAGAATCACACAGCTAGGAAGTGTCTGAGTTCACATTTGAACCCAGGACCTCCTGTCTCTGGACTGGCTCTCAATCCACTGAGTCACTTAGCTGCCCTCTCTATTTCTTGAGAGAAAAACATATCCAACCCACACCCAATATTTTCCACATAACCACTGGCCTGCCTTTTAAAGCCATCTATCACTTTTTATATCCTATTCTAGTTCCTTGCCAGTTCTCATAAACATGTTAGTACTAAGAGTTGTGTCTGATCTTGACAATGGAGGTGTAGGTAACATCTATCCCCTGAAACGTGCATCACAAGAAGCCCAGACTTAGAAGACCTGCCCTTACTAGTCATGTGACTCTAGGCACAGTGCCTGGCACACAGTAAGCCCTCAAGAGCTTCTTTCAGATCTGGGTGAGCCACAACCTACCTAACTCAGTTTCTACCTCAGAGCGGCATTTAAAGCTCTGAGTGCCATTAAACCATATCCTCAGTCTTCTGGCATGTTTACGTTGGCATGACTGGCAAATTCGCCTGTCCCCTGACATTTATTGTCCTACCTAACTGTTCAGCGGTGATATTTTTACCTGCAGTAGACAAGATCTTCTCATTCAAATGAGGTTATTCCCTTCATTCTTCTCCCTCTCAATCCCCAGCAAGCTAAACAGCATCCACTGAGAAAGAGACCACAGCTTTGTTTCTTGCTAGCGGCCACAATGAATCACATTGTTGTCCGTCTACTTTGATAAAGTAGTTTTGCTAGTGTTGAAACCAGAAGAGCTGCAGATCTCCTACATTCATCCCTCTTCAGGTTTTTCTGTGTTCTGCCTGTTTTAAAAGGGATTTCAGATATAGTTGTTTACAACATGAGCATCTCATGGTAGGAAAAAAAATGTATTGCCTGGATTTGTTTTTGATAAATGAAATTCACCCCACAAATGAGGGCCATGAATGGCGCATCCTTCTGGCTAGCAGTGTGGGAATAAGACTCAATTAATATCTCCACTCCAACCTGCACTGCTTAGTACTTAAGAACCCCCAAAGAGTAGATGAAAATTAGATATATCAGATGCAGCATATTTTAAAAATAGATACATACAAGAGGAGGATGATAAAATCTTTTTTTTTAAGGGAATCGGGCTTTGTTCAATAGTTTACATATACTGTAGTCTGTTAACTCCAGAAGCAAATATCTAATAAACAAATATTTAACAAACATTGAAATGTTTGAAGAGAAAACACGACAGGGAATTAGATGAGTACAGTTCAAGTTTATCACTAGAATTACAAATGTCTAAAAACCGTTCCCATGATCAAAGCACCCAAACCCTAAATTTGTGCTGTTCCTCCCTTGACTTCAATAAAAGCATTTTGGTCTGTAGAATAATTAGTCCTAAACCTGATCCACTTCCCCTCTGTTCAGGACAGAAAGCCACGGCAGCCCCTCCCCCTTCTCCATGGCCGATCGCCATGGTGGGAAGCCTAAGCCACACATGCCAGAGCTCCCCAGAGCTACTAGAAAGCCAGAGGGAGGCGGGGCCGGGCGGCTCCCCTCCCCTCTCCCACATGCCTGAGGACATTTCTCCTATCACCCGCCCCTCTAAAAGGTTGTCATCACTGGCCTAGTGCATAAAGAAAGGCCTCATGCCCTAGCCGTGTTGGCGAGCCTCTGGTCCACGTGCCGGAGGGGGCTGCTCCCCTCCCCCTTTCCACAAGTCTGAGGACATTCCTCACATGATCCGCCCCTCTGCCCAGCAGACAATGGGAGAACTCCCTCCCTCCCCCCGTCTGGGGCAAGGCAGGGGAGGGGGACTCACACAGGCAGGAGGGTGCAGTCTGGGCACTCGGGCTCTAAAAGGGTCGCCATCACAGGCCCATGAAATGGGACCACTAGAAGCACTCCCTGGGATGGAGGGTCCCCATGACTGCCCCAGCTAATGAGATTTCTTCTCCTCCTTCCATGTTTGTGATGGAATAAGACACAGCTCTGACATGGCCAGATGGTGGCTGCTGCATTACTGTCCTCTTCAGGCGCTCTCCGGCGGGTCTTAAGCGTCGGGCTAAGCAGGGCGCTCGCATTCAGAGACGGAGCTGAGGCTGGAGAAGCGCTTTTCAGGCGTGATCTCAGCGCATCTTCACAATGTCCTCATGAGAAAGAGGCAACAAATAATACAGTATCTTTCCTACTAGGTTGTAAAAAATCCCACAAATAATCTGGCTGCTTTCCTAAAGATTATAAAAGTGGAGAAATTAGCTTTGCTATTAGAAATAAAAAATAGTTCAGTATAAGAAAAGTGATGATGATGTGACTTATGCTGTAGTGTGATGTGACTGTTGAACAGCATTCCAATGATAATCAAAGATGAATAATATCCAACTATCTGGTGACATTTAAGTTATCTAGTTAGTAACCTAACCACCTTGAGATAAAAGATGAGTTTAGACTAGACATGCATGTGCACATGTATGCATGCATATACACACATTCTGAGACTGCCTCTAGACTAAAAAAGGAATAATCATTTTCTGTAATATGAGAAGGCTGAAGGGTTTGATAACCTTCAAATCTAACTCTAGAAACAATCTCCTTTCATAACGGTCTCTCAGTTTCCTTTGTAAACTATTTAACTGTTCAGTCCAGAAGCTGAGGTGCCTTCTTAGAGGAATAGCACAGGACTGGCTATTGTTCTGGGTCCACAAGAGAAAAACAACACTTGGGATTCCTAGTAATTCCACCTCATTTCCCTACTGAATGGTGATCCCTGGACCTTCAAGGTAAATCAGATAGAATGATTCTCTTTCTCAGAGTTGTGGATCAAATGTCTGCATGAGGAAGGAACTGAGAACATCTGAAGCTGGAAGAAACCACAACCTCATCTAGTCTACCCCCTACCCTGTCTGTTATACCTGAGGAGCCTGATGGCCAAAGACTTGAAGTCTGACTGGCACTGTGAACTCAGTGGCTCAAGTCAAACAAGTATAAGGGACAGAGGTACTTATTAATATCCCACTAACCTGGGGAGGTAGAAGGGAGGCCACTTCCTTTCCTCAAGGGAGGAGAACAACTACCAATTAACCAGACAACATTTGTTAAGCACTTATCATGTGCCACGGGATACAAGAGCATCAATAAAATAGCCTTTGAGCTCAAGGAACTGAACATTTTATTCTACCAAGTCCTCACTGAAGTCTATACAAATTTAAGAAAGTAAATACAAATTAATGGGGGCAGAAAGAGTGGGGGAGATCAGGAAAAAGCCTCAAATCCAAGGCAGTGCTTGAGCAGAGAGCCAGAGGAGGTGATGGATTTTATGAGATAAGGAAAATCATTCCTGGCATAGGGGCCTCCATACATGAGTTCTGCAATAAAATGAACTAGGATATATTTAACAATCACATATAGAATAAAAGAATTCATACCATGGCAACCATGCGCTTGCTGAAGAAATCCTTATTTATTTTAGGTTTTATTCTCAGCAAAAATTTCCCAGGTCACCAAAGTACTGTCTTAAGGACCTTGCTCCAAGACTATGAACTTGCGGTCTTTGTGATGAACAATTCTAAGTCACTTTTGGAGGAGAATGTGTTCAGTCCATTTTCATGTCTTTTAGGCAGAAAGAAGATAAAAGTAAAAAGGCCGGGGTAGAAATGTAAATTCCAACAGTCTTGAGAATCTTGCCTCAAAACTCCCACTCTTTATCCCCTACCCTCAGTTAGTCTTTCTATGCATCTTGGGAGACCCTGCCCACTCCCCGCACATATTCTTAGATCAAAGGGGAGAAATAAGGGCAGAAGGCCAGCTATCCCCCATGTAACTTTTAGAGAAAACTCTTGCAATCTAGCCTTTCCTCATGAAGTACCCTCCCTCTCATCTCCTCCCCTTACTAAATCTTAAGCCAATCAACCTTGCCAAAGCTTCTAGAAAGAAGGTGTCACCTTATTTCTCAGGCAAGTACACCTCCCAAGTCTACACTTCCTCAAGTCTGTAATCTTACCCACAAGATCATAAACTATTTGAAGTCAGGGATGATTTTGGCCTATCCCTGTTACCTAAACACAGTGCTTGACATAGAGAAAGCATTTAGTAAAGGCTTTTTCTTTCTTTCATTTATTCTTTTACACATGAACAGTATCAACTTCACAGGAGGTTACCACCAGGTTTTCTACACCTCAAGACACAGGTATCTCTTTGTGAGTTATTAAATTTCCTTGTACTTCTCCATTCTCCCCATTGGTGGCCTGCCATTTTATTCATTCATTTATCAAATATTTATTGAATACCTACTTTGCACATGACACCTGTACATGAGATCCAAACATCTATCAAACACAGTCCTGGGTCTCAAGGAATTGCTTGTTGATGCTTTCTTCACAAGGTGTGCCAAGTTAAGGAGGGAGAAACCCAACTCCCATTATTTGTGTAGTTGTTAAGTGCTCAAGCATGGGATGAGCAAACCGGCATTGTCCAAGAAAGAACTGGGGCAAACACAGGTCCCTCTTCACCCAGTCTACCCTTCCTCCCTATTAAAATGTCTATTTTTCTTTAAGACAGCTCAGGTGCCTTCACGAAAGAAGCTTTTTCTGAACCACCTAACCACTAATGTCCTCACACCAAGATCACACTGGACCTATTTTGCTCATATCTTTATATAAACTATTTTTGCCTATAGAATATAATCTCTGAGAAAAAGGAGCATTTCAGTTTTGTTTTCTGAATCCCCAACATTTAGCAGAGTTCTTGGCACTTGGGCATTTAATGCTTGTTAACTGACAGCAATGCCAGCTGTGTGCAAGATACCATCTAGTCACAAGGCATATAAAGATGTATGACAAAGCCCTTATTCTTGAGAAGCCTAAAATGGAAAAGGAGAGACATGGGACCAAATGACCATTCATTTCCCCAGGACTGAGTTTCTAAAGCCACTTTCAGCTCTAAATCCTGTCATCTTATGAATTATGGAATAAAGCAGCTTGAGTTAGGTGAAGTCAAAGAGCTAAGAGGAATTTGAAAAGGGAGAAGGAGGAGGGAATTCTCTACATTATAGTTAGGCCTTGATGGTTAGGAAGAGCCTTCAGAGTTTTGAAAGGGTCGATCCTCTTACCCCTTTCCAAAATATATTCACTAAAACATGGGCAAACATTTTCAGAATTGCCAAAAAGTATCTTCAGTCATTTCTGTTACTGACACTACAAAATTCTACTTGCTGTAAGTCCAATTTAATTTGGGGATCCACTTTTTATTTCAGATTTGCCTATGAACGTTTAAGGCAATGAAGCGCTTTGGAGGGTTTCTCCCACCTTTCTAGCATCACCTATTTGCATAAAATAAGCTCTAAGCATTTCAGAGTTACCAGATGGTATTCATTCCACCTCTACAATATAATCATTTATCCAAGCAAAACTTCAATTATTTCTTTATAGCCGTTCAGCATAAATGACAATTAAAATTAGGCATTCAGCATTCATTATAAGCAAAACCTAAGCATGTATTTTTAAATGCTCACAAGAATCATCTCATTGAGGCAGCGCTACAATTGGCCAGCCTCACACATCACTACCGCAGCATGTTATTTACTAATCATCTCTGTATGTTTTCCCCTTTGCAGCATTGTTCTAATAGTCGGCTACAATAAACAAACCTTGTATGCTTAATTATGCCACTGCACTGACAATAAGAAGTTGGCCCTCTTCCATTTTGACTATTTAAAATCTTCATTAAGGCTGCTAAAGCAATACCAACTCCACAAAGCTTAAGCCCAGGGGCCAAGGGGTCAGATGAAAAGAAGATGTTGCCCCTAAGAAAAAGAATACATACACACACCCACGGAGTGTCCAAGTGCGCCCACACACGAACATGCCTGCACTCATGTGCGCACACACACACACACACACACACACACACACACACACTGATTCAGAGAGGAGGACGTAGGAGCAAGAGAACAAGTGCACCCTGAGCATGCCAAAGGAAAGAAAATTCACCCGCAAAGACCTAAGGATTCGGATGCAAGTGAGGAGCCATCTTCCCTCCAGAAGTCCATTCACGGACCACCCTTCTCTCTGTAGAAGTGGCACACCGAGCTGTGGAAGGTGCGTGTGCTTCCAGATAGAGAGGTTAGAAAGTTTTGCTTAACTGTTCTTCTTTGTCATATAGGAAGACTCTATTAGAGGAGATGAATTAAGCATTTATAATTATAAGTGGTATAAAAAAGAGCATTCGTTAATTTTTATTTTTTAGAAAAGTTATCCAAGATTCCATGATTCCTGTTCTTACTTTCCCCTTCACCCCCCCACAGTCGACACGCATTTCCACTGGTTTTTAACATGTGTCATCCATCAAGACCTATTTCCATATTATTGATAGTTGCACATTCATTCACTTTTAAATGCACACAAATACAAGAGGGGAGACTGCTCCAGTAATTTTAGTCTTATGCAAAAGTTATGGGTGCAAATATTCATTTTGTTCTCTTATTTCTATAACAGAAAAGAGTTCTTCAGTCTTTCAGGTAACATTTCTGGGCCTCCTATGACATATTCATTTACTAGAATATTTTAAGAAGTTCAATTTAACATACTTTGTATCTTTTCTTGTGATTTTTACTTGTTTTTTTTTTAAATAAAAATACATAATGGCATATTTCTACATCAAAAGTCATATTTAAGTAATATAGCAACTAGAGGTCAGCTCACAAAAGCATCAGCCTCCATGGGAGGGGGGCACCACAGTGACTGCACTACCGAGACGCCCAGAAAAATAAACAACTCCCAAGACTAAGGAATAACCCCCTGAAGCAGCAATGTGTTCAAATGTAAGGAAACAAAGTTCCAAGGGTGGCAGTCAAGGAACAAAGCTGTTGCCTATCTATTCAATTAAAATAGTCTGAAGAGAGGAGGAGCGACTTGGTACAATTTTAATTATTAAAGGCCTAAGGCAAGTTGTAGATGGCAAATTCCAGATTGACAAACTCCACAAAGAGAACTTGGCAGCACAAATATCCCAAACAATCTTTGGGGGAAAAGAGATAAAAGCTTCCCAAATAATTAGGCATTTATTACAGACTGTGGCTCTTTCATCAAACTGTACCACTGAGCTTTCTCAAAGAACTGCACCCTTGAAGTAAGGAGGAGCACCTCAATGAACGCTGCTTCTGGGGCCCTCCAAGGCCTGCCTCTGGTGCTTCCCATCCGTAGGACCTTGGACAAGTCTCAGGGAATTGGACCTCGGGATCTTCCTATGTAAAATGAAGGAACTGGTCTGGGGTTGGCTCCATGGTCTCTGACGCCTCTTCCCCCCGACTTCCAGGGATGTGGATGGACCCATTGTCTCCCCTCTTAGAATTCGGCCGTCTCATACAGACTGCTAGTTGAGTGAGGATTTTTCAGGGCTTCGGGCAACTCTCAAAGCCCAGACTCTGCAGATGGGTTGCAGATCTGAACCAGCGGCAAGTGAGTCCACAAAGCACTTATCAAGCACCTGCCACATGCCAAATACTGGAGGCAGCTCGGCTGGGGCTATGAGGCCTCCGTCCTGCCCTCAAGGAGCTCCTGGCCTCACGAGGGAGAGGACACAACTTACCATGTCCCAACAAGACAGACCCAGGACGTAGGGCAGAGCCTCTCCGAGGGCAGCCTGTGGTGAAGGAGAGCCGGGAAAAGCTGCTTCTACAGTGCAGAAAGGGCTTTCCATGCGGGGAGCTCCCCTGAGAATGAAAGGAGGGCTCCAGAAGCCTCACCTCAAAACAGCGCAGAAGAAAAGCCCCAGCTAGGACTGTGGGCATCACGAGGGGGAAGGAGGCCCCCACAGCGGCGAAGGCGCTCTGAGCCCGCTGCCACCGAGTCCTCTGAACTGGGCCTTCCCGGGACATTTCCATCGAGGGGCGAGCCTCCTTTGAAGTCAAACTGGGGGTGAAAATGGCCCAGGAATTGAGACGTTCTTAATGGCTTATTTGCCTCCGTTTGAGATCATCTTAATGCCACTGAAATGGTAGCAATTAGCGGAGCCTGGGCTCAGCAGAGGCCTGGGGTGGAAGATGGCTTCCCTTCTTCTCCCCATGACAATTAACCTTGATAGCCGCCTGCAAAGTGTTCTCCAGCAGCGGCAGCAGAATAAAATCTTCATCACTGCACAGGAAGCTCGGACTGAAAGTGAGAAGGCTGCTGGGCCCGCGACGGTCCTCTCCGGGGGGACACAAAGGCGGCTGGAGAGGAGCATTCCAGACGCCCAGGCCCGGCCCCGCCAGCAAACACAGTCGGGGGGCTCCAGAGGGGGGCAGCAGAATGACTGGACTGTGCGAGCCCTGAGACCGTGCAAATTCCAGAACGATAAAGGGATGACGGGCAGCACCAGCCACCGAGAAGGCAGGGGCAGAACAAGGCAAGGTGGCACCTTCCCTGGACTGCTGCGAGTCAAGGCGACTTTACTGGGGGGGGGGGGGATGACAGTTCACCTGGGAAAAAAATCTGTGTGGTCCCGTGTCTCTGCCTCTGTCTGTCTGTCTGTCTCCTTTTGCTCCAGCCATCACAGGAAACAGGGATGCAGTCAGCTAGCTGCTCACTGCTTCAACAGGACACTTTCTCAGAATTGTAGGATTCAAAGGCAGGAAGAACTCTCAGAAATAAGCTAATCTCATCCTTTATTTTACAGAGAAAGACCCTGAGGCTCAAAGGAAACTTGTCTAAGGCAAGGTGCCAAGGCAGTGAGGGGGTTAAGCATCTAGAGGCAAAAGCCTGAAGTCAGGAAGCCCTGGGTTCAAATCTGCCCTCAGACACTTACTAACTGGGTGACCTTGGTCAAGTCCTTTAATCTCTCTCAGCCTGTTTCAACATCTGTAAAATGTGGTTATAAAAAGTCCTTACCTTCCAGGATTGGGGTAAAGATCAAATAAGATAACACTACATAAACCACGTTTTCAAATTTAAAAGAACTATCTAAATGCAAGGCAGCTAAAAGTGGTTCAGAGGATAGAGCAAAAGGCCTGGAGTCAGGAAGACCTGTGTTCAAAATTCTACTTCGGGCACTGACTAGCTGTGTGACCTCGGGCAAGTCACTTAACTACTTACTTTAGTTTTCTCATCTGTCAAATGAGTTGGAAAACCACCTCCATATTTTTGTCAAGAAAACCCCAAATGCAATCCCAAGGAATCAGACGTGACTGGAAAGGCTGAACAACCCCTAAAGCTGACCGTTGTTGCTGTTAATGGAGCTAAGCTCGGAGCCCAGCTCCCTCGGGGGGGGCTCTTGTGTCCTGGCTCAGCAGCAGCCATCCCTCGGGGTCCTCTAGGAACACGGGCTTCTTCTCATCTTTCTAACCACTGAAAGGTGGTACAGCGGTTAGAAGACAAGTTAACGTGACGCTGTTTACAGCCGTCTCTGCCACGACGCTTCCTCCTGCGATCTGTGCGGCGCCTCCTCGTGCGATGGGCCATTCGGAGCACGGCTGGGGCCAGCCCGTGGCCCTCCTGGGAGAATGGGCCAACGCGGGGCCTGCTTTAGGCAGCCCCGAAGTGAAATCCGGTGTTTCCTTTCCCACAGCTGGCCTCCTTTGGCAGAGGAGCCCCGGACACCAAGGGCCAAGCAGGCCTTCAGAGCCATCCCTGTCTCGGGCCGCTGCGGGGCGCACGGACGGGCCACTTTCTGGTCAGGCCCTGAGCGTCTGGGAATTCTGCATGTCGGGGCAGCAGCGGGCTCTTAACATGGCTCTGCCGTGGGCGAGCTTGTCGCTGCTGAGCACTAGCGCCTCACTGGGGGGAGGCTCGGAGAGGGCGGCCCAGCCTCGCCTGGCCACAGTAGCCCAGGAACGGAGTCGGACGTTCGTGAAAGGCCGGGCGCCGCCGTGGCTTCCTGCTCCTTCCTAGACGGCAGGATGCAACCCGTCGGGGGAATCACTACCGGCTGATAAGCCGTCACGTCTCTCTGCTGTTCCATTTACAACAGACGAGGCGCATGTTCCCACGGCGGTGGCCTTGCTACAGACACCGGGAGCCCTCGCAAGTTAATGACGGCATCATAAAGAGCATGTTGGTGCCCGGCAGACCCTCCCTCCCGCCCGCCCCAGCAAAACAACTGCATCGCCAGCATCCTGTCCAAGTGAATCCGTAAAAACGTGAGCCGAGCCCTAATCCTGGGTCCAGATGACACGGACACGCAGAGGGTGCCGCCGAGCTTCTAGAAGTGGGCTCTTTGCCAAGGAACAGAGAAGTTTTGAAAAACACCCACACGCTCACGAGCCCCTGCTAATCCACTGGCAGGCCTTTACAACAAAAAATAAAGGAAGACACTGTTAAACTCAAGAATTTAAACTGTGTAAACAAGGGAAATTTTTTAAAATGAACAGAACAAATGAAAACAAAGATATTTCAAGTAGATATCTTAATTGTAATGAGGAACATTTGGCATGTGTTGTGATAGGATTCCAAGCTGCAGCCAATTAAATATCCCAAACGCTTGTTTAAAAAGCTGCAAATGTACAACCACAGCATAAATATATTTTTATTAAACACCAGTGCGTGAAAGCAAAAGCAAATCCAATTCCTATTTCCTTCCTGTAATGCTGTAAAGCACAAAGCATTATCACTTAATAAACCCCTTGTCCTCCCATGTAGGCTTATAAAATGGGTTACCAAACAATGCACGTTAAAATGTCCACTTCCAATTCTGTATTTAGTCTGCCTAATCACTCACACGTTAAACAAAGAGAGTGTCATTTTGGAAGAAATACAATTAATGCTATTATTAATATCACCTCTAAAATACTCAAGTTTTATACCTTTTTATATTAGTTTTTTAAAAAATATTAAGCCAGGCTTTTGTACAGTAGAAAAGAATTTATTGGGGCTTAAAGATAATTTGTAAAAACTTCAGCTCCATGTCTGTACAAAGAGCCTTAACAAGCATTCTTAGCCAAGTCTATGCATTTTAACTGAAAGAGGGAAAAGATTTTGCTACCTCAAAAAAAAAGCTTAAAAGACAGAATTCTAATAATAACTTCTTAATAATGTAATAATTGATAACTAATAAATCTAATGATTAAAAATCAAATAATAACATAATAATTTTTACTGATTTTGCTTTTTATATCACCTAAGTTTTCCTCTGTATTCCTCCTCCTCTCTTTCAGAGGTCCATCCCCTTGAACAAAGAATCTTTTTTTTTTTTAAAGAAAAAAGAGGAAGAAGAGGGGAAAAAATTGCAAAACTAATGACTTCATCCAAGAAAACCCAACAATCCTCCATAATGATGGAGCCCTGACACCAACAGAGAATTGTCTCATCTTTGGTGCCATGCTTATTCTCTGCAGTTTTGAAAAGAAATTTTCAATCTTGCCATTGCCATTATTCTAATCACTGTGTCGATTGTTTTCTCTCCATCAGTTTGTCGAAATCTTTTAATGAATCTCTATACGTCATATTCATCTATCAAAGATCTCTAATATTTTCCCTGTCAACTCCTTTTTCTTCCATAAAAGAATAATTTGGCAAAGCCATTTGCATATATGCCCATACAACAGCATGTGGACATGTAGAGTTGACTAATAAACAGACCCAACCTCATTAGGATTAAGAAAATCCCCATGAGTTTCACATGAAGAGACTGCCATCAGTCTGAACCAAGACACACCCAAGGTTCACTCTGGTAATCGGGGTCCTACGTTTCTTTCAAGTAAATCTCCTGGCCATACCTAAAATGCACAAAGCTTTTTCAGAACTACGAAAATAAGACAGCAGAGTTTTAAATAGGCTGTGAAATTGCAATGATCCTGTAACTTCTAAACAACCCTGACAATTTTGTGTCTTCCAGGAGGAAGAACAAGTTGAGTGAATCAGTAGAGAAATCACTGGCTCAGATACAGCCTTCACATGCCTCTGTTTCCAGTGCCACCAATTGTTCTACGAAGCTAGTCAGGGCAGGGGAAGAGCTCTGTATTCTTGTTCTCCTTTGCAGAGAAGCGACAAAAGAGGAAGAACAGAGGAAGAAGGAAGCTTTAAAAGCTTCAAAGAAGCTGACTCTGGGTACAGCTCAATGGAAGGAATAAGGAGAAAGGAGAGAGGATGGAGACAGTGTCTCTCCTAGTCTGTTACCACAAATTCAACCTTGAAAAATGGAAGACTATCACAGGGGGACAGGAGAATAGGGAATACAAAGGGGAATGTGATTTGTTTTGGAACAGGAATAAAAGGTTAAAGCCTATTAATCAGATGTAGACTATTTCTTCTGAAAAAAAAAAATTAGCTCAAAGTAGCTCAGTGGATCAAGAGCCAGGCCTAGAGACCAGAGGTCTCAGACGCTTCCTAGCCATGTAACCCTGGGCAAGTCCCTTAATACCGATTGCCTAGACCTTACCACTCTTCTGGCTGGGAACCAATACTCAGTAATAATTCTAAGATGGAAGGTAAGGGTTTAAAAAAAAGAAAAGAAAAAAGTTAGCTGTATTTTCTTTTCAAAATATAGAAGCATACTCAATTTTAGATTCATAAACTTTTCAAGCTATAAGAGTCCTTGGAGATATTTATGAAATTCAACCAAATAAAACAGGAAAATATGTAAACTTTGGCAGAGCAATATTACTGCTAGGCCTATATTTCAAAGTGATAAGAGAAAGAAGAAAAGGTCTTAGATGTACCAAAATATGTATAGACTTTGTTTTAGTGACAAAGAACTGGAGATTAAGAAGGTTGATTAGGAAATGGCTGGCCAGATTATGATGCAGAAATGTAACAGAATCTTACTGGGCCGTAAGAAATGATGGAGGGAACTGTTTCAGAAAAGCTGAACTACATAAATTAATGGAAAGTGACACAAGCAGAATCAGATGAATGATTTATTCATAATGACCTGGAAAAATAAACAATTTTGAAAGCCTTAAGGACTTTTACCATAACAATGAACAAACATGATTTCAGAGAACGAGTGATGAAGAATGTGCCCCACTACCAGACAGAGGGGGTGGACTGAGGAAGCTGAAGGAGACATACATTTTTTGACATAACCAATATGGAAATTCTTTTTTTTAGGCATTTGTAACAAGAGTTTTGTTTTTCTATTTTTCTCACAGTGAAGTAGAAAGAGAAGTAGGAGAAAAATGATGCATAATTGAAAAATATAAAATATAATTTTTAAAAGGCAAGAAAATACAGAATACATTAAGGAGACTTTCCACCAAAAATAGTTGAAATAAGTAAGTCTGAGTCCTTGATGGGCATCATTCTTCAAATGTGCCAAATAAACAAAATCGCACTGGATGACCATAACATTTTAAAGTTTTTATTCTGTCTAAATGTTATTAGCACTTTTGGTAAACCACCTCCTTCAACTTTATTGGACAAAAAGTATGTTCACCCTCTCTTGCTTTTACCTCCTTAAATCCTATCCACCCTCCAAAGCTTTCCTTATATAAATTCTTCCCTGACTATAGTCCATATTGGTGAGAATAATGAATCCATGTAGTGGTTTTATTATTTGATTTTGTACCGTGTATTTCCACTAGGTTGGAAACAATGGCCACATTTTACATAATTCTAACTCTGAATAGTGCAGTTCAGAATACATGGATTCATTATTCACATTGACTAGAACTACCCTCTTCTCTCCTTTCCTAACCATGCTGGGAATAATGTTTTTAAATGCACAAAACTAAATACAAAGAATTATCAAGAAGTCAATTACACTGAATTATCAAAGCATTAAAAAAAAAAAAGTTCAGGGTCCTAAGATTAAAAACTCTTGGGGAATTTTCTGAAAGAGAAATTCTTCTGACAATTCATATCTGCAAATGATCTGCCACCTCCAAGTTAAGAAAGTGGCATGGAGCATTGAGAGCTTATGAGGTATGCCCAGGTCTGTGCCAGTATACACAAAGGAGCAATTGTGAACCCTGGCCTTCTTGAGGTGAAGACCAGTGCTTGCTTGTTTGTGCGCTCTCTCTCTCTCTCTTTTCTCTCTCTCTCTCTCTCTCTCTCTCTCTTTTCTCTCTCTCTCTCTCTCTCTCAAAACTCTTCTAGTAAGGGTGAATCTTTTAGAGACTAAGTGCCCAAAATGCAACCTCACACTGCATGTAAGACCCCCACCTTACCCTAGACAGAGGAGAGAGGAAGTGCTCCCATTGGGCTACTGGGCAAAGGGGCAGGTGATTAGACAAATATCCTCAGATGCATGGAGAGGGGGAAGGGAGCAGGCCCTCTGGCACACTGGGGCACCCGTACCATAGGTTTACCAACACAGTGCTAGACCAAGCAGGAATAAGACTGGGGAGAGGAGCAGAATATCTGACGTCACTTATGCTGACATGGGCATGTCCAACTAAGGGCCTTCCTCACCATTTCAATGTCAAATAAAGTCAAACCAGGTTCACCCCAAAGTCCACAATTTATACTAAGAATCCCCAAGTAGATTATAAAGTTTATTATTGATTATGAAGTTAAACCCCAGCAGAATCATCTTGACATTCCTGCTTGCTGCTAGACCAACCATCAGCCCCATTCCCAGTATTTCAAGCCTATTAAAGCCCCAAACTACTTTGCTGCTCCCTGAACAACTCTTCCATGGGATCATAGTTAAACCCACTTGGTTAGAGTTCAAGACAGAACTAGAGTACTAGACTTAATTTCAGCTCTGTACCAAAATATGTGGTTGTCAGGGTTCTAGTAAACCAATAAAGTACCCATTTTTCAGAATATGTGAATAATAATAATGTGATCTCAATAAATTTCTGAACAAAAGGACAGGTGCGGTAGGCAGTACATTTACTAGTGTCCTCCCTTTCATATTTAAAAAAAAAAAAAAAAAAAAAGGAGGAGGAGGAGGAGCAATTCAAATCTTGTTCCCCAGGCCTTTTGACTCACTTTTTCCTAAGGACTATTTCAAATTAATTCAATGAACATTTATTAAGGACTCAAGGTAAAAAAGATAAAAATGAAATTAGAATCTGATTTTAAGGAGTTTAAATTTTATATAGTAGAGACAAGACAATAGGGTTTAGAATTAATGCGATACACAGATAACTAAATGCTAGCTCATTTGAAGAGGAGGCAGGGGAATTAGAGAAAGGTTTTATGGAGGAATTCTTAAATGCTTCCCAAATCTCTCACACAGAGTATAGTAGTGGCAATGCACATTCCTTTGGAGCCTTAAGGTTTCAAAGTTGTGGAAGTAAATCCCTTCCTCATTACATAGGTTTGGGGCAAAGCTCCCCCACAATCTGGAAAATCCATGTAAAATTTTTTGGCTCTCCCTTTGTACTAGAGCAGAAGTGTGAATTTTTTCTTTTTCTTTTATGGGGTGTTTACAGGGCCTTATTTAGTCATAAGCTATATGTAAGTCAATATTAACATTTCTAGCCTTTCTGTGTTGTCCACTGGGCTGTGGACACAAAACTCCCCCAAAATTCCCATTTAATTTCTTATGCTAACCCTTGATAGATAGAAACCACAATGGTGAGAATCAAGACGTGGAAGGGATACCTGTATTAGTATCCCCGTTATATGAATGAGGAAACTGAGGTGCAGTGTGAAATGAGATGCTCATGGGCACAAAGTGAAGGAGCTCCATATCTGGGATTTGAGCCTACCCTCGGGACTTGACAACCAAGGGTGCTTCTCATTCTGTCCAGCTGTCTCCATTTAGAGGGAGGGAGGGAGAAAGAAAGGAAAGAAGGAAGGGAAAGTGCCCCAATAAGGCTGCCCTGCCATGAGTTTGAGAAAATGTCAGCACAGGAGGAGAGGACTAACACAATCACTCTATAAAAAATGCACAAAATCTGAATCATAAGTCTTACCTTAGGAGGTGAGATCATAATGATGCAGTAATATGCCATCTGCTTTCCAAGTTTCTATCAAGAGCAATGAATGTTTGTGCAGTGCAATTGGTCATCTGAGGAATATTAATTTGGAATTCTCTGTCCTATTCATTTCTTAGCACATGGGATGTTTATAGAGGGGGAAAATACACAACCATGAAGTGGAATGAGATCAAAGTAGAAATTATTTGCCTTCCACAGACAAGCCAGAGCTTTGTTTTCCTCATTCATTAATACCTGGCAGACTTAAAATAAGAGTTTTTCTGTAGGCTCGGAATAAGAGACCTGAAGGAGAATCCCACTTCTTGTATATACATTCATATTTTATCAGGGAAGGAATCACAAGGGCAGAGATTTAGAAGGAGAAGGGAAGAGTCAGTGGCTATCCAGTCCAGCCCCAACATTTCAAGGTCAAGCAATTTGCCAAAGGGCAAACTAATGGAATACCAAGTTTCAAATGTCCATTTTAAATAAATATTCAACAAGTTAACCAACAAATACCAATCACCCATCTGAGCCTCAGTTTCCTCATCTGTAAAAAAGGAATAATAATTATAGTACTTGCACCCAGGCTAGTCAGTGGATAATTAAATTAGTAGTAATAGTAATAGTAAATTAATATTTGCAGAGTACTTGACAAATAGAACCTCATTTGTTCCTCACAACAACCTGAGAAAGGCAGAGGTTAAATAACTTCCCCCCAGAGGCACACAGCTAGTATCTGAAGTCAAATTTGAACTCTGGTCTTCCTGATTCCAGGTTCAAGACTCTATCTACTTGGTTATCTAGCTGGGTAATGTGACAATGTATGCAAAATATTTTGCAATATTTATAGCACTAATTAAGTGTCAGCTTAATTAGTATCACATGTTCCATAGAAAATATACTAACCCTACAAACCAAACCACCTCTTTTAATGTTAAACAAATGTCAACTACAGGAAAAAAACAACCCTGAAGATTCTCAATATTTCATATAAATAGTCTATGAAACTTGTATGTTTAGCTACACCCAAGCAAATAATATTCAATTAGCCAACAAATGTCATTTTTGCTATTTAAAAATATTACAGGAAGTTTCAGTCTGTATTTCCAAGTCTTTCTGTCCTAAAGCCAGATACACATCCTAGTTTTAATCCTTCCCCATTACTCATAACTAGGAGTTTTAAAGGGTAAAACAAAAAATAACCCCACTGTGACTGAGATTTCTGTAAAAAGACAGAGTGCCAGTTCAGAGGAAGCTACCCCAGAAGCACTGGGTTATGACTGGCAGAACGCCTGCCCTGCATATCCTCAGTTTCTGGCACAATGTCTGCCTGGTGAAGGATGTACTCAATAAGACTTTGTTGGTTGATTGGTTGCTCCCCTCACCTTATCCTACAAGTAAAATCATTAACAAGTATCTCCACCTTCATCCAAACCTTTGAAGGAAAAAAGGTGTTATGATGTGGCCTGAAGACGGAAAAAAAAAAAAAAAGTCAAATGTTACCTTAGATCCTCTTCCTTGAAAGAGGAATGGGTTGGCATCAACCTTAATCATCTTTCTGGGGTTCCCTGGCCCCATCTCTCTAGGATCCAATACTATCATCCCTTCTAAGTTATCTGTGAGTATGGATCTTGATTCTCTGCCTTCTTTAGATTTTAAGCCTTTATGAAAACACCTCTGGTCAAAGACAAAAATGAAAGTCTTTCCTCAAAGAACTGCACAGTTTTCTCTTTTCCTTTAATGTAAGAGTCTATGAAAAAGGGGCAGCTAGATAGTGCAGTGGACAGAGAGCCAGGCCTGGAGACTAGAGGTTCTAGGTTCAAATGTGACCTCAGATACTTCCAAGCTGTGTGACCCTGGGCAATTCACTTAACCCTAATTCCCTAGCCCTTACTGCTCTTCTGCCTTGGAACTGATATTTAGTATCAATTCTAAGACAGAAGGTAAGAATTTTTTTTAAAAAAAGAATGTAAGAAAAAAAAAGGATGGTAAGAGGAGGTGAAAATATGTACAATGGTTAAGGTAAATTTATCTAAAACTCGATAAACCAAAAAAAGATTTACTCCCATGAACTAAATATATAAATATATATATATATGATGTACAGACTGTATCTATTTCTTAGCCATATCTAACAACTGATTTTACTACATATTGCCAACTAGCATAGTTTCATCAAGTAGAAATTGCTCAAAATCAATAACTTTCACTTCGACCTCATCTAGATCTCCAATTTAGTCATTTATCCTATTTAACTTTTAGGTTAAAGTTGAGAATTTCTCAGAGATTCTGCTTTACTCAAGAGATTATCAGATTACACATATGAATTACTAAGGATAAGAGCAAAAAAAAAAAATCCTTTTACTTTACATTCGTCTATATCCCTTTGGTATCTATTTAGTGCAAAAACATCTCCATTAACTAGGTGTGTGGCTCTGGGCAAATCACTTCAATTCTCCAAGCCTCCGTTTCCCCATCTGTCAAATGAAAGGGTCGGACGAGATGATCTTCCAGTCCTCCCACTGTATGATATTTTCTCGGGGCAGCAACCTTCAGGATTCCTCGTGTGTCACGATGAACACTTTAGATGCTCTTATTCTAAGCCTGTTCCCCCCCCCCCCCCCAACGTACACCTGATTAAGAAAGAGGTTCTCAAATGAGCACAGTGGATTATCGCCACGCTCGCTGTGACGGTCTGCCAAGTCGCTGTGAACGCTGACCGAGCGCATCCCGGCCGCTGCTCCCGACGCCTCTGCTCACCACCTCTGTGCTAGCGCTGTCCGGAATGGCCTCCCATAAGGATCCTTTTTCTGGACATTCTAAATGGTTGATTCGTGAACAGTGAACTTGCAGCCAAGAGCACAATAACTAACTGGTGGCCAGAGGAAGCTTATCTGAGGCACACCCCAGCCTTCTGGCCCGTGGCGGCATCAGGCCAGCATGACAGAGCTCCACTCAGGGGCCATCTTAAACAATGAAATCGCCCACAAAAAGTCTCGGATGCAAAAAACGTGGCCTTCAATAGCCCCCGACGGCACACTTGCTCCCAGTGTGAGAGCGGAAACGAGCAGGCAGAGAGCCTCCTTGTGGGCCCTCAGCTGGGCACGTTCGTGGCAGCAGCTCGGACCTTCTGCCCTTCTGCCTACGTGCACAAAGGAACACGAAAGCAACCGGAGTGCTGATCCGGGAATCACAAAGCCGTCTGACCCAGTCAGAAAATTCTCACATACAAAATCCAGGCATGGTGAGGATGGAGGCACTAGAGGACAAGCCTGGCTCATCTACAGGCTGAGTCTTTCTTTTTGAAGAGAAGGGGAGAAATGAGAAGAAGGAAGGGGGCAAAGGCAATGAAGAGAGGGAGAAAGGGGCGGTTAGGAAAGTAGAGGAAAGAACTTAATATAGACTTTTTAAAATGTTTTCTTTCCAAAATCATCTATACTTCAGTATGCGTGCTTTTGGCTAATTCCCACCAAGGGGATCGGTGTAGGAAGCTAGGTGGCTCAGTGAATAGAGCCAGGAAGACTTGAATTCAAATCTTGCCCCAGACACTTATTTAGCTCTCTGACCATCGAATTCCTTTTTATCACTCTCATCTTCAGTTTCTGCCACCAGTAAAATGGAGATCACAATAATACCATTTACTGCCCAGTGTCTTTGTGAGGATCAAGAGTGCTAACCTGGGAAGTGCTTTGTAAACCCAAGCACATATGAGTGCCAGCTCTAGTGACCAAAGTGATCCACATACTTAGACAGAGTTGGAAGGAGCTCAGAGGTCATCTAGTGCAACCTGTCCAGCTAAGGCCTAACCAAGAACCTCTTGGCCACATGCTCACTTGCTACATGCTTTATTTTGAAGATGTCGAGGGACGGAGAACCTCCAAACTCTTCAAAAGCGTGTTCCACTTTGGGAGAGCTCACAGAAAGGAGAGCTCTTTGTTTTCTTTTCCCCAAACCTGCCTCTCTGTGGTGCCCACTCATTGCTCCTCATTCTGTCTTCTGGAGCCAAAAAGAACACGTCTAACCCTTCTTCCACCTGGCAGCCCTGTCATGTCTTGGGATTGGCTTTGAGTTGGTCAATAGTTTGCAGTGTCCAGCCTGGCGATGGCTGGCCCCCTCAGGTGATGACTTCTTGGCCACAACTGTTCATGGACCTTGTGAGAAGGGCTGCACTGGCTGGGGAAGGGCCCATCTCATTAAAATCAGGACCTCAGAATCAATTGATCAACAAATCTTTATAAAGTACCTACTCTGTGCCAGCCTTGGGAGCATTGAAAAACATGTGCTATCAGCACCATGGAGTCATTCTTAGAGCATTCAAAAAAACAGGTTCCTGTCTTCTTAAAAGATAAAAGAGTTGAAGGAATTAAAAGATTACATATGAGAAAGTAATTTGACACTCTCTATCCAAAGTACTTGGGGTAATAAATCAGAAATAATAACCAGTTATAAAACTGGCCCATCTAACATAAGTGATAAAATATTCTGTTGATGCTATTATAAAATAAAATCCCAGCATGATCATTTAATTTATATGTTTTTCAGACACATTCTCTGCTCTCCTCTTAAAGTAGCAGAGGAAAAAAAAGAAGGGATAAAATGCCAGGGACCCAAGAGTAACAGGCTCTAAACCCATTTGATCACTTTGTATTCTTTTATTATAAAATATTTTCAAATCTAGGGTGAAAAGCAGCTATTGTAAAAACCCACCCATTATATATTGAAATAAGAAAGTAAAGAATGAGTCTAAGATTTTATGTCACAACTAACCAACTCTTTCAAGCATTCATTTCCCCCCCCCCCAGGGAAAAGTTGACAGCAATGAACAATAAACCGGCTCTGGTCACTGGAAATAACATTCAGCTCTCTCAGGGGTGGAACTCCAGCAGTGAGATCCACAAGCACCCTCTGGGTGAAAGCGAGACCAAGACAAAGGTCAGAAATAGCACCCCTCCCTCCACAAAACAAAACAAAACAAGTTTATGTTTAGTTAAGCAACTAAACATAAAAAAATTAAGGGAGAAAATGTAAAGAGGAGAATTAACATATGATCTCTAAACTTTTAGTATCTGAAAGAATATAATTCAAGACATTAAGCTTAACCTCTTCCATCCCCAGATAACTACTACCCACTATCTATATCTATCATCTATCCATTTATCTATCCATCCATCCATCCATCCACCCACCCAGCTACCTACCTACCAACCAACCTATATTTTGGGGTCACTTAAGCGGCAAGTATTTTTCCTTCTGTTATATCCCAAAGAAGGGAAGACAATTTGGCATCAGAATGTGCATCTGACTGCCAAGTGAACTAGGACACAAATCTTGGTGGCACATCCAGATGACAGACACACAGTGGGCCATTCTGAACATCTACTGCTCATGCTGGAAGAAGGTCCTGACAAGTCCTCTGGAGATCTGATAAGAGTGCTCCCCGGCACCAGGGAGTCCCCACCTCCCCCTAGCCTCTTCTCACTGGCCCCGCTCCAAAGGGGAGCCGTCGGGCAGGGAGGCGTTCGTTGTATTCTCGATGGAAAGGTTTTGAAAGCATCTTCCTTGGATGACTGGCTGTCATCAGGGAAGAGCCCACTTCCCCATTAGGGTTTCAGAAGGCATCCTGAAAGTGTTTAATGCATTTCCAGGGCCACTTAAAAGGTCCTGTTACATAACCCTTTGTCTTGATGGAGGCTACAAAACCACCAAACCCGGCAGCTGGAGTGAAAAATTCAGAGGAGCTATGGAAAAAATATTCCTCAATTACCCATGTTGTTAGTGAAAAAGAGAGGGATGGGAGTCATTCAAAACCTTGAATTTTTTAGGCAGAGATTAAGAACTGTACATAAAGAGATTAATCAGTAGTACTATGCAACTTCTCATAACTTTAGCACTCTGACAGTCTATAGAAACAACGTCAGCATTCAATTATCCATACTCAAGTAATAATAACTAATATAGATATAAAACGTATCTAAAAATATATGTGGCTTTAAGATTTACAAAGTGCTTTAAAAATATCTCATTTTGTCCTTACAACAACATTTGGAGGTAGCCACTATTATTCTCGTTTTATAAAGAAACTGAGGCAGACAAAGGGAAACAAGTCTTCCTGACTCCAGGTGCAGTCAGAAAAAAAGAACAGACGATCCAAAAATGACCCCAAATCCAAAAATTATTCCAAATTGGGATTCCCTGTTTTATTCCCTTCACCACTCCCCTGATCCAATATTACTTCAGAAGAGTGTAAAGTTCAACCCAGCGCAACCCAGCATGGAGCTTTTTAATGACACCCCACGCTTTCATTTTCACTGAGTCATTTTTTAGTATGAATGACAATCTAACTTTGAAGGAGGTTTTACCTCATCTGAACTCCATCCCCCTAGAAGACAGCCACCAGCCCAAAGCCCTCGGAGGGCGCTACCCCTGGCGGAGCATCTTGCCTTACTGGAGACTCGACTGGAGACTAGGAATGCCATAAGGTTTCTGGTGGGGTTCAGTAGAAGTCACTCCTTTGACTAGCAGGTGACAGAAAATCTGGCTAAGGGGAAACGTTCTTGTTTGGGAAAAGCCCAGCAATCCCATTAAGACAGCAAGAAGTAAAACAAAATGAATTTTTTAAAACTTCCTGCTAAAAATCCAACCAAAGAGAAAACACACACACACACACACACAGCAGGGGCCAGGGGCCTCCCCAAATGCAGCACTTTTCCTCAAGCTCCCTTTCATTTCTTCCTCTACCACACTGCGACCAGGAGAACACGTCTGCCTAACCTTTCCTTGCCCTCGGTGGACTACAAGACAGCCATACATCCATACTTTGGGGTGAAGAGCCACCCTCCAGAGGAGTGAGAGGCTAACGCTGTAAGGCCTTATTTCTCCTAAGGGGAGAACAAACAGGAGGGAGGCAGTTCTTATCCACAGTGCCAAAGCTTCAACCAGCTGAGACTTAAAATCTCGAGTTCAAATCTTGTCTCTGCCATTTACCACCTGACCTGGGGCCAGTCACTCCATCTCCTGGAGTCTCCCTTTCCTCGTCTGTAAAGATCCAGTAGCCGGCCTCGGGGACCTTAAGGACCCTCCCAGCCCTGGCTCTGTGCTCTCATCTTAGAACCCATCCAGTGAGCAGGTGTATAACCCAGCAGTGATCACTCTCAGAAATCCTCCCTTCACAAATGCAGTCCTGGATCAGATGCCCAGACCTGTCCCTTTGAGCTCATTCTCTGCTTTCAAGAAGGAATTCTGAAACGGAAAGCTCTGGAGTCACTGAAAACCAATAAAAGTCCCCGAAAACCAGCTGATCCGTTCCTCCTTCCTCATGGCAGGGCTAAGTGTATTGGACGCTGCTAGATACAACTAGCCATTGTACTGGGTCTGGTGGTTCAGTGGGTTTCCTGTTATTGTTTCAATGTATAAATTATTTCCAAAAATGACTATGATGTAAAAGGAAAAAAATCAGTAGTAGAGTTCTTTTCTTTTAAAGGAGTTTCAATCATTCCAAACACAAAATTAACATTAATTCTGACAATCACAGTCAGAGTAAAACAGAGGATGACAGATGTTTCTGTTCATTTCTACTTTAACGCAGAGGAGATGTTCCGGCCACGGGTCACCACAATCTTCCATTAGCCCAAAAGAAACACATTGTATACAGAGGGAAATAAAACAACCCAAAAGAATCTGAATAAAGCATTATTCTTCCATTTCTAGAAAATTCTAAGTCTCTCAAATTCCATTATGAGCATAATTAATTATGTTTACATGTCCTGTAATTCTGTAAACTGGGTCTCTTATCTGGACTTTCAAGGATTTAGATCAGAGGAGTAAACTTTGTACTTCTCACAGTCTAAATAGCATTTAAGATTCATCCAATAAAAAGAATACAATTAATTTGCATTAATTTTATATCTCAAGGAACTTGAATTATGAGCAGATCAAATTAACATTTCCCTCCATAAGAGAACATTCATTATATTAACTGTTAAAAAGAAAAAGTTATCTGGATCACAAACAGGGGATTATTACCTACAGTCTAAAGCAATACCATAATTGGGTTTATTTCTTAAGGTGATCAGGGAAAAAAGGAAAAGAATCTTTATTCTAGAATATTTATGGCAGCTCTCTTTGTGTTGGCAAAGAACTGGAAACTGTGGGGATAGCCATCAACTAAGAAATGGATAAACAAGTTGTGGCATATAATTGTGATGGAACCCTATTATTGTTCAATAAGAAATGATGAGCAGGTTAATTTTGGAAAAATGTGGAAAGACTCACATGAAATTATTAAGAATGAAAAAAATAAAACCAAGAGATCATTATATATAGCAACAGAAATATTGTTTGAAGAATGACTTGTTTATGTCCACTGCCAAGAAAGGAACATACAATAGAAATAAGACACTGTTTTATATAAACATATGTCTTTTTGTTAAATGATGCCTTCTCTAATTGCAGAAGAAAAGGGAGAGAGTTAACTAGATATTTTAACAAAACAAACAAATTTTATATGTAAATTTTTCCTTTAAAATATTAAAAAAAAATTTTCCTAGGGCTCTGGGAGTTTAGTGACTTGCCCAGGATTATAGTCATTATTTGTCTGAGGCAGATCTAAGGCAGTTCCCCAAGGCCAGCCCTCTGGTTGCTAATCCACAATGTCCCTCAACTATTAAACTTTTTTCATATTATTCAAAATGAGTAAATCATGAAGACTAATGCTTCAATAATAATTTCAAATTGTAGCCACTGGCATATTGTAAACATGCTTTTCATCAAGAGCTAGGAGGCAGAGTAGATAGAGAAATGGACCTGCAGTCCAGGGTCAGAAAGACTGGAGTTTGAACCTCAGCCATTAGCTGTGTGATCCCAGGCAAATCACTTAACCTGTCTGCCTCCGTTTTCTCAACTGGAGAATAACCTCCCAGAGTTCCTGTGAGGACAAATGAGAGAATATTTGTAAAGCACTTTGCAAAACTCACAGTATTACATAAATAGATGATCACTATCATCAATAGGAGCCAGAGAAGATGCATTGCCTGCCTCATTTTCTTAGTGAAGAATCTGGGGGACAGAAAAACAGTGATGACACAGATACCAGCATCTTCTCTGAAGGCACCAACTGTTGCTCAGGCTCATGTCTAGAATGGCCTGTGCAGACTGATGGAAAGCACACACTGGCCTAAGAGTCAAGCGTGCAAACCCCAAAGAGTAGCCCTGCCCAGAACTGGCTGGGGATCCCCCAAAAGCCCTTCATTTTCTTACCTCACTCCCAGGATTTGGGAAGAAAAGAACTTTATAAGCCGCCTCCAAGTGCTTCATACATGCTTATTTTGCCAGCTTCTCAGAGAAGCTTTCTTTAATCTCTCCCCTTTCCCAAACTCCCAAATGTTAAATGCTTTCCCTTCCTTCTGGGATGTTGCTTGAGGCAATGTGTGTACTGGGAAAAGAGCTCTCCTCTCAACTGGAAAGGCCTGGGGTGAAATCTGGAGTGAGCACTGCCACCTGCTGACTTTGGGGAAGTCACTTCACCCCAGGCCTCAGTTTCCTTTGCACTACATGATTCTTAGGATCCTTTCTGGCTCAAAATCTCAGATCCTAGGTTTCTCCCTTGGGCTAGGAGATCAGGTCATTATTTTCATCTTTACATCCCCAGGGTCTAGTAAATAGCTTGCACATTGCGAGTTATTTAATACATGCTAATTAGGAAAGAATAAATACATAAATAAAAAATACATGTTAACTGGATCAAATTATCAAGAATAAATCAATGCAAGGCTGACTTTAGAGGTGGCCTTGCCTCCAATCCTAGGTATATGGAAGTCAAAATGAACTACATTACATCTGGTGGAAACTCCTAGATCTGGAAGATAATTCAGTCCGATATTTCCCAAAAGCATTCTTCTCCCCCCTCCCCCCCCAGGTTCTCTCCCTCCTCCAACTCTGTCCCACTGAGGTCCTATTTGACATCCTAAACAGAAGCAATAGATACCCAGGAAAGCTCACCCAGAACCTGCAGCCTCCCAGCTATCTCAGGAAATGTGAGACTTGTAGTTGATTTTATAGTAAGTGGGGGCAGTTTCTCTTGAAACCAGATATGCCTTCATGGTTTATAACTAAGCAGGGAATTCTCAAACCTCTTATGAGGCAGATACTTTTTTGGTTGGATTTCTTTTGAAAAAAATCATCTGTTCTATTCTCTAGGCTGTAGACACCAAAGCCGCATAAAGCATAATAAATCCCATTTCTACAGTAGTATCGCACTTGTGCCAAGCACAAGCCACACTGAAGATGTCCTGAAAGTATTCATTCCAAAGACATTAAATGCATTTTCACTGAAAGAGAGGCACAAACATTTACGACAAACTGCAGTCAAAAATTTGACTCCGAATCATCCAAGTAGCCATCTACTGAACAACCGGACTGAAAATGTATGTTCAGCCTCCGAGGCACATATGGGGAAATCCAGGTCACCACTTCCATACTGGCGCCAAGGACAATGGGGAATCCTGCCTTTGCCAGTTGGAAGCACCACATGAAGGGAAATGATACTGACCTCGACATGACCCAGACCCGGCCGCTATTTTGGGACCAACCCCTGAAGAACCAGCCAAAACCATGGCAGGACAGATAGAGCTTCTCAAGGGATCTGGCCAGTTCTCAAAACACTTAATGGATTTCCTTGACAAATCTCTTACGTAGGCAAGTTAGTGGAGGTACGTATGTTTAGGCAAACTGTCTGGGTAGCTATTCGGTATGAATTGTTTATGTAAAAATAAATCTCCTCTGGATTTTCCTTATTTTGTAAAGAACTTATAGTTCAATAAACCCCTGAGGGCATCATTGTTCTGGTCAGGACAATGAACTTCATGAAGTCTGAAAGACCTGAGTCAAATTTTTGCTTCAGCAACCTACTAGCCAGCTGACCCTGGGCAAATCACTTAAAGTCTCTGAGCCTCCCCTTCCCCAACTGTAAAATGGAAATAATGCAGTAAAAACACCCACCTCCCAGGGTTGTTGTGAGGATCAAATGAATCAGTTTTGTACAAGCGCTATGAAAACCTTCGAGTGCTATCTAGATATTATTCACTAAAATAGCAATGAAGCCATAAACCTTTCACACCGGCTAAAATCAATTTTGAAAGACTAATGGCTTCCATGTCCACATTCACATAGGTTTGATAGAATTTTTAACCTTTTTTTCTGCACAGTTTTTCCTTTAACAAAGGGAATTCTTTTAATAAAAATGAATGACAAATCTTACATGATTTCTTGCCTCAGTCTCTTGAGATTTCATGCCAACTGTTAACACCGGTTATAAAAAAGCTCCACTGTTATTTGTAACTAAGTCAAAGCTAAATAAAGTCACCAGCCATCTTTAAAAAAACTTACAGCCCAAGAAGACATAAATGGGCAATGATCAAGTCCAGGTCAGTCAGTGTGCATGAATTTTGTTTTCCAAATAGTCAGCTGAAGCAAATGGTTCCAACATATTTTGCTAACGATTTCCGATATACAATAAATGTCCCTCATGATCTTTGTCATCACAGCTACAACAAAGAATGGCAAATATACAGTTGAGAAATTTCTCATTTTTTCCCAAGTTTTTCAATGATCTGTTGATACATGATTTTTTAAAAAACAGTCTGTCTTTTCAAAGGGAAAGGATTCAATGAAAAACTAAAACAAAATTCTTGTAAGAACTGTGTGTTTCAGATTTAGTTCAAACAATTCCAGTTGTGAGTTTTTCTCCAATAAGTTGGTGTTTTATATTTATCAACCCGCTAAGGTCTCAAAATACCTAAAGTGAAACTCTTTGTATAGCCTTGATGAGAACCAGTTTTAAGTGTAACAGAAAGGGGTGGAGAGTGAACCATCTTATCTAGTATAGAATCATCTGCCCAAATTCGCTGAAATACTCTTTTGCATACTACTTTGCAAGGCCTCTGCTACATTCAGTGCTTTCTTCTCCAAGAACCCACATGACACTCAAAAGATTGACCATAAACGAAGGCCTCGTCAGGACCATTTCCTTCTCTCTAGATAGACTGACTTTTGTCAACTGACCCAATTGCAAAGACTCTAGCTAGCCGTCGACACTTCTTTCATTAATAGTTGCTGACTGTTTTTTACACAATGATTCACTGAGAACATGGAAAGCAATATGAAGTTATACCAAAGAATCAACTCCAACAGCATGCCATTTTGGAGCCTTTTATTCAGGCTGACCTTTCCTCATGAAAGGCATCAAGGGACCTTCTTAAACTATCAGAACTCAATGCTGGCACAGTTCCAACACTGACCTTCAATCAAAATAGAAATAAATGTCCTGAAATAGACATCCGAGCCAGAGGCAAGACAGAAGGCTCCAGCTCCCCTCTCCGCCCTCTCCCCGTGCCCCATTTCTCTGTGTACCTCTATGTCATTAATCGTTTCAAGGCCAGCACATTTGAGCTCATGTAGAAAAAAGTTTATCTGAAAATCAAGTGCATGTGGGCATGGACCATTTCAAATTAAACCTGTATCATCTCCCAGAAGAACCATTCATATGAAGTCAGAAGCAGTGACCAGAAGAAAAAAAAATTTATGCAAGGTAAAACACCAAAACGGTTTCCCATATTTGCCTGTTCAACACTGAATTTCCCAATTAATTAATTCATTAATAATCAAACATAAAATATTTAGCCACTGTTAGCAAATCAATATTCTTTCATCATTGCAAAGAAATTGTCTACAGCCTCATCACCTTCACCACTAAAAGATGATTCAAACTGTCATCTTGAAATTCCATTATCTTATCCTTATTACTTCACCCTATTTTTAGCAACTTCTATCAACACAACCATCCTTGCAGAATATTCCATCTCTGCACAGAAAACAATGGTTCCTGCAGCTTTTTTTGCATCAAAATAATGTCATCTAGTTAATTAGGTTGAGACGACAGACTCTGAACTCCTGATCACTTCAACTACATCTTCAGCACAAGCTCCAAAATGAATAAAAATCCACTTCAACTTACCTACAGTTTGGAGGAGGATCCAATGTAATTTCTGCAAGTTCTTTCTGAATTCTTTAAAAAACAACAAAGAAATTGGTATTAAGGCAAGTATTTCACTTCATTAACATTGATCAAATTAATGAAAATGCCTATTTTTATGAACATTAATAGTTTTAAGCTTTATTCCTCAGTCATTAGAGTCAGTCTCCCTTCTCTCCTCACCATCCCCCATGTCTCTGATCTCAGAGTACTTTACTTCAATTCAATTATGTGCCAGCCAAATGTTCAAGTGACCATGGGAAGAAGTGCTCAGGATACTAGACAGATTCTGCTTTTGGTGGGACATGACTTTATTTAAATAGGAATTCTGGAAAACACATTTATGCATCTTTTGTTAACTTAAATACCAACTTTACAGAAGTCATTCTTTAATAAACACAAGCTAAAAAGGACAGCAAAGGAAAGCAATAAATGTTGGAGGGAATGTGGCAAAACTGCATTGCTGGTGGAGTTGTGAATTGATCCAACCATTCTGGATGGCAATTTGGAACTCTGCTCAAAGGGCAATAAAAGAATGCTTGCCCTTTGATCCAGCCATACCATTGCTGGGTTTGTACCCCAAAGAGATCATAAGGAAAAAGACTTGTACAAAAATATTTATAGCCTCGCTCTTTGTGGTGGCATAAAATTGGAAAATGAAAGGATGTCCTTCAATTGGGGAATGTCTGAACAAACTGTGGTATCTGTTGATGATGGAATATTATTGTGCTCAAAGGAATGATGAACTGGAGGAATTCCATGTGAACCGGAATGGCCTCCAGGAACCCATACAGAGTGAAAGGAGCAGAACCAGGAGAGCCTTATAAACAGCAGAACCTGGAGAACCTTATATGCTATAGCACAATGGAATGTAATGGACTTCTCTCCTAGCAGTAATGCAATGACCCAGGACAATTCTGAGGGACTTATGAGAAAGAACACTATTCATATCCAGAGAAAGAACTATGGGAGCAGAAATGCAGAAGAAAAACAACTGCTTGAGCACATGGTTCGATGGGAATATAATTGGGGCCGTAGACTCTAAGTGATCACCCTAGTGCAAATATCAATAACATGGAAATAGGTCTTGATCAATGACACGTGTAAAACCCAGCGGAACTGCTCACTGGTTACAGGAAAGAGGTGGGAGGAGGGGAAGGACAGAACATGTAATCATGGAAAAATATTCTAAATTAATTAATTAAAGTTTTCAAATTAAAAAAAAAACACAAGCTAGTAAAGCTACTGTCATTTATCAATAAGAGGTCACCAGGTTGGGTCACCAAGCAATTCAGCTTTGAGTTAGAAGCCTTAGTTAAGGGACCTGACTAAGAGCACATGGCAAACCAGTGAATGGCAAAAGTGCAAATGTAAGTTTTAAACTGAAGTTTCCTTTTACACAATTTGTGTCAGACTTCCATTTGAATGGCTCCACAAAGATGGTCTGGATAAACATGATTGAAGTCAGAACCAAATACTCTGATTAGACCTGCTTACCCCAGAAGCAGTATCACTGACTCTTTTAAATATCTGAAAATGCTGCGAACTAGAAGTTTATTTTGAGAATTCCTTACCAACTCCCATCATCAGTGGAGGGAGAAGGGTGTAGCATAGTGCACTGACTTTACACGTCCACATGAACGCTATCACAAGATAAGCCTCTGGCTTATGAACCAGGAGCCAATTTCCTTCTCTCTATGGATACGTGTCTGTCTATCCAATGCTCTATCTATTATTAACAAATCATGACCTCTAAAGTGGTTTTGAAGGAAGTGAAATGGATGCATGTCAGGTCCTTGCTTATCCCATCACCCTGCTAAAATAACATGCTGACTCAGGGAGCAGTCGGGCACAGAGGCTTGGTGTTCCTTTTAATCACTATTTCTCCCTTTGCTACCCAGGAGGATTTGAAATGACTGCACAGACACATGGCAAGCATTACTGTGATGAGAGATACAAAACAGAGTTCTGAAAGTAAAGGAAAAATATACTGAAGAACTGGGTCAATCCCTTTTATTGTCTTTTGCAAAGACTCCCCAAGAGAGAAGAACTAAGTATTACATCATTTTCAAAATGGAAAGTTTTTCCCTACAACAGACCAAGGCCCATTTTCCTTGAAAAAGTAAAATTCATCTATTTGATGCTTTTTAGATACGATAATAGGAAATATATGCTTCCTAGTACCTTTCCCCAATCATTTACTCACCCCATTCAACTTTTTCTTTGTCTCAAAAAGAAAAACTACACCAAAGAGTCACAAAACATTCAAATCTCTGCTCTTCTGCTTAAATCTGGGGAAACTACTTTACTCTGGGGTCTCGGGTTCTTCATCTGTAAAACAGGGTTAGGCGCTCTCTCTCTTCTCTAAGATTTCTTTTCCCTAATAAATACTGATACTTTGAAATGCTGAAACAAGTCACTGCCTTCATTTGAAGTAGAAAGAAAAAGGTAGATAGATTTTTTTTCTTTTATAGCTTGGAGAGATTGTCTTGATAGCTAAAAAGCAACAAAAATCATTTCCTAAAGGTGGTCATGCCATTCTTTTTTCCCCTCAGTGTGTTGGTTCAGCAGTCTTCCTTTTGCTACCACTTTTTGGGGAAGCAAAAGAGGAGGCAATGTTGGGGCTGTAACTACTTACACCTCCAAGGCAGAAGTATTCCATGAAGACTAACTTCTAAAGATGCTCTAGTTATAAAATACTTCAATTTTAGTAACACATTTTCTCTTCCCTTTGTTGGAGTGTGACCACAGGCCGGGCAAAGACTGAAAAGGGCTGGGGAATGTTCCTCAGACCAGGGAGCCAAAGGGCACTGATCTTAATTTATTACAGTTGGGAATCCCTCAGAGCCAGGATCAAACCTCAGAACCCACAACGCTTTCCTGGCTATTTCAGGACATGGTCAAGTAGGACAAAAATATCAAAAATTGTGGTCTAGAGATTTTCTTATGTTTTACTAATCAACTCATATATTTCTGAGTTAACTTTTTACTTTATTTCACTATTTTATTCCTCCACAAAGAGCCACCAAGTACAGTCTGGGAAAACAATGGTTCACTGCCATGAAACAAATTCTGGCATAATAGAGAAAAAAATCACTTGTTCTGAAGACATAGATTGAATCTCAGTTCTATTTAATACTTGAATGAAGATTCTCATCTATAAATTAGACTATTTCCGAAGTTCCTTCTTGTTCTAAATTCATGATGTGATTTTTGGGAAGAAAGTGAGAGATCCAAACACGTGATTCATTGGTGTGGGGGAACTCCCCAAAAGGAAATCTCTTCTTCCATTAATGAAAAGTCAGCATTTGACTCATAACTGATCGTCTGAATGAGGATTACACACCTAATTTCTGTCATTGTCCCTTTTGGACAAATTATTGAAGCCAATACATTCCTCAGAATAGTTTTTTTTAAACCATAATTCATATAGACTATTAAAAAATAAAAGATGTCATCTTTTCCATCAAAATTCTCAGACTTCCCTGAAGGCCCTCCATGGATCTTTATACATCAAGTGAGAAGACTCTTGTCTTAGAAAGTTAAAAGGGCACTAAGGGGTTAAGAGCCTTGCATCTTAGAGTCAAGCAAGCCCAAGATATTAGAGGTTAGGCTTAGACGCAGGTCTTCCTGACTCACAGATCTGCCTTCTGTCTTCTGTACTTAGATAGAAATACCACATAGAATTGGGGTCTTTAGGCAGACCTAATATCTCAGTGTACAAGAGAAGGCAATCTGGCAACTTTAAATTCTAAGATTCCAAAGCAAATTTCTAAAAGCTAACTCATTCTTTTACACCCAAGAAAAATCCACTCAATTCCAGAGAAAACAAATGTTAATGTTTGAAAATCAAAGCAAGAAGGTTGTTCCCCAAATCTCTAACAAAAAGACTGCTTTAATCCCTGTTCAGTTTCTCTTCTCAGACCCTTAGAAGAACTATCGTGTATAAGAAAGTAGGCTCAGAGTTCTAAAAGCTTGGTTTAAATTTGGACTTTTCGGCTTGGGCAAATGACTTAATCTTTCTCAGCCTCCGTTTCTTCATCTAAAAAATGAGGACAATAATAGGACCTACCTGAAACAGTTATGGAGAGGGACAAACATTCTGCAACACTCCAAAGTGCTGCATTCCCTTGGGTGACCCAATCTGGAGCAGATACTACCTTGAGTGAGTGGCAATTGCTCTCTCGACTTCAAAATGGTGACCAGAGTATATAACACAAAAGTGGCTCTGCAACTCTCTGATTCCACTTGCTCCCTGAGCTGCTGGCTAAAATTAAGCCATGGGCTGAACGTGGCCTTTGGGTCAGAGGTTTCCCACCACTAAGATAAAATAACAGTTCCAGCTACCATTGTACATGCATTATGTGAGCAGATCAGAAAGTGGTAAACAATTTGGATGAAAATTCAACTCTAATTCAAATCCTGCCTTCGCCATTCCTACTAATGTGGCCTTGCACAAATCATCTTTCTTTTCTGGACAACAAAGGGTACATCTGTATGACTAGAGGAGGGGATTTCAAAGGTCCTCGCTGGTTCTCAAAGCGAGGCTCTCTAACCCTATGGACCATTTGAGCTAAGTTGCTGGAGAGCTCCCCGGAAATCTCAAAGGGCATTCAAAACTTACTCTAACGCTCACAGCCCAAGGAAATGAATGCTTGAAACAGAAAACGGACCCATCACAGACCTCCTCAGCCCCTTTCTCCTCTCCTCTCTGTCTACACACATCTCCTCCTCCAATGATCTGTGTTTCTCCCTGTCTTTAATTTTTTTCTCTTCCCATATTCCCTCCCTTAATTGGCCATAATATAGAGCCAAAGTATTTTTTATTATTTGCTGTTATTGAATAATACATAACATATACAATCATAATAATAGAACAAAAGTCTTTTGCGATATTATTGAATAATATATAAGATAGAGCTCAAGTAGGTTTATTATTTGTGGTATTATTGAATAGAGCAGCCATGGGATGTGGGAGGTGGAGTGCTGGCCACCCAAACAGGAAGATTTTGGTTCCTCTCCCA
Source organism: Gracilinanus agilis (assembly GCF_016433145.1). Taxonomy (NCBI): domain Eukaryota; kingdom Metazoa; phylum Chordata; class Mammalia; order Didelphimorphia; family Didelphidae; genus Gracilinanus; species Gracilinanus agilis. Next base: position 31,483,149 of record NC_058134.1, read on the forward strand.
CCTCTGACACACTCCAGCTTCACCACTCACTGCCTGAAGAGAATTCCTCCAGACTGAAAGTTTACACATGAGCACCAGATACTCATTCATTCACTTTCCCACCAAAGTCCCTTGACCGATGACATCCCAGGGCCAGTCCAAAAACGGGACGGTGAGATAAACGATGCTGCTGGAATCTCTAGCACTTTCGCCTTTACAACAGGCTCTCCTCACTTCGGCCTAGGGAGACTGGCCATCTACTTCTCATTCCCTGCTCGCAACGAAAAAATACTAGATAAAAGGTTTCTATTACACTTTTTAAACGATTAAATAAGTTGAGTTTGGGTTTTTTTCTGAGAGGCTTTAACTGATTTCTTTTTTTAAGTAGGATAGTGGCCCTCAAAATAAAAGTGTTCCTTGCCCTCACTTATGTCTTATTAAGACAAAGAAAAAAAGAACTTTTAAAAGTTACCCTTTTGGGGTTTGGAGGGTCCTACCCTGGGACATCATTGACTTGGGCGATTCCCAAAGAAATGACAACTCCCTCTCCTAAAGCAGATCGGCAGCAGCAGCAGCTCTGCAACAGAGAATGGGAGCTGCCCGGGACAGAAAGGTTGTGAGGAAGGTCCTGATTCGGGGGGGGGAGGAGGGGGAAGGAGGATCCAAAACCAGGGCTCTAACCACTCCCCTGGACTGTCTTTCCATCTAGAAATTCTGCAGGTTTTTAATAAATATTTTTTAATTTTTTTAATATTTTTTAATTTTTTAAAAAGTTGCCAATCTATTCAATAACCTTTGTCTAGAGTTCTAAAAGAATTCTCTTACGGAATCCAACTTTCTCACTTCCCCTACTAGTCTCTAAAGAATCAGGTAATACAGGCAGCTAGGTGGTTCAGTAGATAAGAGTCAGGATGGGAGGTCCTGGGTTCAAATCTGGCCTCAGATACTTCCTAGTTGTGTGACCATGGTCAAATCCCTTAACCCCCATTGCCTTGGTAGGGATACTTAGTATCAATTCTTAGAAGATAGGGGTTAAAAAAGATTTTTTTCCCCCTAAAGAATCAGGTTAGAGCACTCTGATTTGTGAGAACAGGTGAGAATTTCTCTTTCTTTTAGACCATATAAATCCGAATTACAATGGACCTTTATTACCATTTCTGCTTCACAATGAGGCAAAGGAGTAGTGTACAATGCATCCTTCTGGGACCAAAGATAGATACTGGGCTAAAATTCTACTTTTGAACGTAGAGACCCATCACTTCCCCTGCGTGAGGTCAGACTTCTCATCAGTCAATGGGGATGCACAGTGACTGCTGGGAGGAAAACACAGAGTCCTGAAGGGCTACAGAAATGGGGGGGGACCCCTCTGCCAACAGAGGGGGCTCTCCTGTACAGCAAATCCCCTGGTCCTGAGGGTGATTGGTTACTGCTTTATTATTCTGATCATTCAAGAACCTACCAAGCCCAGAGAGGGATGTCAAACTCCACTCCATCCCAAGCTCTCCATCTTGTGCCATGCTGAGGAGAACAAGAGGGGGGGAAACAGCCTGATGGCAAGGCGCTTACAGCCTCCTGGACAGCTTAGGGCACATGCACGACAATCCTATGAAAAATACGGAGGGGACAAGCTCCAGAAGGGGGAAGCTGATATTTCAAGGAAGGAAGGCTTAGCTAGAGCTAGAATCAGAGAACCTCTCCAGGAGGACATGGCTGCTGGCCTGGGACCTGAAGGAAAGCCCAATGGGCAAAAGTTTGGGGGTCAGCCTATCCCAGGATCTGAGCTGCTTTAAGCAAAGTTACAGAAATAAGAGGCAGGACAAGACTAAGGAAGGCTTAAGTGACAAACAGAATGTATTCGGGGCATAGTAAGATAAGGCTGGGGGGAAGAGCAGCCTTTCACTTCCAAACCAAGGAGTTTTGTGCTTATTTGATGGGAATGGGCAGCCTCTGAAAGGTTCTGAGCAGGGAAGTAATGTGGCCAGAGAGGGATATCAGACAGATTCTTCAAGCGGCTGGGGAAGGATGATGGGAAACACTGGAAGCCTGGAGAACATGTTATTTTTATAGTCCAGGCAAGGGGTAACAAAAATGGAGCTTAGGGTAGATATAGTCAGAGCAGCAAGCTGCGGAGAAAAAGAGAAAAGGCAGCACCCAAGGGCTCTACAACTGGATGGTGAGAAAAGGAAGAAAGAAGAACAAAATCTGGACAAGGTTCTGAGACTGAGGACTGGGCAGCAATGGCAGGTACCAGAGTGAGATGGGCACTGTTTGGGAAGAAGAGCCCTGGATGGGCAGAGGCAACTTTCAATCTTAGCGAGTCCCCAAGGCGGGTTCTGACAGGTTCAGAGACTTGCCCAGGTTCACAAGGCTCTTCTATGTCAGAGGCCAGTCTTCCTGACTCAGAGGCCAACTCTCAGGGTTACTCCATGCTATCCCTCCCTCATGGTCTTACCTGGGTTATATTTCCTGATGACTCAAACATATACTTGAATTTATTAAGACGCTCAAACAGTTTTTAACTTTTCTGTTTGCAATAAACACGCTCTGCAGTCATCTTCAGAATAAAAACAGGGGAGAAGTAATACTACTTTTGGAAAGCAGCAGACTAAGGTATTTTAGGATAACAGGAGAACTGGAAGGGCAAAATGTAAATTAAATCCATTCCTTTGTTCTGTAGCTGGAAGACTAACAAAAGGAAGGCCACCACTTGAACAAAACCTAAGATTCAACTCTGAGGGTCAGGAATGGATTTTATGGCTGTCCTCCTAAGTAAACTCTCAAAGAATAGGCAATTCTGTCATTTTCACCTTTCTGGGAACTCCTACCTCAAAATGGTAGGCATTGGACAATTAGTCAAGAGATCTGGGTTCTAGTCTAAATGTATGACACCGAGTTCTCTCTCTAATCACCTACAAGGCTTGGGATCTCTTCTGTAAAAACAGGGGCAAGAGGACATCTCTGAGCTACTTTCTCGCTCTAAATCCTATCATTCTAGGGGACGCTTCCACACAAAGAAGCATCAAGTGTACAGTTCCTGATTGAAAGTGTTTGACAAGATTGGAAAGGAGAGTTTTTAAAAATTAATTTCACACTTGTATAGTTCATAACAAAGCAGTACACCTGAATAATGGGCCCTCCAAAATTTGAATCAATAAAAGGAAAAGAACCTACAGACTGTATTCTCCAAATATTAAGAAAAATGACATTGTTTTTTTCTTTAAGCCAAAAAACCATGTTCCTCAGCTTGTCAAGGAACACACTTTTGTCATCTATGGCCATGGGGACTCTTTCTGGCTAACAAAGAAATTGATAAATAGACCCTTTTCCTGGGCCAGAAGGTAAACCCCTCCTGAAAGTCCCTTTCAATAATAGCCTGAAACTTGTGTCACATGGGTCCTTGGTGTCCTGGCTTTACACAAGCGGCAACCTGCATGGATAAGCGAGGACCCTCGGAGCTATGAGTCACTGCCTCGCCAGCTCTCCGGAGCCGCCGTGGGCCCCCAATGAGCACACTTCTCTCCATCGCAAAGGTCAGAGAAGAAACGCTTCTTGAAAGGGAGCAGAGCGCCTGCTGTTTTCCATGACAGCAATTCAATTCTACCTTAGAACTTGCAACCACGATGTGGGCTGAGCTCTTGCCACATGAGGGAAGGAAGGAAGGATGGAAGGACAGAAGGACGGACAGAAGGCACTGTTTTCTCCCAGTGGACTGAGGCACAAGTAAGAGAAATACAAAAAGGATCGGAAGTCACACCTCCGCCATACCTTTCGCCCTGTGATCTCGGGCCATTATGAGGGCACTGAATACGTGAATTTTTTTAAATGCCATATCTAAGAGAATGCACTAGTCCAGTTAGCAGAACTTGACAACAACTACCCAGGGAAGTCAGAGCATCAGAATTTTTAAAGTAAAAAGATTTCCTTGGGCCTAAGCATCCCAAGGTAGACATGGCCCTGCGGAGCAGACAGAGAGCTGGCCTTGGTGCCTCGAAGCAAGCAGCAAGCTTTTATTAACTGTCTACTATGTGCCAGGCACTGAGGACAGAAGGACAAAAAAGAAACAGCCCTGCCTTCGAGAAGCATGTTCTAGTAGACAACAGGAACAGAGAGTGTGTCCCAAAAGCCTTAGTGCCGCTTAAGGCACTGCACTAAGACTTTGGGGACACATGGCCACGGTAGATCCAAGATAGATCAAAACAAATATAAAAATATTTTGGGGGAGGAAATACTGGGAGGGGAGGTGGAGCATAAAATATTTCATATAGAAGGCACCTAAAATGCCGAGCAATTTAATGAACTTTTCTTTGCTTGGGGCAACTCCCTAGGACTTCTCTGCTAAATCAAAGACTATCTGCTGTGATGCAGGGAATTCCCACAACGGGAGTTCTCAGGTCTCCCTTCATCAAGTCAAAACCCACGTCATAAGCCCCAGGAGGACAAAGGAAGGCCAAAGACAGAGCCTCATCTCCCGGAGCTGCCACTTTCACAGGGGAGACAACCTGCACACAGCTGTGTACGAGCCATGGGGCAGCCTCGGCCAGAGAGAATCAGAGAGGCGAGGCCGGCCTCGAGGCGCCCGAGAGCCAAGAAAGACGTCCCCCAGAAGGGGGATCGGAGCCGGGCTGCCCCACTCAGAGCCACGCTCACTCCCTGCCCTGCTGGCTGCGGGCTCAAGGACAGAGAGCCACGAGGGAAAGGCCAAAGAGCAAGCGGCCCACAGAGGGGGAGGCCACACAAGCTCCCCCTGACCCATCTCTAAGAGACGCTCCCCGGGGAAGTGCAGAGCCCCGAATCTCCGGGGATTCCCCAAGTCCTGCGAGTGCCTGTTGTCTCCTCCTCTCCTTCCTCTTGCTGGACTAGACTGGACCCGCCAGGCTAGGGCAGCCACAAATGGTTTGCAAGCACTTGACGGGAATGATCGTGCCTCGACGGCTTGGGAGATGCGACTGCGATGGCCATTCTACACAAGGAAGCGGAGGCCGAATTTAGACCCATCTTCCTGACACGCTTTGGAGTGCCGAGCGGTCACTTGGAACCTCATCCCTGAGGGTTCTGGGTGGGACAGAATGTCCTGAAGGCGGCCTCCACTCAGAACTGGATCTGACTTAAGGACTGACACCAAGTGGGCCTCCTTTCAGAGAGGCGAGAGCCGAGACACCAGTAAAGAAACACCCAAATCATCCGTTTTCCCATCCAAATGTGATCGGGCCTCACGTCTAGGTCAGTCAGCAGGACCACAAAGCTAACACGAGCCACTTTCCTAGTCTTATTGAAGCTATAATCAAACGTCCTGAGGTTAAAGAAAATCTGGATTACCAACATGTGTTTTCCTTTGTGTACAAAGATGACACATGCTCATGGCGCTGGCAAGGGCTGCCCTGAGGAGTTTTCCCACCACGGATGATGCAATGAGCCATTCACTGTCTGCGCTGCCGCCATCTCCCATCTCACTAAGTGCTTTGCAAACCTTTAAAGCTCTCAACGTGGTGTCCCAGGAGTCTTCCTGCAAGAATAAGCTTTAATAGCTATAAACTGCACTAAGACTTTTGGGACAGCCTGTGGACATGCACACGCATGTGTGAGTGTGCATGTGCGTGAGAGAGAGCGAGAGAGAGAGCGAGAGAGAGAGAGAGCGAGAGCGAGAGCGAGAGAGAGAGAGAGCGAGAGCGAGAGCGAGAGCGAGAGAGAGAGAGAGAGAGAGAGAGAG
>NC_058134.1:31488933-31497260 GCF_016433145.1 Gracilinanus agilis
GGAGAAGGGAGAGAGACAGAGGGAGGGAGAGAGCGAGAGAGTGAGAGAGAGAGAGGAAGAGACAGAGGGAGGGAGAGGAGAAGGGAGAGAGACAGAGGGAGGGAGAGAGCGAGAGAGTGAGAGCGAGAGCGAGAGCGAGAGAGAGAGAGAGAGAGAGAGAGAGAGAGAGAGAGAGAGAGAGAGAGGAAGAGACAGAGGGAGGGAGAGGAGAAGGGAGAGAGACAGAGGGAGGGAGAGAGCGAGAGAGCGAGAGCGAGAGAGAGAGAGCGAGAGAGAGAGAGAGAGAGGAAGAGACAGAGGGAGGGAGAGGAGAAGGGAGAGAGACAGAGTGAGGGAGAGACAGACAGACAACCAGAGTTCAAAATGTTACACTGCCATGCTAGCTATTATTTTCAGTCCACAAACCATCATGACAGAGAATCTTCGAGTTGGCAGAGCACTCAGGCTGTCTAAGACCCCCCCCAGTACCAGGCAGGCAAGTTCCACTGCAGACGTCCAGGTCATCAGCCTGCCTCTGCTGGTCATTTCCTCTTAGGGAGGGACTATGTCACAGGAACACACACCTCTCACCTCCTAGCACAAAGGGGCAGCAAGCTGCGTGACCCTGGGCAGGTCACTTAACCCCAATCGCCAAGTCCTTACCCCTCGTCTACCTTGGAACCAATACCCAGTATGGATTCCGAGTCTAAGACAGAAGGCAAGAGCTTTAAAAAAAAGGTTATAACACAAATCTAGAACCTACTCAAACCTGAGCAAATGACCAATATGATATAATAATTTCACTTTGTGGATATTACAATTTGTCAAATTGATAAATATTAAGGAGCTATTCATCCATGGAGATAAGGGATGTCATCTCACAGAGAATTCATTCTAAAACTTAGCATGACAAAGAAAGTGATTCTAGAACCACATTCCAGATTCCATTTTTAAAGCAGAATGGCTGGATGTCTGACAAAATGCCATTCTGCTTTAAAAATGGAATCTGGAAAAGTTTGTGCTTGGTCACCTTCAGAACTTCACGTGGCCTGATTCCCAATTCGAGTACTAAACTCAAATGGAGATGATGCCAATGAGTAGTGTGATTCCTTTCCATCTTAAAAAAAAAAAGATTTTTCTAGAAATAGGAATCATATCATTTCAGATTATGGTTAAATCTGTACCTCCGAATCAATTCTGTGGAAAAATACAAAGCAGTTGGCTGTGCTAACAGTTCAGACAAAATGATGAAAACCAACTGGAAAAGGAAAACTGGAAATCTCAAATCATGTCTCTCTTTATAACTATTTGCAAATAATAAAAAAGAGTGAAATAGCCACAACAAGAGAGCAAAATGTAAAGCTTTATGCCAAATACAAATAGGAGAAACTACATTTTGCCAAAGAGGGGCAAAAAAGGGCATAATAAAAAACAGAAGTGCAATCTTTCTTTATATCTAACACTAAAAAAGATGATTAACTTATATTAGCATTAAGATAAAATACCCCCATTTATATAATCTTGGCATCAAACATCATCCTAAAAAAATGTTCACAGTAATTCCTTAGAAAATTGAGATTTGCAATAAAAGTTTTAACATGCTCAAATATGATCACTCTACAACTTTGATAGCATGTTTCAAATAACAAGGTGAGCTACTCATTCATTAAAGTATTTATGGAATTATCTGTTTAACACATCAAATATTCATTCATATCAGATCCTGGGGAAAGCATGATACACTAGATGACGGGGATATAAAGAGAAAAGCAAAAAATTTCCCATCTCCATTGAGCTTAGACCCATATGTGAGAAATCGCTCTCATATTATTAACAGAGATTGAAATCCAGCATCTCAGAGTCATCAATAGGGTTAAGTTTCTAGAGATGACTATATTACAACTCACTTTCCTAAAATTTATGTTTCATATATCTATAAAGACTATCATTGTGAACTTAAGTGACCCAACTGACAGTCATGACTGTCATGTCAAACATTTTGCATTAAGTCCACATTTAACAGAAAAGATTTAGTAATTTGATAAAAGAACATTACCCACTAATGTTGAAAAGTTTTCAAATTTTCAGCAGACTAAGGCTTCCTAATAGCTTCTTCACATGGGGCTTTTTGTAAGAAAAGTCTCCAAGAATAGCCTTAAGAGATTCAGCCTACATAATGCTGCTTTAAGGCAGTATTTCTCAAAGTTCTCCAGTGCTTAGGTTTGGGCAGATTCCATGGAGTACCAACCCCCTCACTCCTACTTCTAATCAAAAGAATGGAGGGGGAAAAAAAAAAAACAATTTACCACCAAAATAAAGGAAGGAGTAATAAAAATGAGAATTGATGAGGAAATCACTGAATCAGCTTCCATTCATTAAAAATTCTTTATTTAAAAAAAAGACTTATAGATACATTCACAGGTAAGACGTCCACATACCACCACTTGGAAGATGACTCCCAAACCAAGACTGCAAGAATACAACACTCATCTTGCTGTCGGAAGCATTTCTTATTCCAGAAAATCCAGGAGATTTTCTTGTAGCCTAACATGATTGTTTTTTAAAGGCCTGAGTAGATGCCAGGATTCTGGGTAAGAAAAGGGTGTATGTTTGTATGTATAAAGGGGAAGGGGGACTCACTATGGTCAAATTTGTGTGTGTATTTTTTTACCCATGAAATAGACCGCTTGTTAAGAATGTAAAATTTATCCTTCTTGTATATAGCTGGTAAATAAAGAAGAGGAGGACACTCCATATACTTGGCCAAGGCAAAAAAACAAAATAAAAAATTGCATTTCACTTACAAGGTTAATAATTTATATTCTCTCATATCCCAGGCAACCTAAACTATGAAAATGAAATCAGAATAACAATGAGCTCAAGATAGACTTATTCAATTTACCTTTCACATATTTTTCTGAGACCCAGTTTCTGTAAAATAATACTGATTGATACTGGGGGGGAGGGCAATATTAAAGGTGATTCCCTCTGAAAGCTAAGTCTAATAAAATAAGCACATGCCAGTTGCCATTGAGTGATTGATGTGGGAGGATAAAATCAGTTCAACATCTATTGTCCAGGTCTATATTTCCTCTAGGGGAGGAAGAAGGCAGTATTGAGAATGACCCAATGCCTACTATAATGAAACCAAGATGCATACCGTTGGCATTTCTGGCTTGACCAACAGGAAGTGGGAAATGGCAGTCCATTTAATAGATAGTACAACTGTTTCCTACTTTCTACCATGCTGTGTTACTGAAGAGTTGGAAATATTTATGGTTAGGCAACTATAAATCAAACTGACAGATTTCAACATTGGTCTTAAAGATATGTCACTGAATAGCTATGAATTTCCCCATTTAAAACCAATTTGTTAGGTAGAAGAAAGTGTCTCTCGCCTTTGTTTTGTTTTGTTTTGTTTTGGTTTTTTTTAAAAGCTTTAATCATCCCTCCCTAAAGATGACCCCTATGGTCACGGGGCCCATACTCTGAATAACCTCTATGCAGAATGCCCAAATTCAAAAGAACTAGGCATTAAATCATTTTCACTCATAGGAAATAAGTAACAGTGAACATAGTACCTTTTCGCACTAGTTGACAATTTAGCAGCCGTCTTGCTGGAGATCTTGCCTTCCTTTTTCTTGGGCTGAACTTGCTCCCTTTCTTGTTCTTGCTGAACCCCTTCACGCTGGTCTCCATCAGAACTGCCTCCGCTAGTACTTGGGCTGTCATCAACTCTTTGCCCTTCAGTGGACATTTTAGATGCTGCATTAAAGACCCAAAATAAGTGAATTAGTGTTCCTTAAAGTGGAAGCTAGCACACATCCAGTGGAATGGGGCTCTTTCCCCGCTCCCTTTCTTTCCTTTAAAATACCGAGGCTCCCAGCAATATGCCAGCAGAGATTAGTCCAGTGATTTCACCGGTCAAAGGAACCAACTCTGGGGAAGAACTTCCTGGCATACATGAAGGTTGGCATTTTCTCTACAACTTATTAAGGTATTGTCTAGAACACTGAGATGAAGAGATTTGCTCAGATTCATCCAGCCAGTAGGTGCCCAAGGTCTGGCTTGAAACGAGGTCTTCTCCGTTCTGAGGCTGGCTTTCCCTGTTCACTATCCATCCAAGAAAATGGGGGGAAAAAGAAACACTCAAGACAAGAGACAGGGCCTAAGAAGAGTAAAGGCAGGGAGCCGGGGTAGCTCTTATAACCAGAATCTAGTTTCTACCTGCAGGCTAAAAGGTAGAGTAGAATGAGCACTAGATTTAGAACCAGGAGAAATCTATGGTCAAATCCCTGCATTTCCATGTAAAGACAACCCCACCCCGAAGCACTCCCAGAGATTGAGAATCACTAGAAAATCCTTTTTACAGAAGTCAGCCCTGAAAGTCACAAGCAGAGAAATCTCACTGTCTCTGTCCCTATTCTATGAATGGAGACCATCAGTCTCCCCAGCTATGACATCTTTTATGAGCACTAAAGGCACTTAATAGAATACTGAAATTTTATATCAGTATGTTTCATGTCTGGTTCTAACATAGCTCCCATATTTCGTGATTTTTTCCATTTTTTTTACTTTACTTTAATCATAATCTTCAGATTTAGCATTGATTTTTAACTTATTTCCTTCCTTTAAAATTTATCCGATGTGTGTACACAAGAGCATATCAGGGTGTATGTGTGCATGTAACAACCAGCTCTAGGCAAAGACCTTCTTGCCTAAGATACGGCAACCACGACTGCTGGCTGTGTTTTTAGAAATGTGATATAAGACTATTTTGTACCACTTATGACAGAAGCTAACTGTGTGTGGCATGCCATAAACAGGGAAATCCTCGATTGAATAAAATCCTTCCGGTGACTTTTAGCTGAAGCTGCACAAACTATGTTTTAAGCTCGGTTTCTAATTCAGTATAGCAGAAATAACAATAATAACATTTATACAGTTCTTTAAGGTACTGCAAACCACTTGACTTTTCCCAGTCTAGCCTCCTTCTATCACAAATGAGTAGCCTGAGGACTGGGAAGGCTAAGTGAATTTCTAAGGTCCCACAGGTGATGAAAGAGTATAGGCAGAATTTGAACTTAGGACCTCTGGTTCACCCTAATGTAGCTAGGTCACAGAGCACAGTAGAAAGAGTGCCTGACCTGGAGTCAAGAGACTCATCTTTCTGATATCAAATCTAACCTCAAACCCTAGCTGAGTGACCTGGGGCAAGTCACTTCACTCAGTTTGCCTCAGTTTCTTCATCTCTTAAATGAGCTAGAGAAGGAAACAGCAAACCACCCCAGTATTTCTGCCAATAAAACCTCAAATGGGGTCATGAAGAGTTGGACACAACTTTAAAAACGACTAAACAACTTCTGGTTCCAAATTTAGCATGCTCTCCTCTACCCTCCGGACCCTCCTTTAACCTTTGTTTCAAAAAGCTGTCTTCATTTCTTAGCCTCTCAATAAATATTCACATGTAATTGTTATGCAGTCTATCTCGAGGGTCATGATCTGAGAGCTTTTAAAGTAAAGAAATAGCCAGCATTTGTCTAACCCTTTAAGGTTTGCAAATCACTGTCCATGTGTTCTCTCTTTCACACAGTGATCAAGGCAAAGATAGAAAAAACAAAAAGAAATCGGCATCAAAGGCAGAGACTAAACATACCTTAAACATTTTTCAAACAAACTTGGAATTTTTTTAAATATAGTTTCTTAATGAAGATGAAAAATTTGCTTCAAGACCGTATAGCTGGAAGACATCATTTTATTAAGATCTCAAACTGCCAAAGGGTGTGAACATCTTTGGCCAATCTGCCAATTTTAGATGTAAACAAGTACTTAAGACACTGCACCTCCTTTCCAAATGTGAGAATAAAAGGATTCGTTTCTATGATTTGGGAATTCTTGATTCGGGGGGAAAAAAAATCATGAAAAAGCCGATTCCCTTTCCCTAGTGCAGCTAACTTCCAAAAAGAGAAAGTACTTTTTAAATTTGTAAACTGGGCGCTTTGTAGCATCTCTGAAATAAAAGTCAATCCCAAATTCCTACATTTGAACACTCCTCCCTCCCCCATCACCTCTTGGAAATGAAAAATAACTGGCATTTTTACCAAGGCAAATTCCAAGATATTAGACCAGTTTTGTTTTATTTTTTAACCTAGAAAGATAAACAAACCTAGAGCCTTCCCATAGCAGTCTGAAAACTGTTACAATTTTCAAATGGTTATTTTCATTTCATAGTCATCTCACCTTCATTTACCTGCAGAAGCAAAATATGATGCAGCATTTCCTAAAACGACTGAGAATCATGGGATGCTCTGAAAGTTTGCATATTGACCTTTCCTGAACATATTTTCTTTCAGAAACTCACAAACTGTTCGAGTTTACAAAACATGTTGTATTCAACTAGAAGGCCTGAAATTAGCAAAATATTTTTAATGAAGCCCACATGTTCATTGAATATCAAGTGCAATGATTCTGGTGTAAATATTACTTCTAACTGAAAAATAAAAATCACTTGCACTCCATGAGGCCAGGTTACCATCCAAGAGATAAATGTTCTAACAGTAGTCCACAGTGTGTAATTATAACAAGGCATGCCAGCTTTTTAAAAAAACCAGGAAAATGCTTAGTTTATCATTTCACATCTAGCTGTTTTCTTTTCTGGTCATGGTTTTTCTCCTTATGGTCTTTTCAGAAACAAAGGTTTGGTCCATTTCTATCATTGTGTAAATGCTCTCTCAATCCAAATTTAAGCAAAACTGTAAGGGTATCTTTAATTCAATTCAAGCGAAAGACTCATCAAACACCTACAAAGTGCCAAGTGCTGGGGACACAAAGATCAAAAGAAGACGGGTAGATCCTTACCCTCAAAGGGCTTGCATTCTTGATGCACAAAGAAAAGTAAATAAAAGGGAGAAAACACTAAAAACCATAGAGAAAGTGAGATCCTCAATCTTGTCTTTCTCTAGAATGTAAGAGAAATTTAGATGGTCGTCAGAGCAATTATATTACATAAACATGTATGCTAGAGTGGGAGATGGTATGGTGAGTTCAGGAATAAATGGGGAGATGCAGAATGGCTATGATTTCATGAAAACTTTCATACATGATGTCCAGCTTAACATACATAGAAAGAAAACAGCTAAGAACCAAGAAGTTTCCATAATGTTTGGGTCAAGAAGCATACCGAGATCTGGAGGTCTCAGATGAATTATTAGACATTTGGAAAAATCCCATTAAAGAACCCCAAAGAAGGTCCATTATTATTTGTCCAGGTTAGGAAATAATTTGAGGTTCAGTATTAGCACTTCTCTTTATCCTTTAAAGTAAATATGAGGTGCTACGTTTAAAAAAAAAGAGAAGAGAAGAGAGAAGAAAAGAAAAAAGAGAAAAGAAAAGAAAAAAGAAAAGAAGAGAAAAGAAGAGAAGAGAAGAGAAGAGAAGAGAAGAGAAGAGAAGAGAAGAGAAGAGAAGAGAAGAGAAGAGAAGAGAAAAGAAAAGACCACATAGAAAGAGGAATCCTGGAAACATGCAAATGGGTCCAGCAGGGAGAGTGCCTGGGATCACGTCTGTCTCTCTGTCTCTCTCAGTCTCTCTCCCTTCCCGTCTCTCCCCTCCTTCCCCCCCCCCCCCCCCTCCCCCGCCTTAATTTCCTTAAGCGAAGATGAATTAGATATTCCTAGTTGGTCCTGCAAAGATGCAATATTCCATCTTCATTAGAAAAGGAAAAGGGCGAAAAGATCAAAACATAGTGGGGGGGGGGGGGGAAGCCCCTCCACCAAACAAACCCAGAGAATACGGTTTCCAACCAGGCCGGGGCAAGCAGTAGAGAAGAAACCAGAGGAACAAAAATGTGCTGTCTGCCACTGCTCCAAAGTGTGACAAGCACCAGGCAGCACAAAAGACCAATACACCCCACAGTCCACACCGAGACACACACGTACACCAACCACCAGGTCTTTTCCTGCCTGGCAAACGGGTGTGTGTTGGGGGGGGGGTGGGGGGAGGGAGGAGATGGAAGGGAACCAGAGAAGTCACATGTCATGGAGAAGATACAATGTGCAATCATTTTGCAATTAGAGAAAATCGCAAAAGATTAAACTGGACACTTTTCAACCTGACATTTCTGCTGTACTTTCCAAAGACTTAGTTGCCAGAGCCTGGGAGAGAGGGAGAGAGAGAGAGGGAGGGAGAGAGGGAGAGAGAGAGAGAGAGAGAAAGAGAGAGGGAGAGGAAGGGGAAGGAGGGAGGGGGCAGGGAGGCTGGAGAAGGATGGGTAAATGAGAACGAGGGCTGGGCAGACGATGGGGAGGGGAAGGGGTCGCAAAGAGGGGGATGGGGAAAAGAAGGTGGAA
>NC_058134.1:31507175-31540609 GCF_016433145.1 Gracilinanus agilis
TCTGTCTGTCTATCTGTCTATCTATCTGTCTGTCTATTTATCTATCTATCTATCTATCTATCTATCTATCTATCTATCTATCTATCTATCTATCTATCCCATCTTCCAGATACCCTGAACAAGCATTTATAGATTCCATCCACATACTTAAAACCCCAAGTGTTGGGGGGGGGTCAAATGAATTTGGAAAACACTGAAGGAGGGTCAGAGGAATCAGAGAGAATTCAGGAAGCAAGCATACCCACTCAGAAAACTATCTTGGCATATAAATTGGATACATTCTAAATTTATACCTCTCAAATTAGCATGTGCCCACATTTCCCAGGCCTCAGGAAAATAAGGCTGTCAGCTTAAAAGAAATGTCACATATTTACCCTTACTAAAGTTATAGGAGGGAGAGGTATTCTTAGAAATGATTGTTTATGGGGAAGCCAGGTGTATTTGCCACAGTCAAACTCTTAGATTTGTTTGGTTTTCCCCTCTAGTGATCTCAAAGAGAGTAGATGTATTTAGGAGTATTTTTTTGAGACTATCTTCTAGATGGATCAAAGAATTAGATATTTGGGTATTTTAAAGACTATCAAGTCCAAATTCTTTTTTTTCTACAAATGAGGAAACTGAGGTCAATTCTAGTCTTTCTCCTCAGCTATAGTCAGGCATTTCCAGCTGCCTCTTGGATATCGTGAACTGGATGTCCAACTTCAATTGATCTCTAATAATCTCAACCTTGTCATGTCTAAAATAGCTTTCCCCCCAAACTCACCCCCTGAACTTCTCTCATACTACCGAGGGCACCACCATACTCCTTGTTACCAAGGCTAATATCCTATGGGTTATACTTAACACCTCATTCTTTCTTACCTCAAATAGTCAATCTTTAATGAATCTTATTTCCACCTTATCTCTCTTTTTCTCTATTCATATTGCCATAATCTTAGTTCAATCCCTTATGGACTTTCCTGGACCATTGTAATAGCCTTCTAAAAGTCTGTCTCTGTTCCAATTCAACACTCATCTAACTGCTGTGGTGATTTTTCTAAAATGCCAGCTTGATCATGCCACTCCCTTGCTCAATGAGTTCCACTGGCTCTCTGTCACCCCCAAGATAAAAAATTAAACACTCTTTGGCATTTAAAGCTCTTTATATCCTAGCTCCTTCCTTTTGATCCAGTCTTCTTACACTTTCTTCCCCTCTATGATCCCTGACCTACTCACAATTTCTCCTAAATGACACTCTCTCTCCCCCCTTTATGCTTTTTCAGTGCCTGCCATCCCTGCTTAGAATGGCCTGTCCCCTCACCTCTATCTCCTGGCTTCCTTCGCTCAAGTCCAACCTTCTATAGGAGAAGCTTCCCAGACTTCTCTCTCCATTGCTCACACTTCCAATTTTGGATTCCTTTCCATCTGCTCAGCATAGATCTTGTATGTGCCTAGTTATTGATATTTGCCTTCCCCAGTAGTATGTAGGCCCTTGAAGTACGAGATTGGTTTTCCGTTTTTGGCCTTTTTTGGTATTTCCAACCCATAGTGCAGTACCTAGCATATAATAAGCATATCATACATGTTTTTAATTGACTAACTTATTTAGTAACTTTCATCATCACACATCAAGTCGGTATCAGCAATGGGATTTGAATCCAGGTCTTCTGGCTCTAGTGCTTCTACTCGGGCCTTTACAAGCAGAAAAATAAGTAATCTCTCCTGTT
Source organism: Gracilinanus agilis (assembly GCF_016433145.1). Taxonomy (NCBI): domain Eukaryota; kingdom Metazoa; phylum Chordata; class Mammalia; order Didelphimorphia; family Didelphidae; genus Gracilinanus; species Gracilinanus agilis. The sequence goes on from NC_058134.1 coordinate 31,508,882, forward strand.
GGAATCTACCTTCCTAGTCTCCATGCACAATGTCTTGTGTATAGTACACTTTTAATAAATACTCATTGATGGATTGATTGATTCACGCTCCTAAGCATTCACAATGGGTTATTGTTGTTTTCTTTCTGATAAGACGTCTTTCTTTTTTCTACAGCAAGAAAACTCAGCTATGAACTATTATTAAACGTTTTTATCTTTACAGCCTTCCTGATAGGGTTATGAGGAGCAACAACACCAATCTGAGCCCACCATACAAATTCCTTCAAACGTTATAAATCTATTATGCTCCTATTTGGTTTACCCAGTGTCCTTCTCTTCTTTCCTCCCTTGTCAGATTCAACAATCCAAACACTTCCTTCCTTTATTAATCTTGAATTCTTGCTAGTAGTCCAGTTGGGCAACAACATAAATGTTGGAATGACAAATGAAATCTCTAGATAGATAGATAGATAGATAGATAGATAGATAGATAGATAGATAGATAGATAGATAGATGGATGGATGGATGGATGGATGGATGGATGGATGATTAGAGGAATGGATAGACAAATAGATAGACAGATAGATAGATAGATAGATAGATAGATAGATAGATAGATAGATAGATAAATAGATAGATAGATGGATGGATGGATGATTAGAGGAATGGATAGACAAATAGATAGATAGATAGATAGATAGATAGATAGATAGATAGATAGATAGATAGATAGATAGATAGATAGATGGATGATTAGAGGAATGGATAGACAAATAGATAGATGGATGGATAGATAGATAGATAGATAGATAGATAGATAGATAGATAGATAGATAGAAAGAAAATGGGTATATTGATAGATGGATGAATATATAGATAGATAGATGGATGGATGCATGGATGATTAGAGGAATGGATAGACAGACAGACAGACAGATAGATAGATGGATAAAAAAGGTGGATGATTAGAGGAATGAATAGACAGACGGATGGATAGATAGATAGATAGATAGATAGATAGATAGATAGATAGATAGACAGACAGATAGATGGATAGGTAGATGGATAGATGGATGATTAGAGGAATGAATAGACAAATAGACAGACAGACAGACAGACAGATAGATAGATAGATAGATAGATAGATAGATAGATAGATAGATGATAGATAGATAGAAAATGGGTATATTGATAGATATATGGATGAATAAATAGATAGATAGATAGATGGGTGATTAGAGGAATGGATAGACAAATAGACAGACAGACATAGATAGATAGATAGATAGATAGATAGATAGATAGATAGATAGATAGATAGATAGATAGATAGATATGTATCCCTTCCCTTCCACATCACAGTGGGTTAGAAGCTCGTTGTCCCCCCAAACTGGAAAATCCACGTAACATTTTTGGCTCTCCCTTTGGACCAGAAAATAAGTCTGAATGTTTTCTTTTTCTTTTTACGAGTTATTTACAGTACCTAATTATAAAATTTGAGTTAAGTATTTGGTCATAGGCTGTATGTAGGTCAATGTTAACATTTCTAGTCTTTCTGTGTTATGTGTTGGCATTTGAATCCTTTTTGTAAATAGTAACTTTTTACTTATATTAACTTTTAAAAAGAATTTGTGTATATTTATGATATTGAAGATAAAATATGTTGATATTATACAACACCATCCATATATTTTATGCATTTCTGAGTTTTTAAGCTTTTTCTGTCATCTGCTGGCCTTCACATGTCATCTGCAGCTTCCACAAAATTTCCCAAAAGTTCCCAATTAATTTTTTAAACCCTTACCTTCTGTCTTAGAATTGATACTAAGTATCCCTTCTAAGACAGAGGAGTCAAAAAGGCTAGGTAATTGGGGTTAAGTGACTTGCCCAGAGTCATATAGCTAGGAAGTATCTGAGGCCAGATTTGACCTCCCTCTGGCTCTCAATCCACTCAGCCACCTAGCTGCCCTGTCCATTTAATTTCTTATGCTGACCCACAATATATTGAAACCTCAATGGAGAAGGTTGCAATGTGAAAGGGATATATACATACATATATATGTATATACATATATATGTATGTATGTATAAAACAAGCACTCTTATGTTTTTCTTATAGCCATTTTCAGATAAACTTTAAACAATTTCTCACATTTTGGATGACATCTTGCCATCTCAGTTTGGCTTTCATAACTCAAACAGGCTCTTGTGTTTTCCCTTGAATTTGTTACTTCATCCTATGAGTTCTTTATGGCCTCGTACCAAGGAGATCAGGCATGTAAGAAGCACTGCTCTATTTTCTTGGGAGGAGGTAGTGGAAAGGAGTTTGCAGTCAGAGGACCAGGGTTTGAAACTTTGACTTATGTGGTCTTGGGTAAATCACTTCACCTTAAAGGTCCTTACTTGACTCTGAAGTGCAATTAGAAAATGTGCTAGATCTGGAGGTTAAGGACCCGAGTTCAAAACTTCTCTCTGTCATTTGCTTCTTGTCTAACCTTGGGCATATTACTTAGCCTCTCTGATCCCAGTTTCTTCATTTGTAAGATGAAGGAGTTGGAATGAACGACCTCTAATGTCCCTCCCTGCTCTAAACCTGTGATCCTATGATCGATCTGCAAGTGAGATTATGTGATGCAGTCCAAAGTCCATCCCAGCTGTAACATTTTATAACCACCGATATATTTCTACATATTCAATTCAAATTTTCAAAAACTTCCGATATAATGTAGAATAACCAGTGGGCTAGTTGATTAGAAAAAAAATAACCAATCAAGTAGGAAGTCACTTTTCTTACATTCTATTAACTTTTTCTTCTCTTTCTAAAATGATTAGTATAGCCAGAAAACATGGGACTTATTAATTGTTGCTTAATAGGCTGAGAAGGCAAAAAGCCATTTCTTATGGAAAACAGCTCTCTTTCCAACTTGAGCAACATCTACAGAATAGTTTACATTTTCCCTGAGAACTAAGTAATTCTTAAAAATTTCCCAGCGAGTCCCACTCTTAGGAATTTCTTTTTCATCTGTTGTGAGGCAGATTAGTTAGTAATTAATTATTAAGGATGTACCTAGCAGGAAGGACTGGAGCATTCCAAGATGCTCTTTCATATATTTTCAATATATATATATTTTTTTTTTTGGAAATGAAAAGCCCAAGATGGCCACATTCTTACTTCCTTTGAGTGGTGCGTATTGGGTGTTAGATGGTGGATGGGGAAGGTTCCAAAGGAAGCTCATTTTTTATCTCTGAAATAAAATTATCTTTCCATCTAACATGATTTCTATCCTCCTTCTAGGATGGTTCTTACTTCTCTTGCTTTTGTCAGTGAATCTTCTCTTGGACCCCATTCAAGAATTATGCAAATGATCTAACCTCTCATAATATTTTGGTTAGTGAAGCCACATGAATTTTGACCATAATCAGTTAAAATTTTCCCCGTGCTATTGCCCCTATTTGAGCACTAGACTAAGAGGAAACTACATTAGTGAAGGTTCCTGTGACAAATGGGGCTGGATAGGGTTTTTTTTTTTTCTCTCTCTCTCTCTCTCTCCAATAATGGAGAGAGAAAACATTTGTGATAATAGCACTGAGCACTGATGGAACGGGAGGTTAAGAGTTCAAGTAGGAGAAAGTTTTTTTCTCGGTGGGGGAAGTGGAGAAAGGCAGGGTTCCAGACTTTCTTTGTATCTCCAGCACATAGGAAATGATCCCATAATGCTTGGCGGCTGATGGATAGATGGACTGAGTTTCCCTGTTAGAATAAATCAGCCCCAAAGCTGGTTCTTTTGAAAAGTCTGATAAAATTGATAACCCATTAGGCAATCGGATTGAAAAAGAAGACGACAGAGTCCCAATTATGGAAACTTCCTTCAGCAAGTTAAGCAACAACTCCTGGGTAATTTCTATGGAGATTGCTTGGGGCCCTGGAAAGGTTAAGTGCTTTGTCCATTATCACATAACTAAGATGTATCAGAAGAGGAAAGGTCTTCCTGACTGCGAGGGGGCCCCAGGCCTGAAGTTTTTTCAAACTATTTTTTTCCTTTTCATTTTAATAAAATGGAAAAGTAGAATCGGTTTTATGTCTAAGCAGGCTAAATAACTGCCTCCATGATATGAAATGAAATCTACCCGGAAGATCAAGCAAAAGTCTTATCTGTCTGACAGTGCCTGAAGTCTCCTCCATTAGAATCATTCCATTGAGTGAAGGAATGAGAGGATATTGGACTTCCTCTCAGTATTGAGTATTATTCATTTATCATCATATTTAAGCCTTACAACAAACATGTGACAGGAATACCCTGGGTATTTTTATTTCACAGATGGGGAATCTGATGGTGGGAGATTAATTTCATCTTAATAGCTAGCACAGATAAAGCTCTTCAAGGTTCACGAAGTGCTTTATATGTTATTTCTTTTGATTTGAGACTCACTACAACACTGTAGAGTAAGTGCATTTTACAGATGTTACATTTTACAAAATGAGTCACCTCATTTTACGAATGGGGAAACTGAGGCTGAGGAAACTGAAGTAAGTTGCACAAGGACACACAGCTAGTAAGTAGTGGAGACAAGATTTGAACTATGGTCTTTCTTCAAGTCTAGCATCAAATTTCAGCCCCTATCTACTGCCATGCCACCATGATTGGCATGGTATGGTGGAAGGCGTTCTGGATTTAAAGGTGGATGACATGCATTCAGATCCCACCTCTGCTCCTTACTAAGAGACCTTAGGGAAGTCACTTAACTTCTTTGAATCTCACTATTTTAATCTGTAAAATAATGTGGTTGGGCCACATGTCCTTAAGGTTCCTCTTCCCGATTAAGCTCCTCTGATTTGTTATTCTGCTGTTATGTCTTACACTGGTCAAAAGTGTTAGAGGGGGGCAGCTGGGTAGCTCAGTGGATGGAGAGCCAGGCCTAGAGATGGGAGGTCCTAGGTTTAAATCTGGCCTCCGACACTTCCCAGCTGTGTGACCCTGGGCAAGTCACTTAACCCCCATTGCCTACCTTTACCATTCTTCTGCCTTGGAGCCAATACAAGAATGAAGGTAAGGGTTTAAAAAAATAGTGTTAGAGGCAGGATTTGAATCTAAAGGCCAATACTCTATGTACTATCTACCACATAGTATCCCTTCATAGGATACTATGAATAATAAATAAAATAATAGAACATTTGAACTGGAATTAACTTTATTGATGATGGATTTCACAGTCTCATAAGAAAAATTAGGAAAGCAAAGTCTAGACAGGTCTTTTGAATGTACAATGGGATCACACTGTTTCCCCACTAGATTGGCTTTATTCTTAGCCTCTGGTCCCATCTCTTAAGCCTCATGCTAGCCACTTGAGCCTAGATATGGTCTACTAGCTAATCTTTGAATAGGTACCTCCTTCCGACCTTCCTTCTGTTGTACAATCCTTAATACTGAGAAGAATGTTCACCAGCACTAGGCCATGGAGAAGTCCTTCAGATGGATCCTGCAGTGACCTTTGGTCCATTCAGTGGAGATACCTGGTCACCTGACTCAGGATCCCCAGACACACTGCCCTAGATATTCATATACCACATGAAGGGACACTTCTATTATCTGAGGTTCCCCAATGACTCAAAACTATTAATTACTGAATTAAGAGAATAAAAGGGGAGATTTGGTACTTGGAAACAGAGGGTCCAAAGCCAGAGTCATGAAAAGGTTTAGACCCCAGACTGAGGGACAGAATGGTTGGTGTCAGAGAGCAAAAAGCATGAAATCCCACCAACTCCCTTTCCAGAAAAGCACAGGATCTGATGTCAGAAAATACAGGCTCCAAGCCACACAGAATCTCAGTTGGAAGCACCTCAGAAGAAGCCATCTAGACCAACTTGTAATCAAACCAGAATTCCTTCCAATTTTTCCCAAAAGTGGTCAGTTAGCTTTTGCTTGAAGACCTCTGGGATAGGGAGCTCTCCATGTCCCAAGGCAGCCCATTCCAGGTTTGTTCCCCTTCTTCCTTTGGGATTCAAATCTCCTGCAACATCAGCTTGTTTCTGCCCTTGGGGACAAACAGAACCTTTCTAATTCCTCTGCCAAGGGATAGGCTCTCAAGTACTTGATTCTCTCAAATACTCTTGAAGGCTTCTCAGCCCCAGGCTAAAGTTAATCTCCATGCAGCACAATTTCAAGGACCTCTTCTACTATCCTGATTGCCTTCCTCTCTTCAAGTACTAAACACAATTCTCCAGCTTTTGCAGGGGGAAGTATAAGAGGGAGATCAATCTAAAATCATAATACCTTCTTTGGTACCTGTACTACACCAATAACATTAAAATTGTTGTCTCCTAAACTCCTCCCTATGCCAGATGAACTTATATTTTACTTTGTATTCTTCATCTCATATTTGTGTGGTTTATTTTTTGAACCCCAGGGTAAGAGTTTACATTTGTGCCTATTACATTGTCTTACTAGATCCAATTCAATATCCTCGTTTGTCTAGAATTTTCCAATGCTCTAGCATTCAGCATCTCAGCTAGATTAGATATCTCAGTTTTGCATGACCCACAGATTTGATAAGCATGCCATCCATGCCTTTGTCCAAGTCACTGATGAAAAATGTTAACCAGCATGAGATCAAGTTACCAATCTTGTAGCATTCCAGTGAAGACTTCCTTTCAACCAGACATGGAATCATTAATGACCACTCTTTGAATCTGACCAACCTGAAGTCCATGGGATTGTATTATTCTCTAATCTGCATTTCTCTATCTTTTCCATCAAATAGCTTAGGGGAGGGGCTTTATCAAATGACTACACTATATCTACAGCATTCTCTTTATTTACCAGTCTGATAATCCTGTCTCAAAACAAAATAAGGGCAGTCTGGCATGACCTGTTCTTGATGTATCTGTTTTGGATATTTTTACCATCACCACTTCATTTTCTCATTGTTGAATAATTGTATCTTTGATAATTTGTTTTACAATTTTGACAGAAATCAAAGTCAGTCTCACTGATCAAAAATTTGGAGACTCCACGCTGATTTCCTTAAAAAATAAATCAAGATGACATTTGACTTTTTTCTTTTACTTACTAACTGTGTGATCATAAACAAATCACTTAATTTTCTGAATCTGTTTCTTCATCAATTAAATGGGGAGATGAATCCCAGATTAATCAGACAAAGAAGAAAAGGAGCATTTATGTGAAATATTTTTAGCAGCAGCAAAGAACTGGAAATTGAGAGGGAGTTTATCAGTTGAGGAATGACCAAACAAATTATGGTATATAGTGAGGAAATACTGTTTTACTGTAAAGATGAAGGGGATGGTTTCAGAGAAGCTTGGGAAGAATTGTATGAATTGATGCAAAGTGAAGGGAGCAGAACCAGGAAAACAGTATCTATGATCACAATAATATTCTAAAGACAAAAAATTTGGAAAGACTTTGGAACTTTGATGAATGTAATGATCAATCATAAGTCCAAAGGACTCATAATGAAATAATGCTACCCACTTCCTGGCAGAAAGGTAATGGATCCAGAGTGTGTACTAACATGGTTCATGTGGAAATCTGTTTTGCTTAACTCTGCATACCTGTTAACAAGGGTTTTTGTTTTTCTTTCTCAATGGAGGGGAGTCAGAAGAAAGAAGCCAGATTTTCATGGTTTAAAAAAATAAAATTTAATTTTTAAAGTGCGAGATGAACACTTGCACTGCCAACTTTTTGCTGTCAAAAAGGAAAACACTTTACAAAATTTAAAGCACTCTGAAAATGTGAGTGCTTATTCATTCCTTTAGGAAGTACCTTCTCCTAAGAAAGTGTCTCCTACTGAGCATCTATCTACCATAGATCTTTGTTCCTGGAGATTTTGCTCTAACTCCCCTCTCTAGTTGAAACACCAAGTCAAAGGAACTCAGTTTAAACCTCTTTAAATCACTGTACAATTATTTCCATCAGACATCATCTAAACCAATTAGTGCAAATACTTCCTCCAGGAATTTTCCTTGTTTAACAAGTCCCCAAGAGCCCAACCCTCTTACAAAGACCCCTGTCAAAATGTAGCTGTGTCTTCTAAGAGAAATAATATTGTCATCATCTATTAATTAGCACCTTATGGAAGATTTGTTTATTATATAAAATGATGGGATCATAGATTTCAGTCTTCAAGGGATCTGAGAAGCTGTCTAATCCAACCCCATCATTTTGTAGATGAGGAATCTAAGGTCTAGGAAAGTTAAATGACTTGTCCTAAATCATACAGGTAAATCCAGATTCTTTAAGTTTAGAGCTAATGCTTTTGTTACTGAACCAGTATCAAATATGATGCCCAAACCAGATTGAAATATAAGTGGGAGAGGGGCATCTAAGTGGCTTGATGGACTGAGAGCCAAACCAAGAGACAAAGTCCTGGGTTCAAATCTGACCTCACATATTTCCTAGTTTTGTGACCCTGGTCAAGTCACTTAACCTGCATTGCCTAGTCCTTACTGTCTTCTGCCTTGGGACCAATACTTAGTATCAGTTCCAAGACAAGGGTCTAAACACACACATATATGTATATACACATATATGTATACATATATACATGCATTGTGAAATATTTAACAAAACAAATGAGAATATAATAAAACATAATATTAATTTGTGGTTTTTCTAAGTCAAAATGTGATCTCTAGGGGTTCTTAATCTGATTTAGTGGTCACCATTTCTAACTGAGTTTCTCACCACTGTTCTACTGTGCCATACTGCCCAAGTTATCTACCAGAGTCTCAAGGAAAGGGACAAAGGAGAACTCATTTTATTAGGAAGAAGATATGTTTATTTTTAATGAGAGGGAAATATCTGACCCATGACAAAAGGAGATGTAGGGGACACAAAAGGAGATGGGGCCCATGGAGCCAAGTGGCATCAGAAGAACCTTGACTCTGTAGGTCTGGGTAATGAAGTGGAAAGAACAGAGCTCCCATCGCTTACTAGGTTATAGTCATGGGTTGTCATCTAACTCCTCTGAGACTCAATTCCTTCAAAGTAAGATGGAAATAATATCTGTACTACCTGCCACACAAGGCTCTTTCGGGGAAAGTATTTTGTAAATGCCTAAGATCAATGCTAATTTGAATTGCTATTACCATAGGAGAAGAGGATGAATGCTTAAGAGGAGGAGATAATGGAGACACAATTAGATGAGAAAAGAGGTCTTTAGAAGCCAACATTGCCTTCTTCCCAAGATTCCCTGGTCTAGTCCTACCAAAAGGTGTTCTGTTACTATATTTCTGGGGCCATTATTTTGCCTAAAGATTCTGGCTCTGACTTTTCTCTCACCTCTAAGGTAGGATTATATAGTAGCAGAGAAAAGAGAACAGGATTAAAGATGTGTATATTAAATTTAACATTTTAATGACAAAACTTCCCAACCTGACATTATTCTCTTCTGAACTTTCTTTAACTTTTTTCTGGGTATTTTTTTAATGTTTCATTGATCATATTTTCTTCCTTTTCTTTTTTTCAAAATCACTTATAAATCGCCAAAAATTTCTCTCACAATTTTTTTACTCAAATACAACTACACCCTCATAAAAATAACTATAATAGGGGGCAGTGAGATGGCTCAGTAGATTGAGAGCCAGGCTAGAAATGGGAGGTCAAGGCTTCAAATCTGTCCTCTTACGACTCTTCTGCCTTGATTCTAAGTATTGATTCTAAGACAGAAGGTAAGAGTTTTAAAAAAGAGAGAGAAAGAACTATAATTAAGCAAAATAAATTCCCGCATTAGTTGTATCTGAAAATATCAGTCTTAATTCTGCACCTCGAGCCCATCACCTCTCTGTGGGAAAGATGGGAAGCCTCTTTCATCATTTCACTCCTGACATCCTGCTTGGCCATTGCATTGATACGAGTTATCAAACTTTTTTTGAAGTCGATTCCCTTTACAAGGCCATAGTGATTGTGAAGATTATTCTTCCAATTCTATTCACTTCATTGTATCATTTCATACAATTCCCAGGCTTACTGGAATCCTTCACATTGGTTCCCTTATGATGCAATAACATTCCATTTCATTCACATACTGCAGTTTGTTTAGCCATACCCCAACTGATGGGTATCTAATTTGTTTCCAGTTCTTTGCTACAACAGAAAGTGCCATCATAAATATGCCTGAACACTTCTGCCTCTTACCCAGCCCTGGCTTTGAGAATTTCTTTTTCTCTACTGACTTTTGCAGTAGAATCTTTCCTGGCAAATGGAGCTTGTTGCGAATGTGAAACATTTGCTGGACTGTCCACCTAATCCATCACATCACAATACTGAAAGATACAAAGAGACTAGGGTGGATAAAGGAAATCAATGCCTGTTTCCTGTTCTTTACCTTGAGCCTCTGTCTGGGTTTCAGTATATCTTCAGCAGAATAAGAAACATCACTTCAGTTCCCCATTAAAATCAGATAAAACACAAAAGATAAGACAGTTTCTCTTTTCAAAAGAGGAGAAATCGGAGTTTTATCAGCCTGAGATTATGACTGGGGTCAGTGAGATTTTCCATTATGAGAATTTTGTGAGTTTTATAGGCAATTATATACTTAATGCAGAAAAATCATAAAATGTTTAGGATCAAAACAAATTCCACAAATAGAACGTTAACAGGACAGAGCACAAAATCATCTTATTCTTTTAACCCACAAGCTACAGGGAATTTCCTCCCTAGTTTATGGCATAAACTTCCTTTAAAAAATCCTTGAATATTAAAAATATGCATACCTGGCTAATCTAAATACATGAATAAATTTGCATAATTTGCCTCTGCCATATGAAACCAGACAGTAATTTCATTCATCTTTACAAAAGCAACTGTCTAGACTCCATGGAAGCCTCATTAATACCACTCATTGCAGATTACTCCATAAGTTTTCTTTAATTTCCGTGACCTTTTAAGAACCACAGACTGTTTTAAGGATGTGTAGATTCCTTCTGGCACCTAGGAAGTTGCCATGCTTGCTATATTAGGACTCCTGGGAAAAATACTCAAGTAAACCTAGTAAAACTTTTTAAAAGATAAAATGAGAATGAATTAAATAATCAAAGATGACAGTGACACATTTTAAGATTATAATAGTGTGCGTTTTTTTTTCTCATCTAAGTTTTGACAGAATGTAAGCTCCTCGAGGGGAGGTACTATTTAATTCATTTTTGTCCTTATATCTCTAGCACTTAATAGTGCCTGGCATAGATGAATAATAAAGATTTGTTTGATTTATTCCTTCCTTTACAATTATCCTCTGTAATAGAAAAATAGTATCTTTCCCCTTCTTCCCCTTCATACAGCTTTTGTTATCCAGTATTCTTTTGTGGATGGAGCCCAGTAATAATAATAATGAAAATGTATATAACATTTCAAATTCTACATGGATTACACTCTTCTCTCCTGGCTCTATTCTTGAGTTCTTGGACTTTTCCATGTTTGTTCCAGAAGGCTTTTTCTCCCTGGTGATGCTTCTCTGGACAGTCCCAGTCTCGGACTGGTGAGTTTCTCCCCCAGAACCTCTGGAAGTGCCTGGGCTAGCCAAATTCACTTCTCTCCTGCCTGCTGCTCCCTTTGGACTTTTCCATCTTACCTCTTTGCTGACCTTTTCCTACCCTGCCTCTCAGTTCTCTTTAATGGGTTCTTTTCACCCTTTAGAATATAAGCACCTCAAGGGTAGAGATTGTCTTTCTTCTTGCTCTGTTTATATCTCCAGTGTTTGACACAGTGCCTGGCACATAATAATCACCTAAAGGCTTTATCTGTCTCTTTTTATTTGCTACATTTCCTCATTTTGAGCCTGGCCACAATAAATGTAATCTTATTATCCTTATTTATCATATGGCTCTGAAAGATCAAGGGATTTGCCCAAAGCCACAGAAAGCCTAAATTGAACCCAGGACTCCTGGACTCCAGTTTGCTAAATTCAACCCATTTCAGACTGTCTACTATGCCTTGCACCCCTCACATCAATTTTTTTTTTTTTTTGCTAACTCTATCCACTGCAGTTGCTATTTAGGTTTATATTTAGGTCAAAGAAGCACCTAGCACTTGTTTATGATTAAAGAACCTGATTAGTGTGGAACAAAAAGCTGATGCTACCTTAGGGGTAAGGATGGGACCTGGAATTTCATTGGTTGAGCAATCTCCTTGATTGGGAGACTCTTTCTGCCAGGGCAAGTGAGCACCTTCTTTGCAACTCCTAGATTTAGACCTAGAACACTGAGAGATTAAGTGACTCATCTTGGCTTTTCCCCTTAACCTGAGGTCCCCTCTCCAGTTTGCTTCAAGAGCAGGGCATGGGCCAGGTCTTCCTGGCTCTGAGGGCAGCTCAATCATCTGCACCAAGCTGCTTCTCACTATTATCTCATCATGATAGAATTTCCCCCCTTAGGATGGATGCCCAGGAACAGAGTTGCTCAGTGGGAAAATTTTCTAAGCTTCCCCAACAGGTTTCTCTGTTTGAGCCTGAGGCATGTCCCAGATATTTATGGGTCTAAGTCCCATGCAAGGAGATCTAGAATGAAAAGATCTTTACCCTGCTTTCTTCACTGTCCCATATCAGATTGTGTAAGGACAAGGATACAGATAGAAGAGCTGGGCTAAATAACACTGTTTATTAAGCAACCTTTTGTGTCTGACCTGGAGAGCTGCTATGGAAGATGCTATTATGCAAGGTGCAAGAGGGTTTAGGGAAGCAAGAACCAGACTCTCTTCTGCCAGTTGCCACTTCCTCTAGGAGGCCTCCCTGACTTCCCAGGGCAGAGATCACAAGACACCTCACCTAGCACTTTGCTCTACTCTTGGGCTCTTGGACTTTATTCTGCATTAGCAGTTATAGAGTTAATTAGAGCCAGCAATGGGCCATACTCCATTATTCTATTGGAAGTCCCCCAAGAGCTTTGGCCCTTACTTCAATCAAGCTCCCTGCTTCTTGTCTCAGCTTCCTCAGCTGTAAAATAAAGGGAGATGGACTAGATGGCTTCTGAGACCCTTTCCAGCTCTGGGTTCAGGATACTATGATAATATAGGGCAGAGACCTTGGCTTAATCATATTTGTGTATCCACCAACACCTGGTACACTTTGTATCATCAATAGTGGTTGAGTGAATAAATGAAAGAATGGAGATTGCTGGCGATGAGAGATTGAGTGGAATGGGTGAGAGCACCAATTCCTGCAGCTCGTTCCTTTCTAAAGCAAGGGCAGTTAGCGAGCACCAGCGGAAGTGTGGTTAAGTGGAAAGAAATCAGGGCTTAGAGATGAGACCGTGGAACAAATGCCACCTTTGGCATGGAGTGACGCTACCTCCCTGACCTCAGCTTTCTTGGAATAACCAGGGCACAGGTTTGAGCAGAGAAGTGTTTTGAGAACCTTTCCATGTTAATCTTCCCAATTCTCAAGTGCTCTCCTAATGGATCCCCCTAGCCACAAGTTTCTCCTCTCACCCTCGCTATAACTTTGCATCACCTCCTTGTCATCCATCCTGTATGTTCTTTTTCTTTTTTTTTTTTAAACCCTTAACTTCTGTGTATTGGCTCCTAGGTGGAAGAGTGGTAAGGGTGGGCAATGGGGTCAAGTGACTTGCCCAGGGTCACACAGCTGGGAAGTGTCTGAGGCCAGATTTGAACTTAGGACCTCCCATCTCTAAGCCTGGCTCTCAATCCACTGAGCTACCCAGCTGCCCCCTTGTATATTCTTCTTTATGCAAAAGTTCCATCCTTTGGAAAGCAATGTCTTTAAGACAGGACTTTTTGTTCTGCCTTTAGTGCTTAATAAAACACCAGAGCCTGGCCCAGAAATGGGAGTATCTTAAGAAAATGCTTGTTGATTGATAGATGTGATACAGTCAAAGTCAATACAAAGGGGGCTGATGGGCAATCTTGAAAGAAATTTCTAATATTTTTATGCGTCTATAATTGACCCAGAGACAAAAGGTGAGTCACTTCAAAACATTCAGGGCTGAAAAGGGGTTCGGAATAGATTCCATACAATTTAACAAGAATAGCAATTGAATAATTTAATGTATTTAATAATAATAGTCAGCATTTCTATCGTTTATTCTCTATACCAGGGGTTGTGCTAAGTGCTTTATAAATATTATTTCATTTGATCCTTTCGACACTCTGGTAGGTTGGTGCTGTTATTGTCCTCATTTTATAGTTGGCAAATAAAGGCTCAGTGACTTGTCCAAGGTCATGCAGCTAAATTAAATCAATGACTTTTTACCAAGGGGTGGGAGGTTCCAAAGCAGGGATGAAATAGCTCTTGCCCTCAAGGTATTTGCATTTTATGGCCATAAAACATGTTCTCAGAGAAGTCAATACAAACAAATAAGGCTGGGACTGGATCTACAGTTATATTGATCTAGGGAGTTCCTGTATGAGGAAATACCCTGCCCCTGTGCAGGTCACCGCCTGCTCTGTAGTTGCTGTTGGTCAGTGGTGTCTAACTCTTTGGGACTCCATTGGGGATTTTCTTGGCAAGGACATGGGAGTGGTTTGCTATTTCCTTCTCCAGCTCATTCTACAGATGAGAAAACTAAAAAAAACAGGGTGAAGTGACTTGCCCAGGGTCACACAGCTAGTGTCTGAGGTCAGCTTTGAACTCAGTTCTTGCCAATTCCAGGCCTGGCACTCTATCTCCCATGCCTCTTAGCTCTGCCACCTTCATCACCGAAGCCTGGGCCAGTGGCTTGCTGGTCGACACAAGGTGATACAAAGCATTGAAGAAATGAGACAGAATGGATTCCAGGAGGGCAAGTTTGTCAATAAAAGAGAGAGTCTGGGAAGGCTTTGTGGAAGAGGAGCCCCCCCTGAGCTGAAGCATGCAGGGGAGAGAGCGGGACTCCAAGAATCAGGGGAAGGTAGAGGTGGGTGTTCCAGGCACAAGGAACACCTGTGCAGACAGTGGCAGGAGATGGGCTGTTGTGTGCAGCCAGAAGGTCAGTGTCCCTGGAACAGACAGCCCTGGGGGAATTATTACAAAATGAGACTAGAAAAATACAGTGGAGGGGGAGCAATTCTTTGGGCCCAGTTCTTCCTATTCTTCTTCTTTTAAAAACCCTCACCTTCCATCTGGAATCAATATGAGCATTGGCTTCAAGGCAGAAGAGTAGTAAGGGCTAGACAATGGGAGTGAAGTGACTTGCCCAGGGTCACCCGGCTGGGAAGTGTCAGAGGCCAGATTTGAATCCAAGATTGCACATCTCTAGGTTTGGCTCTCTAACCACTGAGACACCTAGCTGCACCTTCAATTTTTTTTTAAAGACAATAAAAGATAATCTTAAAAAACAACACCAGATTTCTTTTCAAACTGAGTCTCTCCACAGACCAGTATTACTAAACAAACACTGTCTAGTGTTTTAAAAAATTTTTTGTTACTTTGGTGTAGGATTGGTCCCATAGTCCAAAAAACCTCTTGTTGCAGAGAGATTGCAAGTGGGAATTTAGAATGGCATAATGGAAGGACCTGAATGGACGTGGAAGCAAAAGGTGTAGGTTCATGTCCTTGAACTGCATCTATGAACTGTTATTTGGGGCAAACCTTGTTCAGATGAACACTTAAAAAATCAATCATGTAGAGGAAGCTAGTCAAATTTATGGATTACTATATTTATTAATATATTAAGTAATTATATTTATTTTTAATATTTAATTAATATCTTAATAGAATCTTAGGCTTTGTTATTAGAAGAACGGTGCTTAAAAAAAATTCTCACTTTCGGTCCTGGTAACAATTCTAAGAGAGAAGGGCAAAGGCTAAACAAAATGAAGTGACTTGTCCAAGGTCATCCAGCTAGGAAGCTGAGGCCAGATTTGAAAGCATGGTGTCTTGAATGAAGGAGATTATAGTCCTGTCATACTCTGCCCCAGTCAGATCACACCCAGAGTATTGTGTGAAGTTCTGAGCATCACTGTTTAGGTGGGTCAATAATCATTGGCTAAAGTCCAGAGAAGGATGACTAATAAAAGATGGTGCAAGCACTACACGGAACTACTAAGGGAACTAATAAGGTTTAGCCTGAAAAAGAGAAGTCTTAGGGACAGCTGAATAGCACAGTGCATAGAGAGTCAGGCTTAAAACAGGAAGTCCTGGGTTCAAATCTGTTTGACCCCAGGCAAGTCATTTAACCCCAATTGTGTAGCCATTATTGCTCTTCTGCATTGGACTACCTAGTACAGGTTTAAAGAAATAAAAAAGAAAAAAAGAAGACTTCCAGGGGTTGGGGGATGGGTGGAAGGTGGGGCCTTTGAAGATTTTAGGACCGTCAGATGAAGGAGACATCAGACTTATTTTGCTTAGATTCAAAGGCCAGAATGAGGGGCATAAATAAATGAAAGCAGCTGAGAGGGAGACGTTGGTTTAGTAAGGAAGTTTAGGGAAAACTTCCTAATAATTAGAGCCATCCAAAGTGGGATGGGTTGCCTTGAGAGGGAGTGAATGCCTCATCCTTGAAGAAGGTATTTAAGTGGAAACCAGAGGACCAGTTGCAAGGGATGCCATAGAAGGAAGATCCTGGCTCAGGTGAAGAAGGCTGGACTGGATCATCTCTGAGGCTCCTTTTAATTCTGAGATCTCAGAAGACCAGGCGATCTCCTGGGACCTTACAACGTATAAGGGAGAGGTTAGATCTGACGGTCTCTAAGCTTCCTTCAGATCCTCAGGGACAAGTTCCCAAAGAACGGGGCACTTCCTGTCTTACGTGACTGGGAGGGCTGGGATGGCAGAGGAGGATTAAATACCTAACAATGTTGAGGAATGTTGTCTTGCCACCAGCTTAAGACTAAGACACAACCCTGTTCCTGAGCTCCTCCCAACTCACCCAAATGCTTTCGCGATAATTAGTTATCTTGGCAAGTGGTTAAAGTTGAACCAAGTCACAAAGCGGAGCTTTATTAGCGGAGCAGGGTGTGGGAGGGCGACTTGGTCAAAAAGTGTTCAACTCCATTTGACTTTCTCCCTTCTTGTTAACTTGAACTCAATACAGTGGCTCTAGCCCTCTCTGCTCCCAACTGTCAGAGCTTCTGGGTCTTCTCCAGACCACCAGGGACTACTTTTTAAATCAAACACATCAATTACTTATTTCACTTCTTTCCACGGAGAAGGCAGAAAGATGAACGTTAAATGCCTGAGTGGGAAGGGAACAAAAAATTGGAACCTCCCAAATAAGGAAGTAGGAGAAGTTTAGGCTTTTTTCCCATCAAGTTATAAAGGTGCTAGGTATGTGACCCTGGACAAGTCACTTAACTCCCATTGCCTAGCCCTTACTGCTCTTCTACCTTGGAACCAATACACTATATTGACCTTAAGATGGAAGGTAAGAATTAAAAAAAAAATATCTGGAGAGAAATAGGGAAGACTCCTCTTCTGCCTTGTAACCAATACACCCTATTGACTCTAAGATGGAAGATAAGTGTTCAAAAAAAAATTATAAAGGTGATGCCTAACAAGTCACTATTTTCTTTTCCACATGACTAACAATAAGCTTCTTGAGGGCAGAGATACTTTTATTTTTGCTTTTTTTTTCATTTTCAGCACCATTGACAATGATTGACATAATAAAGAGTTTAATACATGGTTGTTGATTAATTGATTGACTAATAGCGATCATTCATATTCTTGAAAAGAGATGTCATGCTTCCACTACCACAAATCTCTTCTTCAAGCTGAAAATCCTCAAGTACTTCATTTGAGCTTTTTATGGCAGAATCTCTGGCCCTTCCTCATTTTCATCACCCTCCTCTGAATGCCCTCCACCTTTTTTTTTAATGAAAATTTAACAATAATTGTAGTTTTGTATCATTTTGTTTAAATGCTGTGTATTGTACTATATGTCTCCTATAGCACCTAGCACAGAACTATGTGTACAGTAAGTGTTCAATTCAACCAACATTTATTAAGCACCTTCTATCCTCTAATGTTTGTTAAAAGGATATTCCTTCCATTAAATCAGACATCTAAGATCTGACCCGACATATTTTCTTCCATTAGTAAAGGGATTCTATGGTTCAAGGGACCATCAAGAAATTTAAAAAAAATTGTGAATTCAGTCCAGCATTGAAGTAATTAATTATCCTGTTTCCTCTGGCTCGGCCAGCCATCCTAACTACCTTTAAGAGTTTTGTAAAACTGTAAGAAGCCACTGTCAGACTGAATAACAGCTTAGGAAATTGCTAGTTTTCTTCTCAAAAGAGCTGCAGAGATTTTTTTCTTTGGTGTTTTATACAGAGCAGAACTGGGAGGAGGCATCTTTTGTGCTCTTGTATACAATCTAATTGCTCCTGAAAGCAGACACTTTTTAATTGGTGAATTCCTTCCACTTTGCTTGCTTCCAAATATATTTAATTCACAGTAGTCTCTCAACAGGTGAAAGCTTCTGGCAGATTAAAAAAAAATATTTCCTTCATAGAGAGGGATGGATTTCTCCAGGATGCCATAGCTATGATAGGGCCTTCTGTGATATCCTTTTTAGCCCATGCCCTCTCTTTGTGCTTTAGAAGATTAACTTACATCATTGTCATGTTGAAAATTTCTGGGCTTGGGGCTTTATTTGTTTATTTTTAAAAATAGGACATCTGGAGAGAAACTGCATACATTTCCCAGGTTCTACTGAAATGTTAAAGGAAGGAGGGGGCATTCTGTACACTCAGTTTATTTACATATTCCCTGCCTTCTGCTTTTGGTTTTTATAAAAGGACTCTGGGTACACTAATCTGGAAAAGGTTTCTATACATTCTTGATTCTTTATGCTTTTTTAGAACGAATGCACTGATGACTGTGAGTAGATGGGAAGGCAATGTAAAGGTGAAAACAGCGTGTGGCGATTTAGGAGATACGAGTTCTAGTCTCAGTTCTGCCACTGTCTTCTTTTATGACTTTGGACAAATCTCTTCTCCTTTCTGGGCTTTTGGAATATGAAGTTTAGGAATTAGATAATCGTTAAGGTTCCTTTAAAGTCTAGCAGTCTATGAGAACTCTCAATAACCGAGCTTATTCTGCATTCGTTGAAGTTGTACTCAGATGCCTCATTGTGGCATGGATGGATGACCATGGATTTTTGTAGGTTATGCCAGTGGAATGCAAGCTTTGGCAAGTCCTATCAAGTCAGAAAAGCTGTGGGCACAGGCCCAGTGACAGATTGTGTGTTTTGTTGTCTGAAAATCAGCCTAGCTAAATTTGGAGAGTCTCCCAAGGTGAAGAACATTTTGGCCACGATAATTTATGATACAGTCTATGGAGCTATGGAAGAGCTGTCATCTGCATTTTTAGAGAAAATATTCATACTGATGTCATCCCAGAGCCTGGAAGTATTGGAGCATATTGCACAAATTATTACTTGGGAATCAAATTGAAGTAAATAATCAACAAAGTGCAGATAAACCCTAGTCGATTTGAGTTGGCACACACACTTGACAAACACATTGATTTTTTAAGTCTTTATTAATTTATTTTTCTTTCTCTCACCAAAATTTCTTCCAATAAAGTCCCCTCAGAGAGATAGTCCATATAACAAATAATGTTTAAAAAGATAAAGCTAAGATGTAAAAAAAATTTGCAAATATATACAATGGAACTGATGCTTACTTACCTCTTTAAAAGAATGCAAGTGCCTTCTCACATGGCTTCTTTCCGGTCATGGTTATTCTTTGAAATTTTACAATATGTAGCTGTGTGACCCTGGGCAAGTCACTTGATACCCATTGCCTACCCTTACACAGTATTGACTCCAAGATGGAAGGTAAGGGTTTAAAAAAGAAAGAAATTTTACAATACTTACTTTAATTATTTGATATGTGATTGTGCCTTCTATTTCTATTGTTGTGGTTATGGTGTAATTGTTTTCTTGGCTCTGCTCCCTGCTGCATCACTTCAAGTAGATATTTCCTTGCCTCTTCATATTTGTCATATTTGTTATCTCTTACAGCAGAGTAATATTCCATTATATTTATGTATCATAATTTGTTTGCCACATCCCAGTAGAGGGGCATCTACTTTTTTCCTAATTCTTTGCTAAGGCAAAAAAAATGTTGCTATAAATATTTTGGTGTATGTGGGGGCTTTCTTTTTGTTAATAGTCTCCTTGGGGTATATGCCTGGTAGTAGAATCTCTTGTTCAAATGTTCTATATTTAAAAATTTTTCATTTTAATTAATTTTTTTTTATCAATGACATGTATTAACAAATTTCCATTCAAGTTTTCCCAAGTAATGTGATCAAACTTGTCTCCCTCCCTCCCTTTCCTTCCTCTTCCCAATGTTGGTAGGTGATTCTATCTGGGTTATACTTGTATTATGATGAAAAATATATTTCCATATGTTCATTTTTGTAAGTAAATAATCTAATAAAATCAAAACCCCCAAACAAGCAATTGGAAAATTTTATATTTTTATTTGCATTCCAACTCCAACAGTTCTTTCTCTGGAGGTGGATAGCATTCTTTGTCATAAGTACCTTAGAATTGTCCTAGATCACTGTATTGCCAATAATAGCTAAGCCTGTCCCAATTTATCATTCCACAATATTGAAGTTATTGTGTATAATGTTTTCTTGGTTCTGCTTATTTTACTCTGCATCAGTTCATGTAGGTCTTTCTAGCTCTTTCTGAAATCATCCTGCTTGTCATTTCATTTTTTTTAGATTAAAAAAATATTTATTTAATTTAGACTATTTTCCCATGGTTACATGATTCATATTCTTTCCCTCCCCTTTTCCCTATCCCCTCTGGAAGCCAACGAGCAATTCCACTGGGTTTTACATGTATCACTGATCAAGACCTATGTCCATATTATTATTTGCAATAGAGTGATCCTTTAGAGCAGTGGTTCCCAAACTTTTTTGGCTTACTGCCCCCTTTCCAGAAAAAGTATTACTTAGCTCCCTGGAAATTAATTTTAAAAAATTTTAATAGCAATTAATAGGAAAGATAAATACATCTGTGGCCATCACTGCTCCTCTGGATCGCTGCAGCACCCACCAGGGGGCAGTGGTGCCCACTTTGAGAATCACTGCTTTAGAGTCTACATCCTCAATCATGTCCCCATTGAACTATGGGATCACTGCTTGTCATTTCTTACAGCACAATAGTATTCTATCACTACTGTATACCACGATATGTTCAGCCACTCCCCAACTGATGGATATCCCTCAAAGGGTCTATATTTTTAAAATACTTTATTAGTATAATAGTAAACCACTTAATGCCACTAAACATGTTTGCCTCAGTTTCTTCATCTCTATAATGAACTGGAAAAGGAAATGGCAAACTATTATGGCATCTTTGCCAAGAAAACTGCAATGGGGTCAGACGTGGCTGAAAAATGACAACAACAACAATAAATTGCTCAATTAAAACATGTTTTTAGCACCTACTATG
Source organism: Gracilinanus agilis (assembly GCF_016433145.1). Lineage (NCBI taxonomy): Eukaryota > Metazoa > Chordata > Mammalia > Didelphimorphia > Didelphidae > Gracilinanus > Gracilinanus agilis. Next base: position 31,530,229 of record NC_058134.1, read on the forward strand.
TGATAGTTGCTGTCCTAGGTGCTGGGGATGCAACCATGACTAGGATTTGGAGTTGAAATGGAACTTTGTTCCCAAAGAGATGAAATGTCTCGCCCCAAATCATATAGCCAGCTTGTGATTTGAATTCTGGTTTCAATTCTCATTCCAGAGCTCTTGCTGTGATTGTGTATTACCCAGTGACTTGCCCACATGGAATGGGATTTGAACTCATGGCCAATTTCTACTATGCTAGGCTTGTCTCTTGGTGTTGTTTTTGGTCCATTCTGCATTTCAGCTGGTCTCATTGGATAAAGTCCAAAAAAAAAAAAAAAAGCTGGCCGTCCCCCAGAAACAATAGGACAGTATGGACACTGCAGGTGGCTCTACATAGAAACATTAGCCCAAGTAGATACAAGATCACATGGGGAAAGCCAGGTTTACCGAGTGTGCTGACTTATTTGGGTTGTGCTCTATGTATTCTTATGCAAAAGGATAAGGTGTGTGATGTAGTTATTGAACTAGCATCCCTGTAGATCAGAGATTCTTAATCGTTTGTTGTCTGTCTCGTGGACTCTTTAACAGGGTGACAAAGTCTAGAAATCCCTTCTCAGAATATCTATTTCCAGCATTCATAATGGAAGGAAATGCTAACTTTCTGTAAGAGATCTTTGAAGATAAAGAGGTAAATTTTCCCCTTCCTCCTTCACGGACCCCCTGAAATTCGTGCATCCCTGGTTACAAGCCCTTGCTCCAGGGTCCTTTGGTCATTGAATGAAAACTCTATGCAGGCAGCCTCTTTTCATCTGTTTTCCTGCTAGGTCTAAAACGCAAGCAGATATCATCTGAATGGATTTAGGAAAAAAGTGGGACAATTTACACACAATGGCACGCAGATAGAGATACTCACCACAGCTGGCCTACATTATACAACAGTCTGTATGTCAGTTCTGCTTCATACCACCTGAAAATCCCTACAACCCTCTTTTATTTAAGAGGATTGTTTAAAGGTCTTTTGGTCCACTCATGCTCTTTGATTCCTTATTTGTGGGCACAGGAGAAAGGAGGAGAAGGTCATGCTGAGAGAAGGAGAGAGAGATATAATCAGACATAGAGGAGAGAAATGAAACACACACACACACACACACACACACACATACACACATGCTCTTTTTATCTATTGGGAAGAGTAGAACAATTCAGAGAGTTAATGGTGTGGTTGGGGAACAGGAGAGGTTTGGGAAGGGGCACAAGTGCTTTATTGGGAGTGTCTTCATGATTCCCTGAGTGGTGGGAGCCACAGGAAGCTTTAGAAAGAAGGGCACTTTCTAGGCAGTTGGTGGGTTGGAATCTTGAATTTTCAGTGTGAGCATTTATGTCTGAGAAGTCAGCAAACACTGCAAATCAGACCTTGATTTATTGTTTTGTTGATCAGCTAGACTTAAGGTGTTGGACAAAATGCTGATCCAGAAGGGTGAGTGGTTTTAGAGGTAACTGAGGAGATGGAGTTTCTAGTACGGAGTAAGAACAATTATTTAAAACAGTCCTCTAGCTGTATGACCCTGGGGAAGTCACTTAACCCTGATGACCTAGCCGTTGGTGCTCTTGTCAGAATGGATACCAATAGAGATGGGTTTAAAAAACAAAACAAAAAAAAGAAGTAAAACAAACAAACAAACAAACAATCCTCCCAAACTAGGGACACACTCTCACAGATGGTCATGAGTTTAAAGGTAGTGAGATCCATGAGTAGAGAACATTTGTGGTCGAGGGGCATCTCCTGCCATCCTGGCCTTGGGAGTCCTTTGTTCTCCTTGTGGAGTTCTCTTCTTGGGCGTAACTAACTCCTTGATGGGCACTGAAGTTTGTCTTTCTTCTTTCCATGAGAAGAATTTATGACCCCTGAAACTGTCAGCAGTATCAAATGCTGTGAGGCTTACACACACACACACACACACACACACACACACACACACACACACACACACACACACACGAAATCCTTACCTTCAGCCTTAGAATCATTATTGTGTATTGGTTCCAAGGCAGAAGAGAAGAGCAGTTAGGGCTAGGCAATAGGAGTTAAGTGACTTGCCCAGGGTCACACAGCTAAAAAGTATCTGAAGCCAGGTTTGAACCCAGACCTCCTGTCTTTAGATCTGGTTCTCAATCCACCAAACCGTTTAGCTGCCCCTCACATATATTTGATAATATGTTTAAAGTACTTGGCATTTTTTATCTTAACTTCTAACCTAGGGCTCCCCCCCCCATGCCTACTGCTAACTGGCATAAAAGTTGCTCTTAGACAAAGCTCTATTGAATATCATTGGGGAGACAGTTTCTCTGCAAACTGAAAAACCACAGAAGCCCATCAAGCATCCCCCTATGGCCTGTAGAAGGAGAATAATCTTCACTAGAGTATTGGAGAAATGTACATTCCAGCTGAGATCTTCTGTATCCTTTTCCCCCCTTTGGGATCTTTTGACAATGTCTTTTATAGAGGAAAAAAATCCATTTAGACATATGGTATATTTAAAAAATGTCATCTGGGAAGCAAAAGACAACTTACATTTTATAGAATGCTGATGAAGTCAGTGGAATAATCCCCCCCATTTTTACCCCCCCCCCATTTGTCTGCCAGAGTTTATTACTCCTCAGAGACTTTGACTAACATAATTTGTTTCTGGAAGAGGTTCAACTGTGGCTTTCCCCCTCTTTTTCCCCTCCCACTTTTTTTTATACCACTTTGTGTGCTCTGAGATCTCCCAATCTGGTGGAAATGAGATGCTAGTTAAAAGCATTGTGAGAGCCCTCATCTTGAAAGACCAAGTATAACACAATCCACTATTCCAGAATTTCATCTTTGCATATATGTCCAGAAAAATGAACCAGAAATTAATTGGCAACTTAAAGGAACACAGGCAACACCACAAGTAGTAAAAAAGACCAGTTAGTCCCTGGAAAATAAAGTAGGCAAATTGATGAGTATTGTTCAAGCTATGAATATTTTCTTAAACCCTCACCTTCTGTCTTACAATCAATACTGTGTTTTGGTTCCAAGGCAGAAAAGTGGTAAGGGCTAGGGCTAGGCAGTAGGGATTAGGTAACTTCCTCAGGGTTACATAGCTTGAAATGCCTGAGGCTAAATTTGAACCCAGGACTTCATATCTCTAGGCCTGGCTCTCATTACACTGAACCACCTAGCTGCCCCGATGATCCTTTTCTTGTCCCGTGTTCCATGGAATCGAGCTAGAAACGGTCCTGAAACAAATGTCGATTTTATTACTCTTGTTTTGTTTTTTGTGTACTACATGCTATTGCAAAGGCCCATGGAATGATTGTGTTTTGCAACTGAATAAAAGTGTTGCAATGTCAGCTCATCTTCTATATAAGCTCATTGAAAACATCTTTGGGACATTTTAAGGGCAGACAAGACAATGGCAATGACGTATTCCTCAATGGATGTGATTTCCTACACTGAGGCTCTATATTTTGAGAGCTCTTTATTCCATATAGTTTGGATGATCTAGGTATTTTTTTTTTTTAATTTTAAACCCTTAACTTCTGTGTATTGACTTATAGGTGGAAGATTGGTAAGGGTAGGCAATGGGGGTCAAGTGACTTGCCCAGGGTCACACAGCTGGGAAGTGTCTGAGGCCGGATTTGAACCTAAGACCTCCTGTCTCTAGGCCTGGCTCTCAATCCACTGAGCTACCCAGCTGCCCCGATCTAGGTATTTTTTATGGAAGCGTCTATTTAAAAAGTTGTTCTTAAGTTGTTATGTCTCAGGGCTTGGAGGAAATAGTTTTGTTTGGGATGATACTCTAGTTCCAATATGCTTGATTTGTTGAATTCTTAAGGATAATTTGGGACTTATATTTGTTGTCTATTAGAGGATTTTTAGAGGACAGCTGAATTCTGATGCATAATTATAACTACTTGGTTATATATTTCTAGGTATTTGGTAGGTGCTAAATTTTTATAGTCTGCAATGATGTTGCAAAATCTCCACCCTTGTAAATGCTACAACCATTGATAAGTGTGAGTTTTTTATGGATGAGTGTGCTGTAATTTGTGGTAGCAATAACCTGGGTTTTTGTTATCTACACAACATAATTCTAATAATTAAGGGAGGGGAAGGAGGAAGAGGAGAAGAGGCAAAAGAAAAGGCAAAAAGAACTTACGTGAATTTTTTTGCTCTTCCCAACATTTCATACTACTTAAATCCTGGCTTTACCTCTTACTACTGTTATAACCTTGGGAAAGTCATTTGACCTCTTTGGGTTTTGGTTTCCTCATCAATAAAGTAACCAAATGACAAAAAAAGAAAAAGAAAAGGCAGAAGAAAAAGAGAAGGAAGAAAAGGGAACCTAGTTTTCTTCACACTATCTCTCCCCTTGAAATAGAAGCAAGTAACCAAGGAGGTTCTTTAGAGAAGCTCATAGACTTGAGACTTGAAGTAACTCTTAATAATGTCCTACATAAATATTTTGGACTATTTATTATTCATCCTCTACCACCCATCGGGTTTCCTCCAATCACCTTTCTCTTCATTGTTGCAACGTGCACACTTCCAGAAGGGAGTTTGTCTTAAAATATTCTATTTCCCCCAGTTTACAGGTGGGGGCTCCGGGTCAGGACATGGAGAGAATCTCCTCTCATCAGAGAGTCACTGCCTTTAGGGTTAAGATGTCATTCGCCTTTTATACAGCATAAATCACGTGCCCTTCTGCTTCTGCTTGTTTGCATTTCTTGATCCCTCTAATATAGATTTCATAAATACAAATATGGATCAAAATGTAAACATTAATATTTCAACTTTTCAATGGATCTGGGATCTCATCAATATGGATGCTCTTTCCAATGGAGCAGATTGCTGCTGATTCACACTTTTTCATCCTGTGTGATTATTGAACACATCTTCCCATAAATCCTCCTTAGGGGATATGCTCAATATGCTATCTATCGGCTTTCCTTCAAGACCTTTAGCATGCTGCGGACATCTGCGCAGCACTTGGGGAGCCCACCTGTTCTCTCGATTTAGCCCTCCACGTCCTTTATAACTCTCATGCTGTGGCTCCAACGAGGCACCACTCCCATGTATGGAGGCTATGCTCCTTTGGCTATTGTCCTGCGAGTCACGGGGAGCATGATTCTTCAAAAGTTTTTTTTTCTGAATTGTATTACCTTCTTTTCCTTTCTTTTATGTATTACAAAGTCCTAAAAACTCATGAGAGGCATCAGAAAAGAACTATGGTGGATGGTGTGAATGAACATCATACCCATCAGTATAGAAGGTGCGGTAGAATGATGTAAATTTGTGAAATATTAAATCATCTCTTGTATATGATTATGAAAGTTTGGCAACTTTAAAAGGGAGAAAAGAGTCCTTCATTTTATAAGCCACCAGGTAAAATGTAAGCAAGTTTGATGATGATATCATCTCTAGTCACCCTAGTATAATGTACCTGCCCTAATGTTTTATATTCTGAAGACAAATGAGAGCTATGACCTGACTCTCCTGACTGAGAAGGCTGATGTGAAACATCAGGACAATATTAACTCTTCAGGGTTAAACAGTCTGGAGAGGCAGCGACTTGCCTGTATACAAATGGGGCAGCTTCATGCATGGCTGCTCTCTCGGCCCGGCTTCCTCCAAAGGAAGTATGGCCCCAGCAGAGTGGGAGCAGATGGCGTGCAGTCAAGGGCTTCTCTAGTCAGAGACAGTTGTTGTTCAGTTGTTTCAGTGTTTGACTCTTTGTGATCCCATTTGGGGTTTTCTTGGCAAAGAGGCTGGAGTGGTTTTCCATTTCTATCTCCAAGTCAGAGACATAAGTGTCACCCATGCAGGCCTTCAGGTGTTTGGGAACGTGGAATTAAAACACGTAGCACGCTGTCTGTGATCTTTCTGTGGTGTATACATATCTCTTATGGCTTTGAGAGCTCGGAGTGAGCACCCCAAAAGAGAGCCTAGAACGTGGGGTTTAATCCTCCCATTTAGTTCAAGAAGAGCAGGAAGGGCCCTCAAAAGGCCAGAGAGAAGGCCAGTACTTCCTCTCTCCAACAGCCTCTCCTCCAATTAATCTCTGCTTTGTGATAGCAGCCCATACTCCTCAGAGCTCTAGAATATGGGTTCTTCATCTGTGGTACCTGAATAAATTTTATGGGCTTTGGATAGGAGATAAAATACATCTTTATCTTCATTCACCTTTGGTTTCCTGTGGAATCTTCCATTTTTTTTTTACACTTAAAAATGTTATTCTAAGCAGGGGTCATGTGCTTCACAAGATGGTGCCCATGGATTTTCTCAAGATGGTGCCCATAGATTCCATGGCACATACAAAAGATTAAGGATGTCGTCTTAAGGGGGAAATGTACCCCTTACATAGCACACTGTAAAAGCAACTCCTTGTCTATCCAAATGACTTTTTAGTATGTGCAGATGAAGATTTCTTCCCTCAGTATTTGAGGAAGAGGACAGTCAGGGAGTGGGATGGGCTTCCAACTCTAAATATATAAAATAATTTTCTGAAAAGTGTAGGTGGCTTTGGAAGAAGGGTTAAGTAGGAGAGAAAATTCAGAGACATGTAGGAGGGAAGAAGTGCAATGGAAAAAAGTCAGAGTGAATAATAGGAACATCTGGAGTGTAGATTTCAGTGATTCGGATGCTTTCATTTGCATTTTAAATAGGCCAACCATGCAACCACGGCTATTCATATATACCTCAATTGGTACCAACTTACAGGACCTTAATATGGTGTTTGAAAGTGGAAAAAGTTTTCCAAGATTTGGCCACCTTTCCTCTCTATGGAGGTGGGGTATGTGTGCCCGAGGCAGACAGCTACAGAGATGGAGATGGAGGCACTGAGATGTTTTGATACCAGGGAGTTCTTTAATGGTGATGGCAGTGACATGGGCTCTTTAGACCTAAAATTAGGATGGGACATTTGGAAAGTCATTCTTTCCAATCTTTTTTTCTCACTATAGAATGGGACAGAGAATAATATATCAGGGTCTATACACCCAATATCCAGTCTGGTAGATCATACATTGAACACCTTAATAAATGTTTTTTGATTCATTGTTTTTTAGTTGTCAGATTATAACTATTTTGTTTTTTAGTGTTGTAGAAAAATATCTTTTTTTTTCAAAAAGAGGGAAAAATAATATTCTGGAGAGTATAGAGTTTAATTTAAATGGCAAGATTCGTTTCAGAAACTGGTTCACCATAAGTGTCATGCTTATAAGTAAGGCTTCCCTCACCTTTGAAACTATACCTTGTATTTTTTTTCTCCCGATGCTACTTATGCTTCTTATTAAAGTTTCTTTTTCTTTCTTTTTTCTCCAATTCAGCAAATATTTACTAAGATCCTTCTTTTTATGTGTACTTTGCTAATATCTCCATTTGACCATCAATATACTATATTGGCTCTTTGGTCTTATTGATCTGGATGGTGCCTTCAATGATAGAGATTACATTTCATTCATCCTTGTCAATCCTCTGTGATAAGACCACTTTGTCCCCTAAATTCACCATAGTGGGTTTACCCAATGTTTATGGAGAGCATCCTTCCTCTCTAATTTCTAACATTGTAAAGATAAGAAAACATTTTAAAAAGATCCCAACATATTTGATTTGATTTTAAAATTTTTAAATTCTCTTTCAATTCTGAGAAAATAATTCTAAATTACATAAATGAGTATTCTCTTGGTCTCTTACTGTCAACTCTCTCATCCTGAATGATCTTCCTAAATCCTTTTCTTTTTTTATGTTTTACTGTTGTCTTTTGTTTTTATACCATAGTCACTTAAGATTAAACCCACCTTTCTTCTGACATAGTATATCTTAAAAAAAAAATACCAGCGACTATATCTTTTTTCTTCCCACTCTACCCTTTGGCAACAAAGGGCTCATCAGCAAAGTATTATTTTGTTTTGTTTTCCTTTTTGTGGAGGAGGGAGAGGGAGAAGAACCTTGTCTTCTTCCAATGTAGAAACTGCCTATATGATTTGTCTTGGTGTCGATTTTGACATCTAAAATGATTATGGAAAACTTGGTGGTAAAGATGGGCCCACAGCAGATTTGCTTTGGTGAACTGAGTGATCTCCATTATAGAACTACACTGGAAGGAAACGACCTGGAGTAGAATGTTGTGGGAGCACTTTTGTCCAATGGAAATACTTGCTACTAACCTAGAGTTCTAAGAATTTGATTATCCTCTTACCCTCCACTTCCTTCAATTCTATCCTCTTATTAAATTTACTTAGCCTTGTTTCTACTTCATCTATCAATCATCTTCATGTTTTAAGGCATTAGAGTCTCACAGTCATTCTTAAATCAATCTTGGTATGTAGTTCTTTGTGATTGATGTCACAAATACACATTCTGGTGGATGGGGTGGGAAGGAAATGTAGGGATAGTGTGTTTTGATGTGCTAAATCCAAAAAGAGGAATTTAAGGCAGATATATCCTTTGGGTAAGTTATTCTTAGGCATCTCTGTTGGGTAAGTTATTCTTAGACACCATTTTGCATCAACTTACCCTTATTTAAAAATAAAGACAATGGTGTTCGCTTCGGCAGCACGTATACTGAAAATAAAGACAATGGCTTACAGAATTCAAGCTGAAAGCGACTTCAGAGGTCATGTAGTCCAACTCCCATCCCATTTTACAGAGGGGAAAAATGGAAGCCTGGAGAGGCTAAGTGGCATCTCCATGGCAACATGGGTAGTAAAGAGCAAAGTCAATATTCGAACCCAGATCCTCAAATTCCATATCCAGTGTTTTTTCCATTATTCTATCAGCATGTCGTGGTTGTTTTGACTTACTTCCCAGGAACCTAATTGTGAAATGCTACCAAAATAAATAATTTAATGCTTGTAGCAGAATTTGTAGTAGCGTATTACATGAACACTCTTACACGAGAATTCTTAACGGAGCCAAAATGCAAGCTTTTGCAAAGGATAAAAACAGTGTGACATTGTATTGGTATTCTGTGCCTTGGAGGTAGTCTGGAATCCAGAAATCAGCTGTACCATAAATTTTAAAACAGAGACGTAACTGCCACAGGTATTTCTAGGGACCCCCAAAGTGATTACTTGGTCATATTTTTAATTTTATGCAGCCCTGAGTACATCCATACATCATGCTATGACAGCATAGCTGCATAGTCCTTAAATCAGTGTGTTTTAAACAAGGACAATTGGCCATTTCTTTTTAATGAGCTCTACTTTAATTCTTTAAGTACTAGAGATTTCATCAGTGTGGGTCCTACCTCTTCTGCTGCCTCTGCTCATAATTCCTCCATGCTTGACTAGACACAACTTTGCGAGCTGCCACGTTCAACAAGTCCACCAGCCTCATTCACTCTACTTTGTCAGGAGGAACTCAGACAGCAGAATGGCCCATTGTAGCGGCTGGCTCAAACCTTCTGCACTTGGGAGGGTCTGGCTGAGTTTGTGCTTCCCTGGTGTGAGCTAGAATCCACGTTCCCTTCTGTGCCACTATGAGGCATTCAGGCTGGACTCTGGGAAGGTTTAATAAATGGTAGGAACTTAACTAGAATATAAGAGGATGAATAAAATTCAATTCTAGATTCAAGAAGAAAACAGTACTCTCTTCTCTCTGTCTCTGCCTCTGTGTATGTGTCTCTCTCTCTCTGTCTTTGTTTCTGTCTGTGTCTGTCTGTCTGTCTGTCTCTCCTTTTATTCTCTGTCTTAGAATCAACTTTAAGACAAAAGAACAAGAAGTAGGCACTTGGGGTTAAGTGACTTGCTCAAGTTTCATAACTAAGAAGTGTCTGAGTTTTGAACTCAGGTCTCCCTCATCTCTAGGACTGGTTCTCTATCCACTGTGCCACCTAGCTGGCCCAACAATACTCTCTTCTAAATTACTTTATTGGCTCCTTTTACAGGGTTCAATTCCTACCTCTGCCACATATAGGCTAGTCTTTTTATACCTCTATGTCTTTGGCAATTTTTTAAGACTTTAGGCAGTGTATTGGTTTCCATTATTTGCACTGGTAGATTTTCCTAGCCCAGAAGCCAAAATGAAACATAGATCAATAGGGGCAGCTGGGTGGCTCAGTGAATGGAGAGTCAGGCCTAGAGACAGAAAGACCTAGGTTCAAATCTGGCCTCAGACACTTCCCAGTTGTGTGACCCTGGGCAAGTCACTTAACCCCCATTGCCTAGCCCTTACCGCTCTTCTTACCAACAATATATAATATTGATTCTAAGGTGGAAGGTAAGGGTTTAAAAGCATATATTTTATATATATTATATTTTATAAATGATATATATTATATATTTATATGTATAATATAAATATATAATTATATAAATATAAAATATAATATATATTAAAAATATTTTTAAACCCTTACCTTCCACCTTAGAATCACAG
>NC_058134.1:31544337-31558815 GCF_016433145.1 Gracilinanus agilis
AGCCACAAAATCAACCAGAAGGTCCAAAAAGAACCCCACTGGCTAAAACACAAACAAAACTATGAGGGTGTTTCAGGTCAGTCACAATGGTTTAAAGAATCTATGAAAATAGTCAATGTTTGCAGAAATTCTGTTTAAGACACTCATGAATATGTATTTTCGGGATAAAGCTATTATAGTCAGTCTTGTCAACTTCCGTGCACTTTTATGCGCGAGTGTTTTTCTTTTTCACACAAAGGATCTACAGCTGATTCAAAGCTCAAAACAGTTCAATAGCAGTTATGTGATACGGTGACAAGCTCTACCCAGGCTTGTTTCAGAAAAATTCTTCCGGGAATACTTCAAAGAATGACACACAGTGACAACAACTGGAAGAAATACTGCTTTATTAATGGTGAGCAATTTTGACAAATTCCATGCGTGTTTTCACACCCTCTTCTCAGACCAGTGATTTACTGTAGTTAACATCCACCTCAAAAAGAAGTGTCTGAATCTTGTTCAAGTGCTAAAGAATATTTAATCCCAGTGTAGTTTACATAAAACAAACTCAAATAGAATCAATGTGAGCTATAGGGAACAACCATCTCTACTGTAGAATCGAGCAAAGTCTTTTTGAAAAAAAAAAAAAAAGACATAATCTCCTTGATGTCTTGCTCCCAACTGAAGATTCTGCCAACAACCCTCCATGTGACAGGGAATTATTTTTCTTCTTGTCTAACCTGCACTTTCCCCATTCATTCTCTCAGTTCGATTCAATTGCCCACTAGGTGCAAGACGATGGATTAATTTCTGGGGATACAAAGACTGAAATAGACAAATACGTGAAAATAGACGAAAATGAGGAGAGGAAGTCTGAAAACCCCCCTACCCTCTGTGAATCCTTTCTTGCAACGGCAAGAAGGATTTAAAAAAAAAAAAAAGCAGTGTTGGGGATGTTTGTTTTATGTGCTACTATGACCAGCTAGAAAATGCCACCCGTTATTCTTTGACTCAGCTTTATGGGCTGTGATTTCAAGTTGTAAGTCATCTAAAAGATAAAGGATGGTACAAAATATAGCATTAGATAACTGTAACCAGAAGAAGAGAGATGATTTTATATATATATATATATATATATATATATGTATATATTTTTTTAAACCCTTACCTTCCATCTTAGAATCAATACTGTGTATTGGTTCTAAGGCAGAAGGGCTAGGCAATGGGGGTCAAGGGACTTGCCCAGGGTCACACAGTGTCTGAGGTCAGATTTGAACCCAGGACGTCCTGTCTCTGGGCCTGGGTCTCAATCCACTGAGCCACCCAGCTACCGCTGAGAGATGATTATATAATGAAAATGAAAGCTCATAGATAGGCAACTTGTGCTCCATTGGCACCCGCACAAAGTCAAGTGATCTAAAGGAAGATCCCTCCCCCTGGGGCAAATTTATGAAGGAACATAAGCAAGAGTCACAGAGAGTAATACTGTTTGGATGGGTGACAATCTGAACCATTGTAGGGAAAACCCAAACTGATTTCATCAAAGTTTAAAATTATTTGAGAGACAGCAAGAAGACTTAAAAAGGGGGCACTGCTAGGACACATGGTGTTATAATCATAAACAATGGTTGGAAGGCTTATTTTGTTTCTGTTTTATTTCCAAGGACATTGATATTTGGACTAGGAAAGCTAGAATAAAAATGGTTAGCAGGGAGCAGAAATTTACTATAAGAGAAGAGAAAAGAATAAAGTTCCTGAGGATCCCTATCTAATGTATTCTCCTTGTGGGTAGGGATTGTTTCCTTTTTTTGTCTTTGTTTCCCCAGAACCTAGTAGCTCATGTCTGCCAAATAATAGAGGCTTGATAAATTCTTGTTGATTGACTGAGATAGTCTGACAGCCCGGCCAAATTGTATTCTAGAGGACTCAAGGACCCAGACTACATGATTGCTGATCCACTTTCACACATCTTTGAAAGTTCTCTGAAAATAGAAGAGCTATTAAAAGAACTCTGAGGTATCATCAGGCCAAAGACGGTCTCTGTCCTCAAAGTTCTTATAATCTAATGAAGCAAAGTGATATTCAACAACTGAGGAATGGCTTAACAAATTATGGCATATGAATATAATGAAATATTCCACCCCAAGAAATGGTGGATTTGAAGAATTAAAGAAATAGAAAGGGGGCAACTGGGTAGCTCAGTGGATTGAGAGTCAGGCCTAGAGACATGAGGTCCTAGGTTCAAATCCAGCCTCAGCCACTTCCCAGCTGTGTGACCCTGGGCAAGTCACTTGACCCCCATTGCCCACCCTTATCACTCTTCCACCTAGGAGCCAATACACAGAAGTTAAGGGTTTTAAAAAAAGAAATAGAAAGGCAAATTATATGAAACAGAGTATATAAGTGGAACCAGGGTAATACTTTAAATAAGGACCATAAAGGTGACCATCACTGAAAGACTTCAGCACTCAGATCAATGTCATAACCAAACAAGTTTTCCAAAGGCCAAAAGGGCAACAAACTTCCTGCCTCTCAGTAGAGAGGAGATGGACTAAGAGATGCTAGTGTTCAGGTAGGATCTGAACACAGTGTCTTGATTTGCTTTGTTTGACATGCTTATTTGTCAAAAAGGAGAGTCCTTTGGCAGGGATGAGCAAGAATGGATGAGAAGTGAGTGTGCTGTACATGCACACACACACACACACACACACGCACACACGCAGATATTTAACACCTCAATAGGACATAAAAACAATACAAAAGGAGTTGGAGGATGGGGAAAGGCCAATGGTGTCCTAATTTCATAAAAAAGGACGTAAGATGGACTCTGCGAATCATAAACCAATGACCTTGATTTAGAAATCAACCCTGGAAACCCTAGAAACACTTTTGGAATGCATTGTTAAAGGAATGAGTTTTGAACTTTTTGAAAGGGAAACAATGATCTAAGTTTTATCCAGACTAGGCTGCTCCAAACTACTGTCATTAGCTAATGGTTATAGAATAATAAACCAAGAGAACACTGCAGACTTCTGAGGATCTGTGTTTGTCCCGATGCTGTTCAAAATGCTTCTCAATGAATTAGACAAAAGCATAGATAATCTGTTTTTTCCCCTAATTTAAAGATGACACAAAGCTGGAAAGGAGAGTTAACACATTGTAGGATAGTCAGGATCCAAAAAGATATCAATCAGCAGGCTCAGACAACGACTGAATAGAATGGGATGACATTTGATAGACATACATGGAAAGTGCTACACTTGTTTTTAAAAAAGATTAACTTCATAAGTTGACATAGATACAGACTGATCAGATTGTATCAGTCAACATATTAAAAATACTTACAGAGGTAGCTAAATGGCTCAGTGGATAGAATGTCAAGTCTAGAGATGGGAGGTCTTGGGTTCAAATTTGGATTCAGATACTTCCTAGCTGTGTGATCCTGGGAAAGTCACTTAATCCCAATTGTCTAGCCTTTACTGCTCTTCTGCCTTGGAACCAATCACAGTGTTGATTCTAAGATGGAAAGTAAAGGTCTAAAAATACTCACAGCATTACTTTATTAATTATAGACTCCAACATACTAAAAGTACTCATAGCATCACATATATAGACTGATACAGAATAGGAGAGACATAGTAAGACAACAGTTCCAATGAAAAAAGACCAGGATTTTTTAGTAGACTACAAGCCCAGTATAAGGCAATATTATGATAAGGTAGAATTAACAAATTAATTAATTCATAGATAAGATGAATGCATGAATGAATAAATAATATTCTATCCTGAGCAAAGAGAGACACGGTATCCAGAAAGAGGGAGAGAAGAGTTCTCCTGTACTCTGCTCTGGTCAGATCCTGTTTGGAATACTTTTTTCAATTTAGGACAGAGATAAACTGGAGTGAGGTCAGAGGAAGGTAACCAAGAAGGTAAAAGGCACGGAGAGTAGACTATGTGAGGATGTCCTCTAGGAAGCAGAATGTTTATTCTGGAAAAGAGAAGACTTGGGAGTATGTGGTAAAAGCCTTCAAGTATTTGAAATACTCTCACAGACAAAGAATTCAGGTTTTTTGTTTGTTTGTTTGTTTTTGGTCCCATAGGACAAAACTACAGTAGGGGAAACTGGTAGAAGTGGAAGAACTTCAATGGCATTTAGAACCTCCCCCAAATTCTAGCTGTGTCTAAGTGGAATGGACTATTTCCCTGGAGATCTTTATGCAGCGACTTGATGAACATTTTCATTTGGTTTGATGTATCCAGAGATAACCCCAGTACCCGGCGTAGCACTTGTCCTCACTAAATGTATACTGATTGATTGGTTATTGAATATGCTGTAGATTCTTCAGAGATGAGTTGGGCCGGATGGTCAACTCTTTGATTCTGTAATTCTGTGAAATAATCTCATCTTAATAGAAGCTTGGGAAATAGTAGTAGTGGGATTTGCAATTCCTGATAGAAAATTAGAAAATTCATGTATACCCAAAGGCTAAATGTTAGGTTACTTCAGGTAAACTTTATGCTTTCATTAAAGGTGTTTATTTTAGGGGGCAGCTGGGTAGCTCAGTGGAGTGAGAGTCAGGCCTAGAGACAGGAGGTCCTAGGTTCAAACCTGGCCTCAGCCACTTCCCAGCTGTGTGACCCTGGGCAAGTCACTTGACCCCCATTGCCCACCCTTACCAATCTTCCACCTATGAGACAATACACCGAAGTACAAGGGTTTAAAAAAAAAAAAAAGTTTAAAGGTGTTTATTTTTCTTCTGTGTTGAACTAGCAAACTTAATTCCTTGACTTGAAGGATAAAACTTACACGTTCAAACACTCTTCTAAAGCCAGAAGCATGATTTATTAATGGTAATTAATAGTTATTAAGAACAAATGACAAATAAATAAACTATTATCTGTTTTTTTTTATGTGTAAAGGGAAAAATAATGACTAAATTAACTAGTTCTCCATGGACTGTTAACAGGAGATCTTACCCATATAATACTAGTATCTGAGATCTAGAACAAATTTTATATATAACATATATATATAGTCACTATTTATTTATATATAGACTATATTTATAGACATCTTATGTAAACTGATCATTGGTATTTGTATCCTAGTCAAAGCTCCTTAGTATATATTATAGAAGTAGACACTTGATGCTAGAGTATAGAGAATAGAGGGCATACAAAAGATTATTTGATTATTTGTTCTCATAATTTGAAACAGGCAAAATTTTTAAAAAGGGAGTAATTTTTCTGTGTCAATTAAATATATGCATTTTTTCAGTTTTCCATTTTATAACTTTAAGCCCAGAGGAAACTTCTTAGATGAGGATTAATAGTTCTTTTAATAAAATTTTTATTTTTTTCCATTATCAAATATTTGCTTTTTCTCTCTTGCATTCCACATACTTCCCACCCAATTGGAAAAAAAAGAAAAAAGGAGACAAAACTCTTATAACACATATGCATAGACCAGGAAAACATATCTTTATATTGTCCATATCCTAAAATATGTATATCATTTTTGCATTTAGTTCATCACCTCTCTGACAAGAGATAGACATAGATTCTTTATAAATTCTGGGAATCATAGCTAATCAGTGTACATCAGAATTATTATTTTTTTAAACAATACTAATGTAATATAAATTGTTTCCCAGGTTCTTCTTATTTCGCTCTTTGTCAGTTCATGCAAGTCTTCCCAGCTTTTTCTGAAACTGTCCTCTATAACATTTCTTATAGCACAATAGTACACCATTACATTCATATTCCATAGTTTGTTTAGCCATTCCCCAGTTGTTAGCTTCCAGTTTCTTTCATGATAAAAAGAAATGCTATAAATACTTTTGTAAATATGGGACTTTTTCTTCTATTCTTTGATCTTTTGGGGGGTATAGAGCTAGTGTATCACTGAATCAGAGTATTCATACTTTAGTAATTTATTAGATATAGTTTCAAATTGTTTTTCAGACTGATCAGACTACAGTCCCACCACCAATATTTTAATGTGCCTGTTTTCCCACAGTTCCTCCAACATTTGTCATTCTCTCTGTCAATCTTATTTATGGGTGTGACATGGAACCTCAAAACTGCTTTAATTCACATTTCTCTGATCATTACTGATTTGGAGCATTTTTATATAGCTATTGATAGCTTGGCTTTCTTTCTCAGAAATTTTTTTGTTTGTGTTGTGTCCTCTGATCATTTTCTTATAAATTTGAAATAATTCTCTATCCATTTTGTAAATGAGATCTTTATCAGAAAAACTCATTGTAAATGTGTTTTTGGGAGGAGGAATAATATTTTAAATAAACTCCGCTCCATTTAAATTCTTTTTTTTAAGTTAATATTTAAAAAAAGCTTTTTCTTAGAAATTTTTTCTCATCGTTACATGATTCATGTTCTTACTCTCCCCTCCCCCGCTGTTGCCAATGTGCATTTCCATTGGTTTCTTCATGTGTCATCAATCAAGACCTATTTCCATATTATTAATAATACACTAGAGTGGTCATTTAGAGTCTACATCCCAAATCATATCTGCATCAACCCGTGTATTCAAGTAGTTGTTTTTCTTCTGTTTTTCTACTCTAGTAGTTCTTCCTCTCAATGTGGGTAGCATCTTTTCCATAAATCCCTCAGAATTGTCCTGGATCATTGCATTGCTGCTAGTACAGAAGTCTATTACATTCGATTGTACCACAGTGTATCCGTCTCTGTGTACAATGTTCTCCTGGTTCTGCTCCTTTCACTCTGCATCAATCCCTGGAGGTCTTTCCAGTTCACATGGAATTTCTCCAGTTTATTATTCCTTTGAGTAAATAGTATTCCATCACCAACAGATACCACAATTTGTTTAGGCATTCCCCAATTGATGGACATACCCTCATTTTCCAGTTTTTTGCCACCACAAAGAGCGCAGCTATCAATATTTTTATACAAGTCTTTTTATCTATGATCTCGTTGGGGTACAAACCCAGCAATGGTATGGCTGGATCGAAGGGCAGGCAATCTTTTAGCACTCTTTGGGCATAGTTCCAAATTGCCATACAGAATGGTTGGATCAATTCACAATTCCACCATCAGTGCATTAATGTCCCAATTTTGCCACATCCCCTCCAGTATTCATTACTGTTCCCTGCTGTCATTTTAGCCAATCTGCTAGGTGTGAGGTGACACCTCAAAGTTATTTTGATTTGCATTTTTCTACTTGTTAAAGATTTAGAATACTTTCTATAACAAGGTTCATTTGGAAGAACAAAAGATCAAGAATATCAAGGGAAATAATGAAAGAAAAAACGTGAAGGAAGGTGGCCTAGCAGTACCAGATATTAAACTATACTATAAAGCAACGGTCATCAAAACAATATGGTACTGCTAAGAGACAGAAGGGAGGGTCAGTGGAATAGACTTGGAGTAAGTGACATCAGCAAGACAGTCTATGATAAACCCAAAGAACCCAGCTTCTGGGTCAAAAACCCACTATTTGACAAAAACTTCTAGGAAAATTGGAAAACAATATGGGAGAGATTAAGTTTAGATCCACATCTCACACCCTACACCAAGATAAATTCAGAATGGGTGAATGAGTTGAATATAAAGAAGGAAACTACATGAAAATTAGGTGAACACAGAATGGTATACTTGTCAGATCTCTGGGAAAGGAAACCAAGCAAGAGTTAGAAAAAAAAATGACAAAATTTAAATAAATAATTTTGATTACATTAAATTAAAAAGGTTTTGTATAAACAAAAACAATGCAACCAAAATCAGAAGGGAAACAACAAACTGGGAAAAAAACTTTATAACAAAAACTCTGACAGAGGTCTAATTACTCAAATATACAAGGAGCTAAATCAATTGTACAAAAAATCAAGCCATTCCCCAATTGATAAATGGGCAAGGGACATGAAGACAATTTTCAGATGAAGAAATCAAAATTATCAATAAGCACATTTAAATTCTTACTAGAGAATGAATATCAACACATCAAGGAGGTCATAGATTTGGAAACTTCTTTTTTGCTTGTGGAGTTTAAAATCTTCTCCAACCTAGTAGCTAAGCCATAGGGAGCTGCCTGAAGTTCAGTGACTTCATAGGATCCCAGGCTAGAAAATCATTGACAGCACCCTCAAGGGCCTTTAGAAGCATTTAGTTTAACTTTATTTTACAGATGATGAAACGGAGTCTCAGAGAACTTGAGACCTAGTAAGTGTCGGGGGTGGAATTTGAACCGAAGTCTCTCAGATTTCAAAGCCAGCCCTCTATCCATTATGCTTCATTGCTCCTTTTAAATCTGTATACATTAAGTTCCAAATTAGGTTACTTGGCTGAAAAAAATGAGAATGCTATAAAATCATCTTACCATATTCTCCTGCATTATTTCCTATATTGTGTTACATATGTGCATATATACATAATAGTTATATAGAGACTGTCTATTTTTTTTTATCTCAAGCTGTACTTTAACACTTTTTATTACTTGGGCTATATTTTGCTTTAGTTAAAAAATAGCTCAATTAGAAAAGAAGTTGCAGACGTTGCACAAAATTAAATAAAATATAAGGTAAAAATATATTCCATTATAAATCATATAATATAAAATATAATATACATACTATATATATTTAATGTTTAAATAACATTTCAAATTTTTGTAGGAAATTGAAATATTTACCTATTTGCTATTTTGACCAGGGTCTTAATATTAGTGACTGTTGTACCATACTTTATTTTCTTGGACCTATTATTCCAATGGTTACAGGAACTTTTGATGAGGATCAGATTGGCATATGTTCTCAATGGTCTTAAAGAACTGACAGGTAGAACTAAGAATTTAAATGACTTGGCCAAAGTCATTCAGTCTGTGTGGAGGGAAAAGGGAGGGAGGTAGGACTTGAATTCGTGACTTTCTGACTTTTTAGTTTGTACTCTCTTCCCCAAGACATGCTGCCTTTCATGAGCTGATTTGCTATAATGAAAAGAAACTACTTCTATTTTAGTTTACTAGTTGGTTCTTAAAAATCCATATTGGAACACGAGTTGCAAAAGAGAAACTTGATATGACTGGGGTCAATGGAGACCAGCTGTGGCGCCATTTTTTTCTGTATTATTTTGAAGGTATGTCTTTCTTTATATGCACATCTCAATCTTATGGAAGCCATTCTTTTAGAACAGTTGGGTATTTTTCTAAACCCTTTCTAAAGGGTGTGTTTTGAACAAGTCTCTCTGGAAATTTGTTTTGTAACTAAGTAACAGGATCACATAATTTCAGGGTTCACAAGATCCTCTAAGGCCATCTGGTCCAAACTGTTCTGAACAAGAATGTACTCGTGTACATGACCACTGGTCATCCAGCAGCCTCTGTTGAAACAATGTTAGTAGGCAATTATTTTTGTTTTTTGTTTAGTTGTTTTCAGTTGTGTCTGACTTTTTGTGACCCCATTTGGGGTTTGCTTGGCAAAGATACTGTGGTTTGACTATTTTCTTCTCTGGCTTATTTTATAGATGAGGAAACTGAGGCAAACAAGATTAAGCGACTTGCTAAGACGTCACACAACTTGTAAAAGTCTGAGACCAATTCTGAATTCGGGTCTTCTTGACTCTATTCTTGGCATTCTATCCACTGTGCCATCTAGCTACCCACATTGGAAACACTGTACAAGTGTGATTAATCCACATTAAAGTATGTGAGATCACATAGAATACAAGCTTCTGATTTTTGACTAAGCGACTTTTTTTGTTAGAATGACTTTATTGTGATTTTCCAAAATGATAAATGTTAAATAAACTAGGATAGAGTAATTATAAAAAATAGGCCTAAAGCAGTTTATTAGCATAACTTAAGATAAAATGTTTGTGTCACAAATAAAATGATTTTTTTTGTGTCTCATTTAGAATCATGGTGATAACACATCCATGTAAACAGGGAAATTAGAGGCTCTGCTTTAAAGTATAACTATTAAGTGATAACATTGTAATGTGGGTGTTTTTGAAAGAATACATTTAAAATATTGAAATATTTCATTTTGCATGATAATACATGTATAATGCAGATTGAATTGCTTGCTAGCTCTGGGAGCAGGGAGGGAAGGAGACAATTTCCATTATACAACTTCAGAAAACACATATGGAAATTTTTTATTACATGTAATTGGCAAATAAATAAATAAATCCTCCTCTAAAATACTGAATATTTCAAATTTTCAGATGGAAGGAAGAAAATAAGCATTTATTAAGTATCTGCTATGGGCAGGCACTATGCATAAATGTTATTTCATTTTATCCTTGTAACGCTGGGAGTTAGTCATTATTATTTATTATTATTAATAATAATAATTAATATTATCATTATTATAGACACTTCCTAGGTATGCGACCCTGGGCAAGTCACTTGACCTTCACTGCCTAGCCCTTACCTCTCTTCTGCTTGGGAACCAATACACAATACCGATTCTAAGATGGAGGGTAAGGGTTAAAAATAAAAAAAGAAGTGATTTGCTCAGGGTCACATAGCAAGTGTGTAAGGCCAATTTTAAACTCAGATCTTTCTTATTCCGGATCCAGAGATCTAGTCACTGTACCATCCAGCTGTCATGGATCTATGATCTCATCAATTTAGAAATTCCCTTCAAAGACAAAGACAAAGAGAAGAAGGAAGTGGGGGAGGGAGGGAGAGGGAGAGAGATAGAGAAAGAGAAGGGGGAGAGAGAGAGAGAGAGAGAGAGTGAGAGAGAGAGAGAGAGAGAGAGAGAGAGAGAATACATTATGGAATTTATGGAAAGATTATTGATTCTGTATTCAGAAGAGATGTGTGTTCAAATCCTGTCTCTAATACCATGTTGGATGACCAAGAACAACTCACAATTAATCTCAGTTTCCTGTAAAATAGTGATCATAATTATCTCTTGTGCTTAACTTAGGGGGGTTGATATGAGGATCATATAAGATAATATAAAGAATTTATTTTGCAAATTAAAAAAGAAGTTATATAAATGTCACCATTATCATAAAGTATGTTGTCGTTTATTTGTTTTAGTCATATCTGACTCTCCATGACCCCCTTCGGAGATTCCCAGGCAAAGTTACCAGAATGGTTTACCTTTTCTTTCTCCAGCTCATTTGACTGATGAAGAAACTTGTTTAAAGACAAACAAGGTTAAATGAATTATTCAGGGTCTCAGAGCTAGTGAGTGTCTGAGGCCAGATTTGAATTTAGGAAGATGAGTCTTCCTGATTCCAAACCTGGTTAAGATGCAATCTTTGGAGGTAGCTAGGTGGCTAGTGGATTGAGAGCCATGCTAGAGATGGGAGATCCTGGGTTCAAATCTGACCTCAGACACCTGCCAGTTATGTGATTCTGGGGCAAGTCATCTAACCTCCATTGCCTAGCCCTTACTACTCTTCTGCCTTGGAGCCAATACACAGTATTAATTCTAAGACGGAAGGTAAGGGTTTAAAAAAAATAAATGTAGTCTTACATAAAAAAAAATTCTTTGATGTAGAAAAGCAGTGCGTTCCACAGTGACTCTACAGAAGAATGTGGCTTCCATGCCAGATCAGAGTGGAGCTCCCAAAACATTTCCACTTGCCTTTCTTCTTCCCTAAATGACCTCTCTGACCATATAACACTTTAATATTATTGATACAAAGGAAAAGACTGATCCCCACCTGGAAGATTCTTACTCAGTGTTCCCAGTTTGAAGGGATGTTATTTAGCCTGTGATAGACTGGCCTCTGCCAAGCAACTCCCCGTATTCTCAGAGGACTCTTGAATATGTGGGTGGCAAAAAGCAGACAGGGCAAGAAAGAAGCAATTGGCAGTGGTTGGAAGGGAGGGGAAAGACGAGCTCTGCTGCTCCTCCTCTCTGTCCCATTAGAGGTGGCTTTGGGAGAAGGCAATGGCAGAGATACAGAAAAAGAAAGGTTGAGGAGGTTGGGTGGTATGGGAGAAAGAACACAGGAATAACCGGGTCCCTGTGCAATTATATTTGAGGCAGTAGAGAACAAGAAAGAAAGAGAATGGAGAAAGAAGACAGAAAGCTTGGGAGAAGAAAGGAAAATAGTGTTTGTTAGCCTGTCCTATTTCCTTCACCACCCCTCCCCCTATCCTAAAAGTCTTGGTGGCTCTTCTTATGCTCTTGCCTATAGGGAGTTCTGATCATTGATGGCAAGTCAAAGAGTAGGATAAGGTTAAAAAATGGGGAAATTAATTTTTCTAAAGAGGAGCTTTATAAAATTTGAGACGGTCCATGTCGCAAAATGACAGAACTTCAAGTAGAAAACAGTAAGGAATTTTTGAGTTAGGTCGATATTTTAAAGAAACCAATAATTCTCATTTAGACCCAGAGGGATACGGTCCTGATGTGTTTATCTAAGCTTTGGGGAGGAGTTGACCCTGGAAGAGCATCTCATTAGTAGTTGGAGAAATTGGTTTGAAGCTCTCAGATGAAATCCCCCAAAATGTTCAATTTGGATTGCACTTTCTGGGCCAGACTATATCTTCACCTGCATATAAAAAAAGTTCTGTGATTTCATTAACACAGGCAACTCCCTTCACCAATACGGATTGCAACCAGTCTGTAATTTGGTAGATAAGATCATAAATCTAATGCTGGAAGAGACATCGGAGTCCATTTAGTTTAGTACAAACTCCTTTTTTTTCCTTTTTAAACTCTTTCCTTCCATCTTAGGATCAATACTGTGTATTGGTTCCAAGGCAGAAGAGTGGTAAGGGCTAGGCAATGGGGGTTAAGTGACTTGCCCAGGGTCACACAGCTAGAAAGTCTCTGAGGTCAGATTTGAATCCATGACCTCCTGTCTCTGGATCTGGCTCTCAATCCACTGAGTCACAAATGCCTCCTTTTACAAATGATGAGACAGGACAAGAGAGGCTGCCTGATTTTCCCTGGGTCAGGCTGCAAGTAAATTTCAGAGATAGGACTGGAATCCAGGTTTTCTTGATTTCAAGGTCAGTCATCGATCTACTACATCATGCTGTGTCTTGAAGAATACTGAAGGTGAATTGGGGAGGACAAGGGTGGGCAACAAGCAGATGGGCCTCGGACTTGTTAGGGGTGTTTTTATTTTGAAAACAAACAAACAAAACCTGGGTTCATTTAAATGGTTTTGGAGAGAGTCAGGACTGTGTTTGGTGATGATAGATAACGATGGCTTGAATTAGAAACTGTTTAGAAAGCTTGCATGCATTGCTGAATGGACAAAAATACTTCATGCATGGCTCCACTCCAATATTCACTGGCCTTCAATTCAACTTTTCTTTCCTTATTACTCTCAGTAAGGAATGGAGCTGCATTTACAACGTGTGCTATAAACTGCATTTAAAAAAATACAGAAAACCCAACAGCTCTGACTTAGACTATCCCATTATCATCCATTGTATTACTATTGATGTTAAAGCTGGTCAGTGAAGTAATAGTTTGAGAAGAGTGAGCTACCACTTTGGCATTCTTCAAAATTGAGATTTAGGCAGTGAACCTACAACATTTCCAAGGGTTTCCTGAAAGAGAAACGTTCCCGACCTTCTTGGAGGAAAGCACATTTTTTTCTCTTTCTTTTTCCCCCCCTCTTTCTCTTTCTTTTTTTTGGGGGTGGTGGTGGTGGTGAGAGGGTTGGTATATAGCTAGGATGTTCTCAACCCATGAGATGAAAACAGGATTGGTCTTGGCTTCATGAACAAAACAGCTTCTAAACCCAATTCCCATCCCCTCAACCACTCCCTACCCCTCCCAACCAAGGACCAAGGTGTAAGAAGGGAAATTTGATATTTATATATATATTTATATAATATGTATATTTATATAATATGTACATTTATATAATATATAAATATATTTATATATGTATATTTATATAACATATATACATATACATATTCATACAGCATGTACATTTATATAATATGTACATTTATAGAATAAATATATTTATATAATATGTATATTTATATAACATATAAAAATATATTTATAAGTATGTATATTTACATAATATATAAAAATATATATTTAAGGTGTGGTCACCAGGAATCAATCAAATCTACATTGATTCCATAATTAAAAATAGACCCAAGTCAGGATGGCTTCTATGGACATTTATTTACAATTAGGAAGGTTGAAGGTAGGGAAAGAGAGAGAGAAAAACTCTGGTCCGGACCAGCAGAGGTCCAGACCGGGTGAGAGTTAAGAGATTAATTAAACTAGGCTACTAGCCACGAGGCCTTAGCAATTAGAGAGGCAAAGAAGCTTCCTTGAGGCAGAGACTCTAGAAATGCCAAGGTAGGCGAAAGGAAGTCAGCCTAACTTACCCACGTGACCATTCAGAGTAGAAGCTGCCTGAGGTCTCAGCAGAGATCCTTTAGCACCAAGTTCAAAGCAGGAACTGCCTCAACAGGAAGTTACCATCATACTTGAAAGATAGCATCCTCTGTCACTTCCTGAACCCACCTCTAATTCAAGTGGACAAATGGCAGCCACAACACTGCTTTGG
>NC_058134.1:31561040-31569651 GCF_016433145.1 Gracilinanus agilis
AGAGAGAGAGAGAGAGAGAGAGAGAGAGAGAGAGAGAGAGAGAGAGAGAGAGAGAGAGAGAGAGAGAGAATGAATGCATGCGCGCATGCTGCTCCCTATTCCCCACCCCTTTTGCCCAGTTGGATTCTGGGCAGCCCAGTTTTTGCTGGTTAGGCTCCTTAAGTTGGCATTTGTGCTGAAGACAGCAGCAGCTTAAGTTGAAGTGGCTTTCTCTGTGTGTACAGAATCCATATGAGTGATAACAGATCAGAAACATCGAGCTGCCTTTGAAATTGAAGCACCAGTCTGTAGTGGGGGGATGAAAAGATCCCTGAGTGTTTGATCTAAGAATGATATTTTTTTTTAAAGCTAAGAAAAAGGGGTTATTTTTAACCTCCTGTGCCTTCTACTCTGCTTCCTTCTTACTTACCCTTGGGAATAGGGTTCAATTTCATAGATATTATATTGATACATAATTTAAAACATATGGATGGCTCTCCCAGGCAATTTTGCTTTTCCTCTTCTTTCAAGAGCCTTCTCCCCATCTGGACTGCAAGGTCTGGAGGGCCCGGTGAACACTTAATTAAACCTTTCCCATTATCAATGCTAAAGAATCCCATGGATCTCAAAATCAATACAGTTCAAAAAAATGGCTTTATAGAGAAGGAAATGTTATTTAGGGTTGCAATGCCTGGTCACCTGTAGCAGGAATGAGATAGAATCAAGACAGATTTGGAGAAGCTTCCAGAGGAAAGGACTCTAAATAACATTCTAGAAGGATCAGTGAACATTAGCTTGCATTTATTTTATTATTAGTAATTTCTGGCAGTCATTCAGATGGTTGTTAATATTTTGCAATTCTTTTGAGAATCGTTGGTTCATTTAATGGCAATAATTAGCATTTATATAGCCAGTGAACAGAATAACTAGCTAGAACACAGACTATATGCCTGGCATTGTGCTAAGGCCCATACAAATACTTTCTCATTGGATCCTCACAACAACCCTTGGAGATAGCTACTATTATCACCATTCCCATTTTATAATTGAGGAAATTGAGGCAGTCAGAAGTTAAACTTAAAAAGGACATACAGCTAGTAAGTGAGACCAAATTCAAACTCAGGACTTTCTGACTAGAGCCAGAGTACAATCTATTGTACCACCTGACTGCCTCTATCATATCCTTTGAACACTCCATTGGGGTATGATCTTTGGTCTTACATGTTTATGTTCAAACTCCAGACTCTGCTACTTCCTGTGTGACTGCATTCTCAGATCATTGGTTTCTTCATCTCTAAATTGAAATAGTTGGACTAGATGACTTCTAAGGAACCTTCTTGCTCTAATTCCACGATCCTATAATCTCTTACACAATCTCCACTGTGGCTACTCCAGACTTCCTCTTCTTAGCTAGCTAACTAGGATAAGGATAGATGGATAGACAGACAGACAGACAGACTGATAGATGATAGACAGAGAGATAGGGATAAGTGAAAACAGAGCCAGACAAAATCTATAGAAAGGACAGATAGACAGAAAGACAGATAAATTGATCAATCGACAGACAGATAGATGATAGATGGATGGAAGGATAGACAGATGATAAATGATAGATCAATAGGTAGATAGATAGATAAATGATAGATAGATGGATGAATAGATAGTTAGGCAGAAAAAAATCAGCATTAATTTAATACTCCGTCAGGCACTGTGCTTAAGCACTCAATTTCTCCCTCTGCTTTTTATTTCTCATCCCACTCCTTCCTGCTCCTCATATCCTGATGGCTCTGAGCATCTGACCTCACATGCAGTATGCATACAGGTCTTCCAAATATCACAATCCCCTATGTAAATCCTTTCATCCTTCTTTTCATTCATAGAGAAAGACTGTTTTTCTTTTCTCTAGAGTTAAGATGTCTAACTATGTTTTGGACCAAAAGCTTTCCCATGTGACTTCAACTCCACAATTGTTTTCCTTCCCTTTTAAGATCTTCAATCTCTGCTTTAGACTTCTTCCCTTCTGCCCTTAAACCTATTCAAAACTCTCTTATCTAAAAAAAACCCAAACAAAAACGGCAATAAACTTTTCTTTTGATTTTGGCTTTCTTTTAAGCTATTTTCTAATCTTTCTCCTTCCTACAGGGACTAAAGCTCTTGTCCATGGTATATACCTCCTGCCTCCAATTCCTATACAACCATCTTTGTTTTTAGCCCCTGGAAATCTGGCTTCCAACTTCATGCTACTGAAAACTCCAACTTGAAGGTTAGAATGGCTTGACTAAATCAAAGGATTTTTTTCTTTCTTTCTTTTTATTTTTGAAATGTAAATGTTTTATTATAAACAACATTAATCATCAATAAAATAACTGTTCTTGCTTAATAACTTCCATTTAAAGTAATTGGCTTCAAAGACTAAACTATATTTGAATACTTTCAGTTTCTCTCTCAAATCACCATCAAGATTCTTTGGCCAGTTCCTAAAAATAATAAACAGTATATATTTAAAACCATCAGCAAGCATCATCTGCATTGGTAATAAAATAGAAGCCTTCCCAATAAGATCAGGAGTGAAACAAGGATGCCCATTATAATCCTCTATTATTTAACATAGTAGTAGAAACACTAGCAGTAGCAATTAGAGATGAAAAGGAAATTGAAGGTATTAAAATAGGCAATGAGGAGACTAAGCTATCAATCTTTGCAGATGATATGATGGTCTACTTAAAGAATCCTAGAGAATAAATTAAAAAGTTAGTGGAAATAATCAACAACTTTATCAAAGTTGCAGGATACAAAAAAAAACCCCTACATAAATCACCAACATTTCTATGTATTTCCAACACAACCTAGCAGCAAGAATTAGAAAGAGAAATTCCATTTAAAATCTCCCTAGACAATATAAAATATTTAATAATCTACTTACTAAGACAAACTCAGGAATTATATTAAAACTAGGGGCAGCTGAGTAGCTCAGTGGATTGAGAATCAGGCCTAGAGATGGGAGGTCCTAGGTTCAAATCCGGCCTCAGACACTTCCCAGCTGTGTGGCCCTGGGCAAGTCACTTGACCCCCATGATCCACCCTTACCACTCTTCCACCTATGGGCCAATACATAGAAGTTAAGGATTAAAAAAAAAAAAAAACAGATCTAAATAATTGGAAAAACATTAATTGCTCATGGGTAGGACGAGCTAATATAATAAAATTAACAATCCTATCCAAATTAATTTACTTATTCAATGCCATACCTATCAAACTACCAAGAAATATTTTTTACTGAATTAGAAAAAAATTATAACAAAGTTCATTTGGAAGAACAAAAGATCAACAACATCTAGGGAAATAATGAAAAAAATGTGAAGGAAGATGGCCTAGCAGTACTAGATCTTAAACTGTACTATAAAGCAGTCATCATCAAAATAATATGGTATTGCTTAGAGATAGAAGGGTAGATCAGTGGAATAGACTTGGGGTAAATGACCTTAGCAAGATAGTGTATGATAAACCCAAAGATGCCAGCTTTTGGTATGAAAACCCAGTGTTTGACAAAAACTGCTGGGAAAACTGGAAAATAGTATGGGAGAGATTAGGTATAGATCAACATCTCACACCCTATACTAAGATAAATTCTGAATGGGTAAATGACTTAAAGATAAAGAAGGAACTTAGTAAATTAATTAAGTAAATTAGATGAACATAGAATAATATACCTGTCAGATCTATGGGAAAGAAAAGAATTTAAGACCAAGCTAGAAAAAGAGAAAATCACAAAATGTAAAATGAATAATTTTGATTACATTAAATTAAAAAAGATTGTATAAACAAAACCAATGCATCCAAAATTAGAAGGGAGGCAACAAATTGTGAAAAAAATCTTTATAACAAAAACCTCTGACAAAGATCTAATTACAAAAATTTATAAGGAACTAAATCAATTGTTCAAAAAATCTAGCCATTCCCCGATCCATAAATGGGCAAGGGACATGAATAGGCACTTTTCAGATAAAGAAATCAAAACTATCAGTAAACACATGAAAAAGTGTTCTAAATCTCTTTTAATTAGAGAAATGCAAATCAAAACAACTCTGAGGTATCATCTCACACCTAGCAAACTGGCTAATATGACAAAAGGAAAGTGGTGAATGTTGGAGGGGATATGGCAAAACTGGAACATTAATGCATTGATGATGAAGTTGTGAATTGATCCAACCATTCTGGAAGACCATTTGTAACTGTGCCCAAAGGGCTTTAAAAGACTGTCTGCCTTTTGATTCAGCCATACCACTGCTGTGTTTATACCCCAAACAGATAATAAGGAAAAAGACTTGTATAAAAATATTTATAATCGCTCTCTTTGGGTAGGCAAAAAATTGGAAAATGAGGAGATGCACTTCGATTGGGGAATGACTGAACAAATTGTGGTATTTGTTGGTGATGGAATATTATTGCACTGAAAGGAATAATGAACTGGAGGAATTCCATGTGAACTGGAAAGACCTCCAGGAATTGATGCAGAATGAAAGGAACAGAACCAGGAGAACATTATACACAGAGATGGATACATTGTAGCACAATCGAATGTAACTGACTTTGCTACTAGCAGCAACACAATGACCCAGGACAGTCCTGAAGGACTTGGGAGAAAGAAACTCTCCACATCCAGAGAAAGAACTGTGGGAGCAGAAAGGCAGAAGGAAAACATTTGCTTGATTACATGGGTTGATGAGGATATGATCAGGGATGTAGACTCTAAATGATTAGTCTATTGCAAATATTAATAACTTGGAAACAGGTTTTGATCAATGACACATGTAAAACCTAATGGAATTGCTGGTTGGCTACGGGAGGGGGGAGGAAAGAATACAAATCATGTAACCATGGAAAAATGTTCTAAATTAATTAGTTAAGTTAATTAATTAAAAATTAAAAAAAAAGATTTTTGGCTATTAATTCTTTTTTTAAAACTCTTAATTTCCACTTTAGAATCAATACTGTGTATTGTTTATAAGTCAGAAGAGTGGTAAGGGCTAAGCAATGGGGCTTAAGTGACTTGCCCAAGGTCACACAGCTAGGAAGTATTTAAGGCCAGATTTGAAACCAGGACCTCCCATCTCTAGGCCTAGCTCTCATTCCACCTGCCTTGAGCTGCTTAAGTAACTAATTCCCAATATCATATTCTTACCTGATGGGCAATCAGCCTTTATTTGAATATATCTAGTGTGGGGAGCTCGTTATCTCATAGATAGCCCATTCCTTTTTTGAACTGCACTGATTATTAGAAAATTCTTTAAGTTTGAGTGAGCCTAAACCCTTCTCTTTATAACTTTTTTTTTATTAACCCTTACCTTCCATCTTAGAATCAATACCATATATTGGTTCCAAGACAGAAGAGTGGTAAGGGCTAGGCAATGGGGGTTAAGTGACTTACCCAGGGTCTCATAGCTAGAAAATGTCTGAGGCCAGATTTGAACCCAGGACCTCCCATCTCTGGACCTGGCTTTCGATCTACTGAACTACCCAGCTATTCTCCTCTATACAATTTCTAATCATTAATTCTAATTCTACCCTTGGAAAGACACAAGAAGAGGCTATTGAATATTTGAAATTGCTTCTTTTCTTTTTTCCTTAAAATCAGCCTACCATTCTCTTCAACTGTTCTCTAGAAGTCTTGGTTTTCAGATTATTGTTGATTCTGCTTGTCCTCTTCTGGATCTGCTCCATTTCATTTGAGTTTCTATTAGAAGGTTGAGCCTAAGATAGAAAGTCCTGTTCTATAGATGATGTGATCCCTGGAAGATGTGATCAGAAAAATTCAGAAACCATAACATCAAGGAACCCAGGAAGTCCAATACAGTGCCAGACCTGGGGTGGGACCTGGAGGGTCCAAGGAGGGCTCAGTTTAAATCTGGTCTCAGACACTCATTCACTTTATGATCCTGGTTGAGTCATATAATCTCCGTCTACCTCACTTTCTTTACCTGCAAAATAGAGATAATAATAGTATCTATTCCCTTGGGTCATTGTGAGGAGAAAGCAGGTGATATCAGGAAAATGTTGCAAGTCTTAAAGTATTTAAAATACATGTTTATTATTACTTCTTGATTTAGGCACTGCAAGTTTACTAATACAGTATAACCTCCTTTCAACTTTTTTGGGCCTCTTTTGGTCCTGTTCAGCCTCTAGACCAGGAACGTCACTAATTCTATTTTCAAATAAACTGTTAAGCTAACCAGTGCTAATATTTCCTGATTTTAAATACTATAAGCCATAAGGATGATTTTGTCTTCAGAAATTCAGTTGTAGCCTGTAATGTCTCAGATTAGCTCTTTGGCTATTTAATGTATGACTCTTTCTTTAATTAGATTGCAAACTCTTTTTTTGGCAAAGGGTTATACCTCTCCAGTTTCTTTCACAGATTTGGGTTCATTTCAGGTGAGAAATGCAGACCCATTCCCCAGAATTAGGAGGGAGAAAATATGTAGCCAGGAATAGCTAACATGACAGTAGAATCTGCAGTCCAGCCCTTGCCACCAAAAGAAGTCCAATAACCCAGGCATTAATCCTCATCTAGTCAATTAGTGGCTGGTGTATCCAAAAGTATTTCTGGGATTGGTTGTGTACAGATCGGGGCATTCAAACAAGGGTCCCCTAGTTTTGTCACTATAGAGTATAAAAAAGAACCAGCCCACCACTCCAAATCAGCCTGGAGTTCAGTGTGGAGATGATTTCCTGAGTTGCTTTTGCTCTTGATTCTACTGTTCAGAAACAGAGGAAGCACTGAGGCACTGAGCATGGTCCTGAAGGGAAGTGCAAGATGCCTTATAACCTTTTTTCTCTGTGAAGGTTTCCCAGTGGTTTGTATAGAACTAATAGATCCCACAGAGGGTCAACAGGGAATAGTAGATGGAGGATTGGACTCAGAAGCAGGAAGACCTGTGTCCAAGAATTACTTCTCACAACTACTGGCTGTGTGACCTTTAGTAAGTCACTTTTCAAGAACCCCAGAGTCTTTATTTGGAAAGTCAGGCTAATAACCAGGAACTTGCTGGTAAATGTTAAACAATGAGCTCTTTGAAAAAAAAAACCAACAACAACACGTATGTAGGACAAACTTTTCAGTTTAAGCTGTTATTAACATTTTTTCTATCACTTTCCTAATTCAAGATAGTCAACACAACATTAAATCAAACTCTAGTTTGTAGCATTTGACAATTTCCAAGGTGTAAATGCTCACAATGAAAATTTAGCAATTGGTTCATAGGAGCCCATTTGATCTGGTTCCATCTGAAATCCTGAGAGTACCTGTCTCGCTGGGTTATTGCAAGGAAAGTGCTTTCCAAACTGGAAACAAAGTGGGGTCCCATTGATGGGGAAATAGCTGAACAGACTGTAGTATATGAATAGAATGGAAAATTATTGCCCTGTAGGAAACAATGACGATGAGGCATGGAGAGAAACTGGTAAGGCTTGTATAAACTGATAGAGAGTAAAATAATTGGATCCAAGAGAAGAACAAAAAGAGATTAGAATAGTGTAATTGAAAAGAACTCTAAGGGGGCAGCTGGGTAACTCAGTGGATTGAGAGCCAGGCCTAGAGATGGGAGGTCCTAGGTTCAAATCTGGCCTCAGACACTTCCCAGCTGTGTGACCCTGGGCAAGTCACTTGACCCCCATTGCCTACCCTTACCACTCTTCTGCCTTGGAGCCAATACACAGTATTGACTCCAAGACGGAAGGTGAGGGTTTAAAAAAAAAAAGAAAAGAACTCTAAAAGGAAACTAAACATTGAATTATTCTAGTGATTAATCCTGGTCCCAGAAAAGAGATGGACTGAATAGAAACATAGGGGACCACAGAGAGAGAATGTTACATACTCTGCCTGTTGTGGTCATTGGGTCAGTTGGTATTGCTTAACTATTTTCTTATTCCCAGGCTGGGTTTGTGTGTGTATGTGTGCCTGTAGGTGCAGTTCAAGAGGACTTTGTTTTTTATGAATTCAGCACATGTGAAGTCAGCTATGGTGATTGGCAAATGAAAAAACAAAGGCAGACAAATCCATAAAAGAAAAATGTTTAATTACACCCTAAATCCCTGCCATTTTCTCCAGGCATGTAAAGTCTTACAGCAGTTTGCCCAATCACGACCATTCTTGCCCTGAGAAGAGTTAGTGGGAGTCATTACATTGTTCCGTCTCACTTGTGATAAGTCCAGTCTGTGTAATAATAGATACAAAGTCCAAGAGTCATGATGCGGGTAGCTCTGATAAACCTATGAAAAGTCATAAGATGTCTACGTAAATTCATATGAGAAATGCTTACGAAATAATGGAGTTTGCTATTATGCACGATTTTCAATTTATGCGAAAGGTCTTGGAACACATTGGTCACATAAAGCAAGTTCCTCTGGCATATCAAGGAATAACTGATGTGAAAACAAAAGACATCAATACATTTTTTAAATAAGAAAGTACTTTGTAAACCCTATTTTCAGAGTGAATATGAATTTTTATTATTCCATTATGGGGAAGCCTTTCATCTATTAAATTTCAATGCTATCAGTGGGATTTTTCCCCCCTCCATTTACTGTTCTCAGTAAAGAATGGATATATATATATATATATATATATATATAT
>NC_058134.1:31571304-31591055 GCF_016433145.1 Gracilinanus agilis
ATATATATATATATATATATATATATATATGTATATATATATATAAATATATATATAAATATAAAACTGTTTTTATGAAGCACTCTAAACACATATGATTGACTCAAACCGTGACACAAAATGGCTTAGATTTGGCAAAATTTAACTTTTAATTAGTCCCACTGTGAATTTGGATCAAAACTCAGGTTGTTCTTATCCCTTTGTTAATTTGCATTTTTGCTAAGTATATTTTCTTAAGAAAGGCAAAGCGACAATTTAATTTACTGCGACCAATATGTATTAAATCATTTGTTTACATCTTGGCATTTGTCCTCTTTTGCAAAAATAAAACAAAAATTTTCACTCTTTTTATGAGCTCTCTAATTACTTCGTGCAGTACTCTTGCTATAATAGTCAAAAACTTGAAAAAGTAATTATGAAATTCTCAAGCAGCGGGTGGTTTTGTTGGGAAAGATAACATTGAAAATGTATCTGAAAGATATAGTAGTGTGGGGAGGAGTGGGAGGTTTGAATCCTGTCTTTAAGCTTTTAGGAAAATAGCTCCTTGCAAAGACATTGAATGGTAAAACCTATCATAGGATCATAATTATAGATGGAAGAGATCTTATCAATCATCACATCCAATTCAATCAAATAAACATTCATTAAAGACTTGCCACTAGATACAGGGACTATAAATTGAGTCAAGTTAAAAAAAAAATAAACCCCAAACATTTATTTATTTTTAAAACCATTATCTTCTGTTTTAGAATGGAGACTGTATTGGTTCCAAGGCAGAAGAATGGTAAGGGCTGGGCAATTGGGGATAAGTGACTTGCCCAGGGTCACACAGCTAGGAAGTGTCTGAGGTCACATTTGAACTCAGGACCTCCTGTCTCTGGGTCTGGTTCTCAATTCACTGAGCCACTCAGCTGCCCCCAGGAATTGACATTTTTAATGAAGGCAGATAACACATAAAAAGGAAGCTGAAAAGTTGTGGGGCTGGGGATAGAGTGAACAAGACCGGGAAAGGTAACAGTGGAACCCTAAGAAAAGTGGTGTAAACTCCAATAAAAGCTGAGACACTAAACTATACATAAGGAACATCATGGACAGCATATTGACTTAGAAAACCTTATATTAGCATTATCTATGTTCTATTATATTTGTATTTATTTTGTTAGCTATATCTCATTTATATTAATCTCAATATATAGATATTTATATATTTATCCCAATATATTTATTCCTATATGTTATATATAAATGTATATCCCAATTATATATATGACATATATAATGGATATATATGTGTATCTGTGGATATATTTAATATTATATAGGAATTAATATACTATAATATGCATAATATTAACTAATAATTTATTTAATAATAAAATTATTTTTATTAAAATTATTATATAATAGATATAATGATATGTAATTACATAATAATATAAGAATATTAAAATAATAAAATTTAATAATAAATGTATAAGTCTATGTAGAGCATATATATATCCCAAAGCCTAAGTGGGTCTTGTGTTTGACAAAATGAATGATGATTGACTCGGCCTAGGTAATTTCCATTAAATGGAGGTTCTGGGAGGAACCAGTTAATTAGGGGAAAGGTCCACCCAGCAGAGTGTACTTTTAGGGTGAAGAGTCACAGTCAGTGTCCTTGAGAAGCTTATTTTATGGAGGAATTTAGATAAAACTGTCCACTTAGAGAGACAAAGAGATGGAAGTGTTTATTACCCAAATTTATCCTCATATTTTACTGAGTTTCAGAATAGTTTGTAACCCCGAGAAGAAGAAAAAAAAAATGCAGTCTTTGAACATTCATAA
This sequence comes from Gracilinanus agilis, assembly GCF_016433145.1. Classification (NCBI taxonomy): domain Eukaryota; kingdom Metazoa; phylum Chordata; class Mammalia; order Didelphimorphia; family Didelphidae; genus Gracilinanus; species Gracilinanus agilis. Next base: position 31,573,132 of record NC_058134.1, read on the forward strand.
AAGGCAAACAAATACCCTTGAGTAAAGAACCTACCCGCACAAATTGATTCCTAAACAAAGATTCAATTTAGATTTTCAAATCTTCTGTGCACCCAGAGGTACCTATTACAGCTAGAGTTTCCTTAGGGGATTCTTATACCCTACTCTGGTGTCATCAGCTTCTCATTGGTTCTTTATAGAAGGATTATAGGCACAATTTTTATTCCAAGGTTTTAAAGAAATGTTTTGTTTTTTTTTTTCTCAGAAATCTTTCCCAGGATAGATAATAGCTCTTTTCCCCTTGCTTCCATCTTATCCTTCTTGTTCCTCTCTGGTTTGTTGACTTTGTTGTTCCTGCTTGGGACCCTTTTAGAGGGAAGTGAAGATTTCCTTACCAAGAACCAATCAACGTATTTAAGTTCAAATCCCAAATTTTGAAAGTGCTAGAGCCCTATCCTTATTTATTATTTCCTTTTTTAAATATAAAATAGTATTTCCTTAAGAGTTTTTTTTAAACCCTTAACTTCTGTGCATTGGCTCATAGGTGGAAGAGTGGTAAGGGTGGGCAATGGGGGTCAAGTGACTTGCCCAGGGTCATACAGCTGGGAAGTGTCTGAGGCTGGATTTGAACCTAGGACCTCCCCTCTCTAGTCCTGACTCTCAATCCACTAAGCTACCCAGCTGCCCCTTTAGGAGTTTATAACGTCTTTTTTTTCATCTTTCTTTTGTAGCACTGAACCTTCATTTGTAAGATGAAAAAACCATTTCAGCCTAGTTGATTGACAAAATGGCGTCTGGAGGTATATACGTTAAAACCCTGAAATTGATCACTTCTGTCCCAAGAGCAGAGAATCATGTTTCATCAATATAATATAATAATAATAAAATAAATAAGAATAATAGATAGCATTTCTATTTATAAAGAACTTTAAGTTTCGCAAAGTACTTTCCAAACATTATTTCATTTTGTCCTCACAATGACCCTGGGAGATAGACACTATTATTTATCTACATTTTACCAATGAGGAAACTGAGGCAGACAGTTGAATTGACTTAGCTAAGATCACGCAGCTAGTATCTGAGGCTGGATTTGAACTTAGGAAATAGTAAGCATTCTCTAGAATATCGAACTGATTTTGGTCTCCCCAACTTAATTCTGTCCCCCCTTCAGTGGTATAGTTAGTTTATAGCTCAAGCGAATTGCCTATCAATAACAATGCTGCACATCCTCCCACCTCAAGTTAAATGTGCTGTTGCATTTGTGGGAATTAGTACAAGGACACCAGGAGCAGTTTTATATGTATTAAAAGTACTTTAGAATGTTGTAGCTCCAGCCTCTGGCTCTGCTGCCTCTTTGACTCCCTTGAGGACTTGGAGCTGATGCGGGTCACCTCATAGGAAGTGGATAGGAGAGGGATGACTTCTCCAGTTCAACAGTTCTTCCTGATTTAGACCTGGATTCCCTCTTGTTAGTGTGGGACCTTGTGCTTATTGATGGTGACCAAAACGTTACATATTCCACATATCCCAGATTTCAGTTGGGAAACACGGAAATGAGTGCCTAAGTGGGAGCCGGTGCTCTGAGGCAAGTTCATTGGCTTTGCTGGCCCTTTTCAAATCCTCTAGATCCTCTCCATTTAGATCAGAAAGGGTCTATTTACAGTTCTCTCTTTTTTAAAACTTTACCTTCTGTTTTAGGATCGATTTGGTTCTAGAGCAGAAGAGCAGTAAGGGCTAGGCAATGAGGATTAAGTGACTTGCCCAGGGTGACACAGTTAGAAAGTGTCTGAGGCCAGATTTGAACTAGGACCTCCCATTCTAGGTCTGGTTCTCAATCCACTGAGCCAACTAAACCTGCTCTTCTCACTTTTACATTTCATCAGCTTTGCCTTTTCCACTTCTGACCTTCAATTGAGATGATGATATCCTTCTACCTATATGGCATTATCTTTTATTGTTATAAAATATCCATTAATTATTTACTTGTATATTATTTATTGTAGATGGTGTCAACCCCAAAATAATCAGAATTACCAACAAAGGGGCAGCTAGGCAGCTCAGTGGTTAGAGAGCCAGACCTGGAGGCAGGAGGTCCTGGGTTCAAATCTGGTCTTAGATGTTTCTTAGTTATGGGACTCTGGGCAAGTCACTTAACCCCCATTGCTTAGCACTTACCACTCTTCTGCCTTGCAACCAGTAATAGGTATTGATTCCAAGACAGAAAGTAAGGATTTAAAGAAATAACAGGTCTTTAAAACTGTAATAAAAAACACAGCACAGAGCCACAGCCTTGGGGATGACTACAGTCTTGGGAAAGATGCCATTACGGAGAATTTCCATTGCACTGTAGGAGTCAGGGTCCTTGTATGCATTCCGGGGGTATAGAGAAAGAAGGACAGTAGACTGGTTATGTAAACTCTTGGACCAGAGGATGGACAGAGGATAGGGGTACCTGGGAGTAGCCTAGATACAATGGGAGAGACTAACGTGGCTGAAGAAGTTCTTAAAATGTGATTGTCTTAGCACATCCAATCTAGGGTGATTGAGAGGTACCTCTCTCAGCCAATACAATCTTTTAAGTCTTTGTTTTAACCTCTAGGAGAGTCAGTCATGGGATTAACTAAAATGATGTATCATCAACATCATAAATAAAATTGATAAGTTTTTTTTTTAAATCCTTGTACTTCGGTGTATTGTCTCCTAGGTGGAAGATTGGTAAGGGTGGGCAATGGGGGTCAAGTGACTTGCCCAGGGTTACACAGCTGGGAAGTGGCTGAGGCTGGGTTTGAACCTAGGACCTCCTGAAATTGATAAGTTTTTGAGAATTCTGATCTTTAAGAAAATGACTGGGTCCGTGAGTGTCTTTGACGATGGTTTTGGATCTGCTCTCATTGTAATACCTTTTCATTTTTCTTTTTTTCAGATCAAAGTTTGATGAATGTCTTTGGTTTTTTATGACAAAATTCAAAAATCTCCCCATTCCTCCCTGTAGCAAAGAAAAACCAGTAAACAAAACTGAAGAGTGTCTCTATCTGACACTGTCTGTGTCATGTTGTACTTAGAGTTCCTTTTTCTTGTGTTTTTTTGGGGACCAAGACAGGTTCTGTGTTTCACAGAATTATAAGATCTCAGAGGGGAAGAAGGACATTAGAAGTTTTCAAGTCTAATCTCCCTCATTTAAAAAAAATGGAGATTCAAAAGTGAAGGGTCTGTCCAATGTCACAGCCACAGTCACAAGAGAGAAAGTGATGGCTACATTCAATTAATTTGAATAGCAATCAAAAACAAACTTTTATTAAGAGTCTCTTATGCGCCAGGCACTGGGCTAGGCTCTGGGGATACTAAAAGAGGGAAAAGATACAGAGTTTACTATCTAATTAGGGAGACATCACTCAAAAAAAAAATATATATATATACAAAGCAAACTACATACAGGATTTGTTCAGTCATTTTCAGTCACACCCAACTCTTTGTGACACTGCTGGGGATCTTCTTGGCAAAGATACTAGAGTGATTTGCCATTTCCTTCTCCCACTCGTTTTACAGATGAGAAAACCGAGGCGAAGACAGGCAAGTGACTTGCCCAGGGTCACACGACTAGGAAGTGTCTGAAGCTACATTTGAACACACAAGGATGAATCTCTTATTCCAAGCCCACTGCACCACCCTCCTCCCATAATGTACATGTGAATGTGTAGATGGGCGCTCATATGGATGCACATATACACACATGTACACATACACACGTACAGATGCACATCTAAATACACCGTCTGTCCCACTGAGCCTTCTGAGACCCCCTGCATTTCTTCTCCTGGCACAACAGAATGAATGCTGCAGGGGATGCCAAAGGTGCTGCATGCATCTCCCTTCCTTGGCTCTTATTGCTTCCCACGTCTGTGCCTCAGTTTCATCTCCTGTAGGACAAAGAGGCTGAAGTAGACGATCTCTTTCAGCGCTCAGCCTATGAGCCTATGATACACAAAGTCAATAGAAAGGAGATAAAGGGCAGCGACAGTGGAGCGGGGAAAGAAACACACTTAGAAGAGAACGTTTTTAACTAGCTTGCTCTTACTGGGCTTGGCCTATGGAATTCCAGGGATTTGATGCGAGATTTTGCTCCTCAAGTTTGTAGCCTAATGAGTTATGTGTGTTTATTAAATTTATAATAATTAAAAAGAACGAGGTGCTCGAGATCTTCCCATATCCTTTTTTTCTTCCTCCTTGTATTCCCCTCCCCCACTAAAATGAGACCCCTCCACCCCCTCCCAGGAAAGGGTTCATTTAATCAGCCATCAGTCATGCACTTAAGAGCCCTTTTTCAGCTGAGATTTTTCCAGCAGAGTGTTTATTCTCCTCAGTCACTGCCCTGAATCCCCAAGCTTGGGCTGCTCTGCCTCGACACTTGGAAAAACAATGATATCTTGCTAAATATATTTGGCCTTTCCTTCTCTCTTTCCCTCCCCTTACAAAGCATGAATTTCGCACCAAGATACTTACTTGAAGGTCCTGGAGATAGGTGTGGGTGTCCTTAAGAAATGTATTTTGTCTTTAAAAAAAATTTCTTTTTTCTGAGAAGGAAATTGTCACTTTCCTTGTCCATCTCATTTTATAGACGAGGAAACTGAGGCAAACAGGGTGAAGTGACTTGTCCAGGGTCACACAGGTAGGAAGTGTCTGAAGCCAGATTTGAACTCGGGAAGATGAGTTCTTCCTGATTCCAAGTCCAGTGCTAGCTGCCTAAGGGGTGCATTCTCAAAGAGATCTCTGCCTCTGTTGCCTTTTATTAAATGTTGTCACTTAGAGTGGCTCCGACTTTCTTTTCTGTCTGAATCTGGACCTCGTTTGTTGATGGTCAGCAAATGTATTCAATTGTGCCAGGCTCTGTGCTAAGCCCAGGGGACTGGAGGAAAGAAGTGCTTGCCTTCAAGGGGCTCCTGGTGTAGTGGGGAGACAGCAAGTACCTAGCCAGGGACCTCCAAGATATATACAAGGTAGATCCCAAAGGGAAAGGGAAGGATCACATCCAGCCATTACTTCCTGACCTGTTAGAGGGCCAAGAAGGAATCCTCGAGGTCATCTAGCCCAATCAGTCATTGTATGGATGAGGACACTTAGGAAATAGGACAGTCCTGGAGGAAAGAACATTCCTCTTTCTGATTTACCTCAGTTTATTCATCTGTCAAATGAGCTGGAGAAGGAAATGGTAAACTGGTCCAGTATTTCTGCCAAGAAAACCCCAATCCGGGCCATGTTGTGTCAGACATAACGGAAAATGACTAACCAACAATCATATGCCGTGAGGCACTAGAGATGCAAAGGAAAAAGAGGAAATAATCTCTGCCCTCAATGAGCTTGCATCCTAGGAGAGGAGAAGACACGTAGACACACGACTCCATGCAAAGTAGATAAAATAAAGATTGGCTAATTTCTGGAGGGGGCCACTAACAGCTGGAGGCAGCAGGAAAGGTCTGATGAGGCAGCTGGCTTTCAACTGAGTTTTGAAGGAGTTTGGGAGCAGCAGAATGCATCTCTCAGCACTTGGTGGGGGCACAGCAATGGAAGATGGAATGTCTAAGCAGAGGCAACCACTGCTGGCACTCACTGGGGCTCAGAGTGTCCCCACCCCCCTTCTCTGTGCCCAGCCATGCGGTTATGTGCTGGGTTTGTGGCTGAGGGAGCCTGATTTCTCAACAGAGGAAGGAGGTTCCCCAGTTGAATGTTCACCGGCTCACTGTTTCCATCCTGATGTCTCTAGAGACAATTTTACCTTTCACTGTAGTCGAGAGTTTACTCAAGTAAGGAGAGAAATTTGAAAACATATTCATTGTCCAAGCATAAACTGGGTATGGCATTCCCACACAAAGATGGGAATTCTGAGCACGGAGGATCATTACGAGAAAAGTCAGTGATGTCACTACTAATAAAACCATTTGGGATATGGACAAATCTCAATGGGACAGGAAATATTTTGACACGAGACTGCTAATTAATCATTTAACATTTCACCTTTATTGTACAGAGGCCAAACACCAACTTCAATCTTCTCTCTGGTGCTCTGTTTTTTCCAGCACCAACTTCTCTTGGTACAAACCTACATTTGCTGCTGCTTAAGGACCCCACCGTGATGATGCTAGAACTGCCTGAGACCTGGTACTCACTGCTCTTAGTCACTGATGTTCCAGAGGACCCCGCCGATGCTCTCTTTCTGGTGAGAGATGCTGCCACTGTGATCTCTTAAGTTCTCGTTAGGTCTTATACCAAAGCAAAGAAGAAACAAGGCTCATGTTTCCATCCTAGGCACCAGCTTGCCCAGATAGGACATTTGCTCCAAGTTTGCAGTTCAGAGATGAAAGGGCTGCACCCCTTCTCACGTTGGACGACCAGGTAGTATTCATGCTTCAAATCCAGAAGGAAGAGGGCAAGCTGAGGTGTGGGTTGTCCATGTAGTGCAGTGATTCCCAAAGTGGGCGCCACCGCCCCCTGGTGGGTGCTGCAGCTATCCAGGAGAGTGGTGATGGCCACACTTTTTTTTATATTACATTCTATTTTGATTTCAATAGTTTCATAATTTCCAGGGGGCTAAGTAATATTTTTTTTGGAAAGGGGGCGGTAGGCCAAAAAAGTTTGGGAACCACTGATGAACGGTATCCATGGAGTTCTGGCTCAGTAGTTAGTTATGAGACTCATCACAGCAATGAGCCATGGGGTTAGATACCCTTCCTACTCACTCTGCCTCATGTAGCCCACTCCCACGTAGTGACTGTTCCAATGGGGGACAGAAGAGCTCTTACTATAAACATATGGCATGCTAGGTTATATTTAGACAGCTCAGCATTTCCTGAACCCCTTCGTAGAGCACTTTACTAGGCTCTTGGGGAGGATTAAAAAGTTCAAATGACAACATCCTTGCCTTGAAAGAGTTTAGACTTTCAGTAGAGTGTAAGCTTCTTGAGGGAACTAGTAGGCACTTAATATACGTTCAACTGAATTGAACAGTGATCACGTCGAAATGCTAGTGATTATCCTTATTTTATCTATTTTTAAAGACATTTTGATTTTCATAAGTCACTTTTCCTAAGACCAAGACTGGCTTTTGCACTGGAGGGACCAAACCATTTTCCAAGGGGTTTGTTTTGAGATCATAAATAACTGCTGATCACAGAGCAATCGAACCAGTTGCTGCTCAGTTGATCACCTTTGGACACTTAAATCGCTGGAGCACTTCCAGTCATTGCTGTCATGTTCCTGACAAAGAACCCGACCCGATTGCTTAACACATGGCTGTTCTTATAACAAGAAAAAAATGAATGGTGGGAAAAATGGGTAGCAAATGCCCCTAACTGGTCCTTCCAAGCTGGGCGTGATCTTTGCAAATGGCGGACTAGTTTGCATATAGACCAAAATATTTGGTTCCATTTCTCATTGGAGAGTCACCAGGCTAGGTTTCTCCTTAGTGGCTTCAGTGATAGGATACCACACGTTAGACTACAATGCAGGGAGTAGCTAGGTGGCTCAGTGGATTGAGAGTCTGGTCTAGAGACCAGAGGTCATGGGTTCAAATCTGGTTTCACACATTTCTTAACTATGTGACCCTGGACAAGTCACTTAATCCCCATTGCCTAAACTTTACCATTCTTCTGCCTTGAAACTAATACAGAGATGGTAAAATGCAATACAACACACATTGAAGATGTGCTTCCTGTTTTCACTGTGGTTGGACCTGAAGTAGGTACAAAGTTTAGATAAGCCATTGGATCTCCATTGCTTCCGGGATAAACTACGAACACTGTGGCTTCTTATTAAAAGCTTCACAGTCTTGGTCTAGACTATCTCCAAGACTTAATTCTCATTACTCTCTTTTAAGAGTCAGTCTATTCCCTAGACTGACCTCCTCTCTATTTCCCAAACTTGGAGATCCATCTTCCACCTCTGTGGATTTTTTCCCTGAATGTCTGAAATGCATTGAATTTATTCAAGAATTAACCAAGTGTTTTCTAGGTAATAAGGCAGCATATAAATGGCTTGCCTTGGAGACCTGGGTTCGAGTTCTGCCTTGGATGCATACCAACAATAGAGCCTCGGGCAAGACACCGGGAGCTCTCGGTCTCTTGGTCTCCACTCTCTGAGTCTATATAAGTCAGTGTCAAGTTGCTGATCTACAACGACGAAGGGAGTTTCCATACCCCCAAAGCTGGAACTATGGGTCAGAAGTTTTCAAATCTCCCAAACCAAGGCTTGGGGAGCTGACCACATTTTCCAAATCTACATCATACTTTCTAACTCTAATATTATGTGTTTTGGACCATGTTTTACTGGGCCAGATGCCGGAGACCAAGAAGTGGCAGCTCTGGTCAGTGGTCCATGTTGGAGATCCGCTCGAGCTTCTTCCTTCGGGAAGAGAGAAAAGACCCTTTGCTCCTGGCGCAGGAGGGATGAGAAGGAGCCCTTTCTGTATGCGCTGAAGCTGGGGGAATTGAGCGAGCCCAGAAGCCACAAGGGGAGCATATGTAGCCGATTTCCTTCCCTGGAATTTTTTAAGGCTGCAGCTATCCCAAAGGATTGGTTTATGTAAGTGAAATTGTGCTAGAGGGCTGGTCTATGTGACCCTGAGGTACACTCAGTGCTGTTCCCCCATAATTCTTGATTTCCAACATTATAGAGACGCCAAAGACCAATTAACCAGTAAAAATGAACCCCTCGATAATAATAAAAATTCATATTCATATAGAGCTTTAAGATTTACAAAGTACTTTTCTTACAACAACACTGTGAGGCAGGTCACAAGTGTTAATCTTTCCAGTTTACGGATGACGGAATTGAAGCTCAGGTAAGAAAAAAGAACTTGAACAAGGTCGCCCATGAAGAAGGGTCGGGGCTGGAGCTCTAAGCCACGTCTCATGCCTCCACGCTCTCCCCCAATCCCACGTTGGGGTACTACCTTCCCTCCCCCCCAGTCATATTACAGTGTTCTATAAACAAAGGAAAATTTAGAAAAGGTTGCTGGGGGGCAGCTAGCTGGTTTAGTGGATTGAGAGCCAGACCTAGAGAGGGGAGGTCCTGGTTTGCCTCTCCCTAGGTAGCCTCTCCGTCTCTTGTTCTTAGGGCAAAGGTGAAGGAGGGCATGTTAACAGTTGTTCAGGTGCTTTCAGTCACGTCCGACTCTTTGGGACCCTATTTAGTTTTTTTTTTTTTTTGGAAGCTACTAGAGTGGTTTGCCATTTCCTTCTCCAACTTATTTTGCAGACGAAGAAACTGAGGCAAACAAGGTGAAGTGATTTGCTTAGGGCCAAACAGCTAAGATACTGGAGTGGTTTGCCATTTCCTTCTCCAGCTCATGTTACAGATGAGGAAACTGAGGCAAACAGGGTGAAGTGACTTGCCGAGGGTCACACAACTGGTAGGGATCTAAGGTCACATTTGAACTCAGGTCTTCCTGACTCCAGGTCCAGAGCTCTGTCTACTCTACCACTGATGTGCCCTGCTAATAATATTGGCACCAAATTTAGTGTAGCCCTGACTGACTTAGCCCTCCATAGTTCAGAACTCCCAAGCTTAAAATCCACCTGTGAGCCATCCCTCCTAGATTTATACTCAGTATTGCACTGAAGCGGTCTCCATGTTGTCTGTGAGCCATTTGGGAGTTTGGTCACAGGTGGGTGAAAAGGAAGAACATGATGTCACGGAACAATGATGGTCATTTTGCTTCATCCCCACGAGCCCTCCTAAGCTGTCCTGCTGGCCATCAGAGGCCCCGGTTTTCAGATCATTAAAAACTCCCTCCTTAGCCATATCGTAACTTAATAATAGCCAGTGTTTATCTAACATGTTAAAGTTGCCAAATGCGTTAAACTAGTGCTTCCCAAACTTTTCTGGCCTACCACCCCCTTTCCAGAAAAAATATTACTTAGCCCCTGGAAATTAATTTAAAAAAAAATTTAATAGCAATTAATAGTTAAGATAAATGCTCCTGTGGCCATCACCGCTTCCCTGGATCGCTGCAGCACCCACCAGGGGGCAGTGGCGCCCACTTTGGGAATCACTGCATTAAATGAACATTCCCTCATTGGATCCTTGCACAATCCTGAAAAGCAGATGATATTATTATCTTCATTTTACAGAGGAGAAGACTGAGGCAGATGGAAGTTAAATGACTTGCCTAGGGTCACCCAATTTAGTGACTCGTCTAAGACAAGATTTTAACTCACATCTTGTTGACTCCAGACCCGGTGCTGATCCTACAGTACAATTTAGCTGCCAAGATGTACTCCAGACATTAACTAGTTGGGTGTTCCTCAGGCAAGTCATTTAGATCCTCTCTTGACCTTTGTTTCCTCATCTGTAAAATGAGGGGTTGAACTCAATGACCTTTGTGGTAACCTCCATCTCTAAATCTGCAATCTATTTTAATTTTTTTACATTTTTTTATTTAAACATTTTTCAATTTCTAAAAATTAAAAAAATTAATTTATTTTATTTAATATTTTATTGTTAAGTGACTTCCTTCTTCTGTTGAGAAGGGTCTGGGGCATGTGGTGCCTGGCAGTACCCTTTGGCTGAACAGAGATGGGACAGGGAGGCGGAGACCCTGGTACACCGATAACAAAATTGTTCCCAGAGAGCTCATGGTGTAAGCGGGGCTGAAGGGAGCAGGAGGCAGAGGCTGAGCTCGCCCCAGCCTGCCAGCTGGTAGCTTTCTATCTTACCTACTTATTTTTGCTGACAAGGTGCTAAGTTCCGCTGTTACTACGCTTCCAGAGGATTGTGAGTGATTTAAATGCTTTTTAAATTTAGTACCCCTTACATTTAGCCCCACCAGGGAAAAGTCCTGACTGCCTCATCCTAGTTATGGCAATTGGATTAGGGAATAATCCACAGCAAGCCCTAGAAGGGACGTTCAGTGGCCATCACATATGGTTCTCTTTCCTTGCTTCCCCATTCATTTTTCAGAAGTCCACAGAGATTGACTTGTCCAACTTCACAAAGAATAAGCTTCCAAGGTGGGATTTGAACCCGTGTCCTTTGACTCCAGAGGCAGAGTCCCCTCTCCTGCACTTGAGTTGATGACCCAGCAGCTCACAAAAGACAGCAACACTTCAGAGAAAGTGGCCTCATTTAGCAAGATGTCGCCTGTTTCCAAATGTAGGTATCTCAACTGAAAAGCATCTGAGAAACTATTGACCCTAGTCACTATGGATGGGCAAATAGAGGCCATAGAGGAAAATCAGCTTGTCCAAGGTTCACGGTGTTGGATCTAAGACCTTAAGACTTCCAATTTCTTGTCCCAGTCCTATTTATTTTTCTTTTAAAAAATTAAAAATAAAAACAAGCAATTTACCTTCTATCTGTGTGGTATCAGTTCTAAGGTACAAGTGTGGCAAGGGCTAAGCAAAGGGAGTTAAGTGACTTGCCCAGGGTCACACAGCTAGGAAGCTTCTGAGACTAGATTTAAACCCAGGTCCTTCTGCCTTTCCATCCCCAGAGTCATCGAGCTGCTCCTCCAGCCTTCTTTCTGCAAAACCACCGGGACCTTGCCATTGACAGCATCCGTCATCACGCGTCCTCTGCTCCCTGAACAAGGCGAGATAAGTCCTTTTTATTCAGGGTTACAGGTGGTGAAAGATAGAAAGCATTGGAGGGGAATCTTTTAAACCAGCTGCAAACCAAGATGATGCTTGCAGCCTGAAATCCAGCAGCTTTGTTTGGCCTCAATCTTAAAATACTTTCCCAAGTAATTGAGTCTGAAAAGCTCTGGGTTTCTTCCCCCTCCAGCCCTCTGATGCTATTCTATAGTTGCCACAGGGGGAGCATATGTTAGCTGCCAAAAACCTAAAACAGTTCTTTGGATGTTAAACAGATAAGATTCAGGCGTAGATCTCTCGACTCTCAGAAAACCAAATCCACAAGCCATTTGAAGCGGGAGACTGCCGGCTGTGTGCTGGAAAAGGGAGTTTAGACGGATATTTTTGGCGGTGGGAAAAGGTCTGAAATACACCACTTACCCTCATTCCGTGCATCTGGGGAGGTTTAAGCACCTTTTCAGGGCTATTCTGATGAAAGAGGATTTGTTCAATGGCCACATTGGTTGGAGTGTTTGCGAGGGATGCTTCAAGAGAAGGCTTGGGAGAAAAAACTCCTTCAGATCAGAATTTTTCACAGACCTCACTCTCCTTTTCCCAAGGCCATTGGTGATCGTTGAATAAACAAACGTCATTGGATTGGATCAGAACTTAGAAATAGCTCCCTGATTTACTCTGATCACAGGACTGGGGCATGAAAATTGGCCTATAACTTGGAGCTTTGTTGGAGAGATGAGTAGACTGGATGACTTAAAGGCAAATAAATAGCCAAATGCCAGTCATTTAATAATGTTAAGCCATTAAAATGATAAATACAAAACTGGATCATTACCAGGAATGGAGAAATTCATCAAAATATGTTGAATAATAAAATGTTATAAAGTTATTTTCCTTTATAACTTTCATAACTTTATAACATTTTATTATTCAACATATTTTAAAAATAATGGGATTAAATTAATTAAAAGGAAAGAACTTTGGAAATTGGGTTACCCTTTTGGGTTCAATAGATTTTAATACAATCGCTTAACCAATACGTTTTTATTAAGCCCCATCTATATTCTAGGCACTGTGCTAGGACCCGGGAATACCAAGACAAAAATGTATGATTAAAAAAGTCCTTGCCTTCCAGAAGGTTATATTCATCAGGCATGGAGGGATTCTAGCTCTAGAACTGGAAGGGACCTCCAAGATCATTTAATTTCAGCCCCTAATTTTATAAAGAAGGGAAATGAGGTCCAGTTTTAGTGACTTGCCCAAGGTTTCATAGGTAGTCAGTGAAGGAGGGAGACTTTAAAACCAGGTCTTGTGTTTTTGTCATTGTGCCAAGGAATCTGGGTAAGGACAGAGTCCAGAGCAAAGATGGGGGCAGAGAACGTGGACACAGAAATGTTCGCCAGTGTTCTCCAACTTTCTGGTCTTGACCCCTTTTTACCTTTGAAAATGATGAAGAATCACAGAGAGTTGTTTTAATCTCACCCTGTTCAGGAAGTAGAGGAGATGTGATGGGGGATGCTGTCAATGAGAAGGTCCAGAGGTATTTCTTGTAGAAAGAGGGCTGGCCTGGAAGTAGGAAATCCTGGAGTCTAGACCCAACACAGGGACTGTGAGCAAGCAGTGTGGATTCAATCTATTCATATTTTGGTCATTCGGTTGTTCAGTTGTGTCTGAGTCTGTGACTCAGTAGACCCTATCATATTAATACTGTCCATGAACTTTTCTTGGAAAGGACTCTGGTTTTGGTTTGCCAAGGGAAAATGGTTTGCTATTTCCTTCTTTTTAAAAAAAAATTTTTCTTTTAAACCTTTACCTTCCATCTTGGAGTTAATACTGTGTATTGGCTCCAAGGCAGAAGAGTGGTAAGGGTAGGCAATGGGGGTCAAGTGACTTGCCCAGGGTCACACGGCTGGGAAGTGTCTGAGGCCAGATTTGAACCTAGGATCTCCCGTCTCTAGGCCTGGCTCTCAATCCACTGAGCCACCCAGCTGCCCCCTATTTCCTTCTTCAGAGACAAACAGAAATTAAGTGCCTGACCTAGGGTAACACAGCTTGTAAGTGTCTGAGGCCAAATTTGAATTCAAGTCTTTCTGACACTAGGTTCAGCTGTTTCAAGTTCTAGCTGATAAATATTTTCTGAATTATAAATTAAAACTGATGAATTTGGGGACAGTTGGGTGGCTCAGTGGATTGAGAGCCAGGTCTAGAGACCAGGAGTCCTGGGTTCAAATGTGGACCCAAATATTTTCTAACTGCAACCTTGGGCAAATCGCTTAATTCTCATTTCCTAGCTCTTAACCTTTCTTCTGTCTTGGAACCAATCCATAGTATTGCTTCCAAGGCAGAAGGTAAGAATTTAAAAATAAAACTATTAAAAATTTTAAAATTTATAAATTATAAATTAAATTATATTTTGATAAAAATATTTATTAGTTATTTAAAATAGCAATCATAAACCGATTACTTACTAATGAAATTTTTAATGAAAAACAACTATATTTTCCAAAAAAAAGAGAGTGAAAAGAGTGGCTTTGTGTTACATATATTTGCAAATCTCCTTAATATCTGATTTAAGGGAAGTTAGCTGGCTTCTCTCTGCTTTGGCATTCAATCCGTTGTCATACGCTATCTTGGTGGAATTATATGAAGAAAGTCTTGCCTCACCAAGATCTGTTGCTGGGAAAGGTGGGTATTTTCAATGGCAATTAAGATCCTTGGACCACACTTTGGGACTTGCTGGTACATGCACACACATGTATATACACCCGATAAATGTAAGGTAAAAATGAAAGGTTAAAAATGATCTAAGAGACCATAGTGAGGAGGATGTTCATTCCTAGCAAAGAGTAAAAGTCTACTATTGTTAAGTCATTGCTCAATCATGTCTGACTCTTCTTGACTTTGTTGGGAGTTTTCTTGGCCAAGACACTGGTTTATCATTCTTTTTCCAGTTTATTTTATAGAAAAGGAAACTGAGGCAAACAGGATGAAGTGACTTGCCCAGGGTCACCCAGCTAGTAAGTGTTGACTCCAGATTTGAACTCAGGAAGATGAACCTTTTGGACCCCAGAAAATTCCCGACTCCTGGCTCTCTGTCCACTTTGCTACCAGCTATCCCAAAGTCTAAACAAAGGCAAGCCAAAGGAGATGGAGTAATGGCGTTACAGTTTAAGCTGTATGATTAACATTTTGGCCATCACTTTCTTAAGTCTAGACAATCAACAAAACAATAAATCAAGCCCAGATTTGTAGTTATTGATTTCTGAGGAAAATTCCCACATTGAAAACTTAACAGCAAACCTTTGCTGTGTAGATTCTAGTTAGCACCAGCACACTCTGTTCTCTATCCCCGATACCAGTCCTGCCTTATCTGGATTATATCTAACTCTAATGGCTCCAGATAAGAGAGGTCTAGGTTATGTTGTATGTATTAGCGGGTTGCGGATTACTCATCAGAATTTCTCGTTCCTGACTTTTCCTTTTGATATCCTTGCTGTCCTAAAGGCAATCTGGTAGAAGAGATACATCTGGGCTGAATTAGAATCTAATTTCTGATATTTATTGTTTGCAGGACCCAGGAATAAATCATGCAACCTTGCTGATCTCCCAAAAAATTCTCTAGGATTTATTTGTGGTGCAGTAGAAAGATTATGGGATCTGGAAGGAAAGGAGCTGGATCAGAAACCCAGTTTCTGTACTTATCCGTGTGAACATGTTATTCCCCCCCCCCCCATAGAATGTAATCTCCTTGAGAATAAGGACTATTCCATTTATATCTTTTATCCCCAGCACCTAGCACAATACTTGGTACATTGTAGATAACTAATAAATGTTTATTGATCAATTGATTTTTTTTTTTGAACCTTTACCTTCTGTCTTAGAATCGATACTAAGTATTGGTTCCAAGGCAGAAGAGTGGTAAGGGCTAGGCAATGGGAGCGAAGTGACTTGCCCAGGGTCACACATCTAAGAAGTGCTCATCCAGCTGTCCTTTGATGGATTGATCTTATGAGGAGCATTAAACCTGGAAGAAAATCTACTCACCATACTGTTCTGCAGAGCCCAGACTATCCTATAGGCTCAATGAATGGTAAATAATAATCATTTTTTTCCTCCTCCATTTTCACAATCCAGCTACTTTCCCCTCCTTCCCCCTCATGAGGGTTGACCTGAAGCTTTTTTGGGGTCAGGTTTCACAGCCCTCAGCAGTGCCAGCCCCTGGACTCATTCTCAAGAGAGAGCTGAGCTCCGTACTCTAAATATTCGTGCAGGTTGTCATCTTCCTGTGTGGGCGATCCTCTTATGGAGAAATCTTGTCACAGAAGAACATGACAAATAAATTATAAAACCGAAACCTCAATAACTCATAGGAGGCAGAAGTCAGATGAAGAAGGGGAATAGCATGGGTAGTAAAACAGTTATTTGGTAGGGCTTTTATTCCATGGCATTGCCTTCTTTCTGGAAATATTTGCTACCCCAATAGGAATGGCAGATCCATCTTCTTGGTGTGTGTGAGAGAAAGGGAAGGAACCCTGAAAAGATCTGGAAGACTGATGTAGTGACCAGAGCATTGGACCTGGAGCTAGGAAGAATTGAGTTTAAAGGCTGGAACTGGAGGCAGAAATTACTGAATTTAAAGGTAGGACCTGGAGGTAGGAAGAATTGGGTTCAAAAGTCCACCCGAGATCCTTATTATTAGGCACAGGAGGAGAGTAATACAAGAGTAATACAGTGAAAAGAGCACCAGGTTTGGAATCAGAGAACTTGGGTTCCATTCTCAGGGCTGCCATTCCTCAATGGCAAAAATGAGCTGGAGAAAGAAATGGCAAAGCACTTGAGTATCTCTGCCAAGAAAATCCTAAATGGAGTCACAAAGAGTTGGACACGACTAAGAAACTACTGAACTGAGCTTCTATGACTCTGTGAAAGTCCTTTTCTGGGCTCTGGGCTCCTCATCAATAAAACAGTGATCTCCAAAATCCCTCATCGCACCAAATCTGTGCTTCTATGACCCTATGACCCTCAGCTCATCATCGGGCCTCTGTCTGGTCTAGTTCCTCATTTCTAAAATGAGAAGAGTAATACCTGAGACATTTACTTTACAGGGTTATTATGAGGATCAAAGGAAATTACATATGTAAAGTGATTTGCAAATCATAAAGCACTCCATAGGCATTCTATTGAATGCAAAATTTCACAACTGTGGGCAGACACGAATCTCTGAGCCTGAGTTTCCTTATCTGCCAAATGGGAATAATAACAACATCCACATCCCTGAATTGTTTTGTGGATCATATTATATGAAGTATGGAGAATACTTTGGGAATGTAAAATGTTACATACATCTCAGCTATTATTATTGCATCGATTATTATTGCCAAGATAAAGAATGGGATAACAGAGTATTTGCATTTTTATATTCTCTGTCCGTGTCCGTTAGAGGGTGAAAATTATTTGGGAAGAATAAAATTGTCCAAATGTGCATATGAAATCAGTCTAACTTTGCTAGACATTTCAAGGAACTGTATGTACTCCTTGGCACGGCCAGTTCTGTTAGAGCAGGCTAAGTCTTTCCAGATGGATGGTTCCTAAGTAGCTAATTAAGATCATGGCTGTGCCCTCTTCTCCTAACTTTGCATAAGCCGTAGAGTTAGTCCAAGACTGATGGCCATTTGTAATGGTTAAAGTTACAGCCTGACAGTGTTCTAAGACTCAGATAAAAGCATCGACCCTTTGGTCAGATTTAAAGTGGCGTTTGTTTTCCTGGTACAGAAGCAAAGGCTTCTGGGCTCTTAAATGTAGAGAAGGAATCATTGGATCATGGAAACTCTAAATTGAAAGAGATCTCAGAGGCTGTCGGGTCTGATCGGTGTGGAGGAATTTCCTTGCAGCATTTTCCAACAAGTAGGCTTTGAGCTTCCTCTTGAAGGTGTGTAATACCAGGGAACTCACTCCTTCCCGAGGCAGCCCATTTCACATTTGGACAGCTTTCATGGTTAAGAAGTTTTCTTTACATCAAGCTGAAATCTCGCTCTTGGCCAAACCACTCTCCGTCGTACCCAGTTCTTCCGTCTGAGACTAAACAGAATGAATCTCATCCATCTTCCCTGTGTCAGTTCCTCAGTTTATCAGGACTGTAGCCCCGCACTCTCCCCTGATTCAAGCCCTCTCCCTCAGACTAAACACTTCCAGATTAAACTTGGCCCATTGGAGCCCCCATCGCCATTTTGCTCACCTGTCTCCAGACACAAACTGTTTTTTCACTTTGTTATGCTGTTTATTCACAATTGACAGAAATAGTGCCATACTTCCAGCCTTCATTCTCTCACACTTTTAATATAAATAGAGAAAATGTCTTCATGGAACTTT
>NC_058134.1:31591447-31606789 GCF_016433145.1 Gracilinanus agilis
AGAGACAGATAGAGAGAGAGAGAGAGAGAGAGAGAGAGAGAGAGAGAGAGAGAGAGAGAGAGAAAAGAACCAGAGACAGCATATTCTGGGAGGGGAAAGAATATCTGAACTGGGGTCAGGAGAAATACAAGTTCAAGTCCTGTTTCTAACATTTGTAGTTATATGACCTTGGAAAGTCAGCCAACCTCTCTGAAATTCAGTTAATAGGTCTATCTGTAAAATGGGTATAATGACACTTGTGGTTCTTAAATTACAGGGTTGTTGTGAGCATTAAATAGAATATGTGCGAAGTACTTCATAAATGTAAGACTATTGTTTTTATCATCTCCAGAAAAAGTGAAGTGAATAAAAGGTAGGACTAGAAGCGACAGAAAACTTGCTGATTTGCCCAACAGAGGCAATTCCTTATGAAAATCAAGAGGGAGAATGCGAGAGCTAGCTAGGACCAGCTGAGCTCATGAGAGAGTTATTAAATTTTTAGTTTGAGCACTTTTTCTCAGAAACCGAGAATTGCTAGATATCAAAGCTTGATTTATTGTTTTATTAATTGCCTAGATTTAAGAAAATGTTAACCATGCAGGCTAAACTTAAAATGTGACAAGAGGAGATTTTCTTTTCTTCTGGAGAGCCTGCTTGTTAAACATTTATCAGCATGATCCTGCCAAGAACTATTTTGGTAAAAGCTCAGGTCCAGTAAAAAATAAACAAACAAAAGCAGTTATTACTGTGAAGGCAAAATGAAAAACAGAGCATACACAGAAATCCTCAAATCCCAAACTAAGAGCAAGAGAAGTCACACACTTCTCTTTCTGGCTTTATTGTTTACCAGCCATGTGACATGGGGCAGTTGAAATAACCTTTTGGGTACTGATTTACTTGTCTGTAAACTTGGATGCTTGAATGAAGATTTTTTGAATGAGGTTTTATATATGTATATATAAAACTTATTTATATTATCTATATTATATTATATATACATATATGTACATATATAAAACTTTGTGAATTTATTGCAAAGGCCCCTTCCAGGTCTAATGTTCCGTAATGGTAAGGATTTAGCATCTGTGACATTGGCCATCCTTTTACAGATTTGGTTGGGAAGACTGGCATTATCCAGTGTGGTTTTATATTTCTATACATCACATTTGCAATTTTGGCAGATGCAATCCAATTGCATGTTGCTATGGCTAACTCTTGCACATCAACATTTTCCCAATGATAATATATGAATAGTAACAATGGGCTGGCATGATCTTAGAAGAATTAAAATGATAAACAGCACAGAGAACAAATGAAACACTTACAAAAGGTATTCCAAGGATAATGTGTATAAGAAATTATTTCAAAGGTATGATTAAGGAAACGTGGGCTTAGAAAAAGAGTCGAGCCAGTAAAGGAGTGAGTTAGAGAGAATGGACTTTTTCTTCTAGCCATGACTTGCACTCATGGACTGCACTGAACAGGTTCCATGCACTAATTTCTTTGTAGTGGTGGGGAAGAAGATATTGGATCCTAGCTGGGAAGTGTCTGCACAGGAATTAGACCCCATTACCAGGTGATAACGTTCTGTAGCCAGTAGGCAGTATCTAAAATTGGGTTAAAACCCAAATCTCAATATGTCTGAGCAAAAAGGGAGCTCCTAGGATCAGGCTTCCATAGCTGGTACTGAGGTCAGCAACCAGGTGCTCTTGACAAAGAGTTCTTGCAAGGGCTGAAATACAGAACCAGAACTAAGTTGGGTCAACTGGGCCTTTGAAATGAAATGCAATGATATTTGTAAGAAGCATTTAGTAGAGTGCTTGGGGCATAGTAGATTTATTTCCTTTGCTCCTTCCTTTCCCTTCCTTTGTCCCATGATGCCAAGATGTAGAAGCCACTGGCACCATTTGCAATCCTTCAGCAGTACAGAAATAATCTTGTTTAGTAATGAATTAGCAAAAATAATTAATTAAAACAAGAAGTTATTAGCTGGTCTGCTGGCAGCTACCTCCTAGGTGAGGTCTTCCTTGCTAGCCTTTACTCTTCCTGTCTCAGCTTTCATGCCTGCTTGATTCTATGTGTCACTGACACAAATTTAATAGTTATGCCTCTGCTTGGTTCTTTGGGCATGTATATGCTTCATGTCCGTTCATGTGCAACCATACACATTGTTCTCCAAGGCAAAGGCTAAGTCTCAGCAGCAGAGGACAAAGACAATCCATGGACAAGTAGAGCGGAACATCGGTATCCAGGAGATACTAAAAAGAACAAGAGAAGGACTCCAGGGTCCTGGGTAGATCCTCGTTGGAGTATTAATGGAAACTCATAGCCAAGACCCATAGAGAATGAGAAAAGATGGTGGGGAAATATTGATTTTTGGCTGCGGAGAGAGTGCCCAATCAATGGACCATAGATCGTTTGATGCATTTGAGTTTAAATGGCTTATGCCATTTTCTTATAATTAATAACTAGTGATTAAACTTCTTTATATTACCGGTTATTTCATTTAAAAGTTTTGTTTTGATAAACAAAGGCATCTGAATAATTGCTTAACCAGTCAGCTGGGGAAAGGTTGCTAAATGCCTTAATGGTCAACTTATGGGTCTATTTAACTTATAATAAAGAGTTGCAAGGAATGTAAGTGAAATTCTCCAGTGCAGCATCATCTCAGTTTCCTTGTAGCCCGTGTTAAAATTTCTGTCTTGTTCTGGTCCCCCTAACCTTCCTCACTCCTCTTTCTAGTCAGTTGGTAAGTTTATGAGTAGCCAGGACAAAGCAGCAATACCAGGAAGTAAGATTGCAAAGGGGAACCTAGAAGTCACGTACAAACTGTACCGATGATCAATGGAGCGGAATTCACAAATTGTATCCTATAGTAACCAAACATCACAGCTCGATAATATGCGCTGAGTCAGGGGAAGGTTTTGTTCTATGAGCTGTAAATCTCTGGCAGGTTCCCGAAGACCAGGAGAACATCCAAAGGTGCTGTGAACTTTGGGACAATGTGGATTTGTTAACTTTAAAGTTTTCCTGACAACCTTGAAATCATCTAGATATGTTAATGAACTAACCTCAAGGGGGCAAATATAGATGAGTGTGTAAGAGCTACAAACAGAATCATTCTTTGAATTTAATTGAATTTTATTAGCCTGACCTTCCTAACAAGTCATTGTCTCAGAGTTCCTTGGTCTCTTCTAGGGGCTGGTGAATACCCAACCTTGAGAGATTTTCAAATAGAAGCTGAAAGCCCACTTGTTGGATACCTTCTAGAAGGTGTCCCTAGTCAGGTACAAATTGGATCGGATGGTTTCTGAAGTCTCTCCTAACTTTGAGATTCTTTGATTCTGCGTGACTGGTGGATGCTTTCTCAGTTCCCCTGATTGGGAAAGGCTACACAGTTGGCCATAAACAGAGCCCTGCCAAGGTCCTCATATTGCCCAGAGAAACTCCCCATCCCATACTTCTGTTCCTCATCTGCACCTACTTTCTGAAATTACTCCTTTTGGACTCTTCCCATTCTTCCAATCAAAACTCCTTTTCTCTCGGGGCAAATGATCTCTTCCTGTCAATAGAGTCATAGATAAAAATTTGTAGGTAGTTTTAGAGGCCATCGAATCCAACTTCTTTATTCTATAGGTGGGAAAACTGAGGCACAGAGAGGTAAGTGACCAGGGTCATGCAGCCAGTACGAATCTGATCAAACCTGGTATTACTAAAGAGTGATTGCCTGAGAGCTGGTTTTATTTGTTAACTCTGGCTTTAATGAGTTTCAACGGATATTTTGGAGCTCAGGCTCCCCTCATCTCATTCTTCTTCTTCTTTTTAACCCTTATCTTCTCCTTAGAAATGATGTTGATTCTAAGGGAGAAAAGCAGTAAGGGATAGGCAATTGGGGTTTAATGCCTTGCCCAGGGTCACACAGCTAGGAAGTATCTAAGGTCAAATTGGAACCCAGGACCTCCCATCTCCAAGCCTGGCTCTCTGTCCACTGAGCCATCTAGCTGTCCCACCCTCCCCTCATTCTTAAGCAATATCATGTAGCCAATAGCTTACTTTTTATAAAGGTGAGAGGCTATATCAATACCCCATGTGGAAAAGTCTGGTGAGACAGCTTCTGGAAAGGCTTGATAACGTGGAGTAGAACTGACTTGCCTCTTGGTTTGAAGCATGTAAAGATATTCCAACCTGCTAATCAGGGGAGGAGGAAATGGACTATTGATCGGTGTCGATGGAACTGAGGTTCACTCAAAAGCCACCAGTCTGCCAGGGAGTCTCTTGGCTTCTGCTGGCACCGGAGAAGGAGAATGAATTATTTTCTTCTCCTTTTCCCATATCTTCCACTTTGCCATAAGACTTGCCCTGGGCAGGGTAATTCTGTAATTCTATCAGGATGAATCTTTTACTGTTAATTACAAACAAGGGGGGGGAAGTGAATCCTTTCCCCACGGACCCTCTCTGACCCTCTCCAATCCCCATACCAGACACTCCGTAGTCTGTCAAATGCAGCTTCAATGGCAACGGGTAGCCAAGGAATGGGGCATATAAGCCTGGCTGAGGTATCACATCAGCCAGGAATCATGGGAAATTCCTCTCCTTTCTCTGTTGGCAGGTCCTCCTTCCAAGAGAGCTGAGCTGGTCTTTATTGATGGTGGGAGAAGGTGGCAGCCATCATTCTATTTGATCACAGGGACCCTGGCATGGCCCTTTTCCTCATTCTACCATTGGAGCCAGTACTCATCAGCTCTACTCCAGAGTTCTCGATGAATTGGCAGACTTACCTGGGAGTGGGAAGGCAGCTCCCTCATTTCACTGTGAGTTGTGAGTGAGTAATATCGGCTCATTTCCGGACAGCAGGTTTCAACGGGAGAGAAGGAATACAAAGACACCGAGCTCCTTCCTTACACAGGAGAAGAAGGCAAGACTTAGCACGGGGAGGGACAGGCAAGAAGAGATCAATGGATCCTGAGCATACATTAACTTTCCTTTGACATTTTCCTTCAGGCTGCCTCTGTATCCAGCCCATTGCCTTTAAAAGGAATTTCCATCGGTAATAAATGGTGCAGGTTAATTAGTCTTCCATCTCTTTGTCTGGGCAGAGATTTTAGTCTGAGTCAGAATGAACCTGAGGAAAGAGCCAGGATCTGAAGTCAGCAGACCTGGGTTTAAATCCCAGTGCTGCTATTCGTGATTACCTGTGGGAGAGCTTACGGAGCCCTTTTCAGGGCTGCTCAGACCCATTTGATTTCTACCTTTCACCCAGCTGTCAGCTGTTGCTCTAAGAAGCTGTAACACACACCAAGGTCCACGCTCCACTGAAAATGTCTGCACAGATGGACTCAACTAGGTTGAGGGTAACTGAACCCCTTGGTGAGTTAGGGGACTGTTTACCCCCAGCAGGGGAAGACTTCCCCTAAAAGAAGGGGCAGATGAGAACAATTTGTTCCAGCATCCATGAAGGAGCAGCAGAAATTGTGAAGCACTCACAGTTTGGTCAGACATCAAAGATGCCCACGTCAGCTGCTGCATCTTGGGCCATCGCCAGTTGTCCTGACTTTTGTCTTGCCCCTGGACTTGAAAGATTCTTGGAAGAGAGACTGAGGCTGCCTCACTTAAATCCAATTTATGCACCAGTCAAAGCATGATGTCACTGATCCTTTTCAAAAATGAAGGGCACAGAAAGATAGCACAGTCTTGAGTAAATCACAACCTGTCTGGCCTGTGAAACAAAGGCTGTCAGGCCACATACCTTCTCAGTTTCCTTTCAGGTCAGTAGTCAGACAATTCAGTAAGTGTTTATTAATGTATAATTAGAAATTTGCTCCCCAAGAATGCTCTCCCCCAGTGTCCTACTTTCGTTCTCACATTACATCCTTACGTTTTGGAGATAAAGTTTCGTGTGATCCCACCCCTCACGCCTTTTTTCCCCCAGGAAAGCAGCTGGGAAAGCTTTCTTTACTCAGGCTTTTACTTTTGTCCTTTTATTTCTTTTACTTCAAGTGATTATTAGTAAATCTTATAAAATATAATATTTGGAGTTATTAGATATTAATTTTAATCTTACATTAAGCATCTACTATGCACAAGGCACTATTCTAGGTGTTCGAGACAAAATGAAAAAAGGTCGCCTGTCTTTAAAGGGCTTACATTCACAACAGCAAGAAACTACTTTGGATTTTACAAAAAAGAAGTATCATATTGAGAGCCAGGCCTAGAGACGGGAGGTCCTAGGTTCAAATCCGGCCTCAGACACTTCCCAGCTGTGTGACCCTGGGCAAGTCACTTGACCCCCATTGCCTACCCTTACCACTCTTCCACCTATAAGTCAATACACAGAAGTTAAGGGTTTAAAATAAAAAAAAATTAAAAAAAAAAAAGAAGTATCATCCTAGATTAATTTTAGAGCTGGAAAAGACTTTTAGCTCATCAGTTTAAATCTTGTCATTTTACAGAGGATCTCCTGCCCATTACCCGAAACATGCCTAATTTCCAGTCTTAAGAACTAAACTGAGTGGGAACTGGTTGGATAAGAAACCATCTGGGAAAAGGGGCTGCTGTTGGTGTTTCATGACTTGGTGGTACAGTTGAAAAAGGAGTGGATTTGCAATTAGAGAATATGAATTTGAATCTCAGTTTCCACCCCATCTTCCTCAAGTGCCCTTGCACAACTCACTAAACCCCTTGGGACTTCCATTTCCTCATCTGAAAAATGAGGGCAGGGGTGGACTAGATGACCTCTAAGAATCCTTTTAGTTCTAAGTTATGATCAATCAATCAATCAATCAACTATTAAGCATTTATTAAGCCACAACTATATAGTAGATAATGGGCATACAAAGACAAAAATAAAACAGTCCCTATCCTTAATGATCTTACTTTCTATCTCCTTAAAGTAAGATGACTTGGGGTAGCAAGGTGGCACTGGAATCAGGAGGACCTGGATTCAAATCTGACCCCAAATACTTCCTAGATTTTTGAACTTGGATAAGTCACTTAACCTCCATTGCCAAGCCCTTACTGCTCTTTTGAGCTAGAATGGATTCTAAGACAGAGGAAGGGGTTAAAAAAAAATAAGATGACTTGCCCAAAGTCACAAAACTCATTGGTAAGAGAGCTGAGATTAAGTCTCAAGTCTTGGGACTCCCAGGTCACTGTTTCAATTCTGCACAGAATATTTACCTATGATTTTTTCCCCCCATGTGATTGCCGAGCACAAGAGCTCTTAGATGATTTTTCAGTCAACATGACCAATGCCTTTTGGCACATATTAAAGGCCATTTTCTTGAAAGATTAAGTTCCATTCTTTTTCTCTTTTTGGATTGCTCTATAGGACTATTACAGTTCTTGCTTTGATTGATCATTTTGTATGTCCCACTAGGAAGCATTGCTACTCAGGTCGTAAATCAGTCATTTCTTTTCTCTGTTTTTTCTCCCCTGAGAAGAACCCCACTCTGTGAATATTTTTTTTCTGATAGAGTTTGTTCTTAAAAATACTTAAGTTTCATTATGGGATCTATCATTTCACCAGAATTTCATAATTCTTCTTTCTGAGTAATGTTGAGTGGAGGAAAGATTTTTCCCACAGTATTAAGCCAGAGCAAATGATGGATGCTTTTGAATATTTTATGTGTGAATTACTTATTGCCTGGTTTATAAACCATTCTTTTGGAGCACCTTTTTACCAGCTAATACAGGTTCAAAGAAAGGCAGCTGGAATGACAGATGGAGTGGAAATAGCCCTGAATCTGGATGTGGTTCAAAGATTTGGGTTCAAATCCTACCTCTGTCATTTACTAACTGTATGACTCTGGACAAATCCCTTAACCTCTTTCAGCTTCAATTTCCACATCTGTAAAATCAAGAGTTTGGACTTGATGACCTCTAACGTCCTTTTTCCAATTCCAAATGGATGATGCATGACCTATTTCAAGTCACAGAGTTACTAAGTCACAGAGTCAGATTTTCTTCCTACAGTGAATGAAGGAAGCGTTTATTAGGTGCCTGCCATATGCCAAACACAATGCTAAGACTGAGGATATACAAATACAAAAGTAAATACATTCTTTTTGCCCTCGATGGATTTGCATTTTAATAGAGAAACAATATGTAGAGAGATGTAGTGACTAGAGAAGGAATATTTTGATCTGGAAAGTTACAAGGTTGGTTGATGGAACCAGAAAGGACTAAACTGACATCCTGTCTCCAGTAGTAATTGCAGTATTGATCTGATAGAACTGGAAATCACAGACCAATTGGGACAAGAAGGACGATATGCAAAGAGTATAAAGGCTAGTGAGGACTGGATTGGGCAGTAAAGGAAAATATGTCTAGCTCTGACCTAGATATGGAGGATTATTTGAGGTGCTCATCAATCAGTATGGTGGGACCCCAGTAGTTGAATGGAACTCCGAGTCCAGAGCTCCCTCTCCTATGCCAGCAGCTGCTCTAAATCAGCACAAACATAAATCAGCACAAACCTAAGTAATGGCCAGCAGCCAAACTGAGACTATTTTGAAGTCTGGATTTTAAGAAATATTTCAGTGCTCATTTCCTATAGCCCACTGACTTGCAAAGATGAAGGGCATTAACTTCTAATCGCATAGCTTTTCCTAGAGAAAGGCAAATCCCAAGCAATACATTATAATCTTGCTTTATGAAAAGGGGGGAAAAGATATTTCCCTAGAAAGGAAATGGCAGCTGCAAGTGACCCATTGACTGGTTCCTGCCACAAATATTTAGCCCTAATCTCTCTCCTAAGCTCCAGTCACCAAATGCCAATAGGACAGAAGTTCTTGACCCCAAGATATCCATGGATAGATTTTGGGACAAAGGAAGAGCGAGGGAGTGAACTTGAATGGGAAATATATATTTTATTTTCACTAATCTTTGGTTTCCATTGTAATCCTATATATTTTATCTATTTAGAACCTTATTCTGAGAAGAGATTCATAGGCATCACCAGATTGCCAAAGGGGATCTAGGGCAAAATAAAGTTTCAGAATCCCTGCTTATAGGAGATTCAAAACTGGATCTCTTTAATCCATCTGAAATTCAGCATATATAAACTTGAATCGAACCCCTCCTCTTTCAATCTTCCCTCTCTCAAGGTAAGGGCATGGTGTTTCTAACCTCGATGTCAATCTTGACTCCTCAATCTCCCTCATCCCATATATTGAATTAGTCGGGAAATTATATCTTTGTTACCTTCACATCTCTCTAGTTTTCTCCACCCATACAGTCACCACACTAACACGAGTGCTCATCACTTCTCCCCTGGACTCTTACAAAACTTCCTAAATGATATCTCTTTGACCTTAAGCTCTAGTGAGCATTAACTCATCTTGGAACCACTCTGCCATTTCCTGGACTTCTCCATGCCCTGCTGATGTTTGCGGGCATCCATTTCTTCTGCCTTCCCTGCCAAAAAAGTCTTCCTGATGGTCATGGATCCCCTGTAGGGACTGTTTTTCTTTAATATAGTATAAGCTCTTTGAGCAGGTATTGTCCTAGACTCCCCTTGATAATCTGGTGAAGGCTATGAACCCCTTCTCAGAATAATGTTGTAAATGGATAAAATAAAATTCATAGGAAATATACATAGGAAAAATACAATGGAAACCAAAGATAAGTGAAAATTAAAAAGTATATTTCCTATCCAAGTTCACTCTCCTCTTGCTTGTATTCATAACCTCAGTGCCCAGTTAATATTCATTCATTCATTCATTCATTCATTCATTCATTCATGTCTTTCCTTATTCTAATCTATCTTTCTCGTTGCCATTGGACTACTTTTCCTGAAGTGAAGATCTTCTGACGTCACTCTTCAAGAAACTTCAAGAGGGCTCACTTTCAATGGAGAGAGGGAGCTATTTTCTTCTCAAGGTGAGCAGCGGTCTTGCACCTTGCCTCAAAGATACACTATTTTGGGGGTTCACATTCCCTCCCACTCCCTTGGTGGAGACAAGCACCACAATGCTCCTCCATCTCCAGTCTGACTACTTCTATTGGGGGAGGTCCGTCCTCTACCCTGCACCCCATCCCATTAAAGTGGTGGGAAAAAAGGACTAATTATGGCTCTTACTGCAAGAAGCAAAATATTTCTGGGAGCAAAGGAAGCCTGTGATATATTAGAGCCAATTCTGCGACATGATTCAGCTTGTACATTTTATTCTGGAGGCTAAACCTAAGACAGACGTTCTAGGATAACTTCAGACATTAATCCAGCTACAAACTAGCAGAGATCGTAAAGCTATCACTGTGTGCGTGCTAGAATTAAGTTTAAACCAGTTCTAAGAATTTTGGGATTATTTAGCTTCTCTCTTACATGCAACGGTAACAAAAGAAGAGAATGACAATGAGCTCAATTCTTCCTTAACTAACTCTGGGTTCATGGACATCTGTTTTCCTGGCATGTAGAGGAAGACTCTTTTTAAATATCAAGAATATGGAGGGTAGCTAGGTGGCTCAGTGGACAGAGAATCAGGCCTAGAGATGGAAGATCATGGGTTCAAATCTAGACTTAGACACTTCCTAGCTGTGTGACCCTGAGTAAGTCACTTATTCCCCATTGACTAGCCCTTATTGCTCTTCTGCCTTGGAACCAATACATGGCATTGATTCTAAGATGGAAAGTTAAGGGTTTAAAAAAAAAATCAAGAGCACCAAAAGGACTAAAGAAAATCAATCGTTGATCATTTACTGAAGTTGCTGAGTGCCAGTCCAGTCAAAAAATGTTTCCCATTCTGAATAACAGAGAGGTGAGCAGAGGTCCTGTTTGACTTTACTTAGCTGTCTTCACCCAACAGTATTTCACAAAACAGACTGGATTAATGTCTGAAGTTATCCTAGAACATCTCTCTTAGGTTTAGCCTCCAGAATAAAATGTACCAGCTGAATCATGTCGCAGAATCGGCTGAAATATGTATCACACTCTCTTCTGAGTTATGGAAGGTGTTTATTAGGGGATCATTTATTCATTTGCTTTGTATTACCTTTGATATCTAGCTCAGTACTTTGCATGTGAAAAGGCAAGTTTACAAAAGGATGTTGACTGACTGAGAGTCTAAAGAAACTACGCTGGCTATTTCTTTCCTGCATTTTTCTCTTCATGGAATTATAAAATAGGTGAAATGGTTTACTAAGGTAGAACACTGAAAGATCCTTTAAGCATTGTCTCTTATTTTACAGGTAAAGAAACTGAGGCCCATAAAGGTGAAATGATTTGCCAAGACCACAAGATTAAAACTGAGGCTAGGCTTTGAATTTAGCATTCCTTCTACTGCAAAACACTGCCTCAAAGGAAAGGTTTGAGTTGCGTTGAGAGTTTATCATCATTTTCTACATGGTGATCCCAGAATATCTGTGAGCTTTCCCTTTGCTTTGAATGAAATTATCTCTATAATTTCATTTGGTAACCATCTTTTTTTTCCTTTTCTTTTTTACATTTAAAATGTGTTTTGTTGTTTTATTCTGAATTTGCATCAGTTATTTCCCTCTATCCTCAAAACAGCTTCTTCCAATTAAAAAAAAAAAAGAATCTGTATAACAAATAAGTAAAGTCAGGCAAATTCACAGATATATGGTACCGCCCAGAAATATGTCTCATTCTTCACCTCTAGTACAGCACGACTTGGTAATGAGGTGAATAATATGGTATCAACACTGATCTTCTGGAATAGTGGTCGGTTGTTGCATTGGTCAGAATTATTAATTATTTCAAAAGTTGTTTCTCCTTACAATGCTATTTTTAATATAAAAACTATTCTTGTAGGTCTCTTACTTCATTGTACATTGATTCATTCAAGTCTTTCCAGGTTTCTTTGATATTGTCCTTTTTGTCATTCCTTATGGTACGATGATATTCCATTGCATTCATACACATAATTTGTTCAGATATCCCACATTTGATGAGTCCCTCCTTTGTTTCTAGTTTTTTGAGCAGTAATTAGAGCTGCTAGAAATATTTTTGTGCACACTAATCTTTTTTCTACTTCCTGTGATCTTTTTTGGAGCACAAGTAGAGAACTTGTACTTGCAGGGTCGAAGTGACCTTTTGGTCACAATTTAATAATTGCAAAAAACATTTCTTCCTTTCCTGATATAATCACATGATTTTAATTTTTGTTATTGTATTCTATTATATTCATGTTTTCCTAATATTGAAGCCAACTTGCATAAATTCTTCCCACTCATAATGCACAATCTTCTTGATATGTCATTGAAGCCTCTTTGCTATTATTTTATTTAAAATTTTTTCTATTAATATTCATTCAGGATATTGTTTTATGGTTTTCTTTCTCTGACTTGTTTCTCCCTGATTTAGGTATCAAGACCACATTTATATGATGGGAGGAATTTATCTCTCCCTGGTTTAGCCATCCAGACGATATTTATGTCACAGAAAAAATTTAGAAAGTTCTCTTCTTCTCCTGTTTTTTGTAAATAATTTTTTTAATATTGGAATTTATTGTTTTTTGCATATTTGATAGAATTTGCTTGTAAATCTGTTGGATCCGGAGCAGTTGCTTTTTTTCACCTTTTGGAATTTATTCAGGGTTTGTAGAATTTTTTTTAGTAAACTTGGGTTGGTTTTTAAATTTTTTTATGCTTATAAATTGGCTATCATATTTTTTGCAGATATTCCTTGTTGTCACCCATCTCAATTGCTTGACTGCTCTGGGATACCAGGTGGTAGCTCTTGGTATAGCTCTTTCAGCTGGGGCTTACTTCCTGGCTGGGTGAGCTGTCTTGACCTTGGACTTGCTTCATCTTGCCTGTGCCTGGGACACCATCCTTCTCCCACCTCCTTAGTGTCTGGAGACTGCTGAGTGCCCTGTTTAGGCAAGTGAAGATACTTATTGTAGTTTTTTGTTCTTTTCTAACCATTATTTCATCTAGTACTCTTTTTATTTTAGCTTTTCTGGAATTTTCAATGTGTCAGATTTGGCCTATTCTGTTCATTATTCTCCTTTACCTTTCCCAGAAGTCATAACTTCAGCTTTTAAGTCAGGGTGAGTGAGCCCCACTCATTTGATCTTCTGGGGAGCTCTAGTTGGGGAACCTTTCTGCTTATCTCCCCAGTTTCCTGAATAGGAAACAATTGTATCTAAAAAAATTTCCTGGCAGTTGCTCAGTGGTAGTGTTACATCAGTCCATTTGCTATTCTTTTTTTCCCTTAAAAGTAGCCTTGTGGGGGGCAGCTGGGTAGCTCAGTGGAGTGAGAGTCAGGCCTAGAGACAGGAGGTCCTAGGTTCAAATCCGGCCTCAGCCACTTCCCAGCTGTGTGACCCTGGGCAAGTCACTTGACCCCCATTGCCCACTCTTACCACTCTTCCACCTAGGAGACAATACACCGAAGTACAAGGGTTTAAAAAAAAAAAACTAGCCTTGTGTTATAGTCATTTTAGTTGCTCTCCCTTTTTAAAAGTTTTTTTTTCCCCAACCACTAACAATTTAGGCTCCATATTTTTGGTGGAAGGAAACTGGAAATAATAAATAATATGAATGCCTATTGATTGGGGGAATGACAGAACAAATTAGGGCATATGAAATAATGTAAAATGATTGTGTCTTTTTTTTTTAACCCTGACCTACCATCTTGGAAATAATACTGTATATTGGTTCCAAGGCAGAATAGTGGTAAGGGTTAGGCAATGGGAGTTAAATGACTTGCCCAGGGTCACATAGCTAGGAAGTATCTGAGGCCAGATTTGAGTCCAGGCTCTCCCACCTCTCAAATCACTGAGTCACCTAGCTGCTCCCAAAAGGATTGCTTTTTAAGAAATGACAAGCCTGTATAATCTTTTTTTTTTTAAACCCTTAACTTCTGTGTATTGGCTCATAGGTGGAAGATTGGTAAGGGTGGGCATTGGGGGTCAAGTGACTTGCCCAGGGTCACACAACTGGGAAGTGTCTGAGGTTGGATTTGAACTCAGGACCTCCCATCTCTAGGCCTGACTCTCAATCTACTGAGCTACCCAGCTGCCCCCAAGCCTGTATAATCTTGAGAAACATGGGAATATAATAATCAGAAAAAGAAAAGTGGACCTAGGAGAAAAATCTACAGAACAGCCAGAATAATTTAAAGAAAAAGGAAGTTCAAGGCAAGAAACATTTATTAAGCACCTACCATGTACCAGTCATGTCTAATCGCCTGAGATTAAAAAAAAAAAAAAGGCAAAAATAGTCCAGTCTCAAGGAATTCACATTCTAATAAAAATTCCAGGAAAAGACAGCTACATTCAAGTGAGCTGTAATGATGAATTTTGGTTGCAAAGAGCCTCTGTGTCATAAATTTATAATTGGAAGGGATATTGGAGGTCATCAAATTCAACCTCTTCATCTTTGTGAGGAAGAAAATGAGGCTGAAAGTGCTTGAGTGACTTGCCCAGGATCACACAGCTTGTAAGTGCCTGAGGCAGAAATAGAACTCAGATCAGAACAGATGAAAAGAGGTGGGAGTCTATGGAGGAGGGTTGGGGCTATTTTTTTAGTTTGTTTTGCAATCCCTGCTTTGTTAGAAAGGAGGTGTTTGATGGTGAAAGTATACCAGAGAATTACTGTGATACAAGAAAACAAAAGTTACCCATGAAACATTAAAATATTGAAGATTGCATTTGGTAGTATTTTGGATGACAGTGTAGACTTTCTGAGCATTTGGGGAGTGCCAGGATGATTTTCCCACCATGTTTTGCCATTGACAACTTTCATTGTATAGCATGAACATGTGGGTAATGTTTATTTATGTCTAGGATTCTTAGAGGAAAAAAAATAGAAATCAGTTATTCTCTTCAGCCCATTCCAAGTGACTCTACCGCTCTCATCTTCCTCTTTAGTTACACTCATGATGTTTCCTTGTTGGTTCTACTTCTCCATATGAGTATCCTCTTCTGCTCATTTTCCACTTAGTTTCAAATTCCTCATTTGAAAGGACCAATAACTGATTTCCACCTCCATCTCTGCCTCCTTTAACTGGACTTTTCCAATGTCCTCTTCTTTGATCGATTTCAGCCTTTCAATGGAGGCTGGCTCAGTCCCTCACATCTAGCCCTCCTATGTAAAAGAGGAGAGAGAGAGGGAGAGAGAGAAAGAGAGAAAGAGAGAGAGAGAGAGAGAAAGAGAGAGAGAGAGAGAGAGAGAGAGAGAGAGAGAGAGAGAGACAGAGAGAGAGACACACAGAGAGAGACAGAGAGACAGAGAGAGAGAGAAAGACAGAGGCAGAGAGAGAGAGACAGAGAGAGAGAAAGAGAGAGAGATAGAGAGAGAGAGCGAGAGCGAGAGACAGACAGACAGGCAGAGACAGAGAGACAGAGAAACAGAGAGACAGAGAAACAGAGAGAGAGAGAAAGAGAGAGAGAGAGAGAGAGA
>NC_058134.1:31609775-31618084 GCF_016433145.1 Gracilinanus agilis
CTTCTTCTTCTTCTTCTCTCTCTCTCTCTCTCTCTCTCTCTCTCTCTCTCTCTCTCTCCTTAAAATTACTTTGGGGTATAGATCTAGTTGTGATATTGTTGGGTCAAAGATTATGTATAGTTTTAGTCTTTTGGGCACAATTCCAAATTATTCTCTAGGATGGTTATATTGACAACTTTATCTGTACATTGATGTACCTATTTTTTCATATCCTCTCCAGCATTTGTCATTTTCTTTTTCTGTCATCTTAGTCAAACTTATGAGTATGAGGTGGTACTTGAAACTTCTTTTATTTGCATTTCTCTAATTATTTGTGATTTGGAGCATTTTTTAAAATTTATTTTTATTTTATTGATTAATTATGAAAAATTTTCCATGGTTACATGGTTCATATTCTTTCCCTCTCCTCCTCCTACCCCCTCCCATAGCCAAAGTACAATTCCACTAGGTTTTTTTCTTATTTTTGAAACCCTCACCTTCCATCTTGGAATCAATAATTTGTATTAGTTCCAAGGCAGAATTGTAGTAAGGACTAGGCAATGGGGGTTAAGTGACTTGCCCAGGGTCACATAGCTGGGAAGTGTCTGAGGCCGGATTTGAACCTAGGACCTCCCGTCTCTAGACCCGACTCTCAATCCACTGAGCTACCCAGCTGCCCCCCTCCATTAGGTTTTACATGTGTCATCGAACAAGACTTATTTCCATATTATTGAGATTTGCACTAGGGTGATCATTTAGAGAGTCTGCATCCTCAGTCACATCCCCATCAACCCATGTGGTCAAGCAGTTGTTTTTCTTCTGTGTTTCTGCTCCCACAATTCTTTCTCTGGATGTGGATAGTGTCAGAGCATTTTTATATGACTATAGATAGCTTTAATTCCTCCCTCTGGAAATCACCTGTTCATGTCCTTTGACTGTTTATCAATTAGAGAATGGCTCCCGTTTTTTATAAACATGACTGAGTTCTCTATATATTTGAGAGATGAGACTTTTATCAGGAAAACTTGGTAGCAAAATCCTTCTCCTCTCCACTCCTCCCAATTTCCTGCTTTTGGCTTCATTGGTTTTATTTGTATGAAATCCTTTTAATTGAATGCACTCAAAATCAGCCATTTTATTCCCTGTGAACCTTTCTTTCTTTTGTTTGGTCATAAACTCTTCCCCTTTCCATAGATCTGACAGTTAAATTCTTCTATGCTTCCCTAAATTGTTTCTAGTATGGCTCTTTTGTCTAAATCTTGAACCCATTTTGAGGTTACTATGATTTATGGTGTGAAATGTTGGTCTATGACTAGCTCCTGCCAGACTACTTTACAGTTTTCCCAGCAGTTTTTGTCAAATAAGTGAGATCTTTGGAGCAACTAGGTGGCTCGGTGGATAGAGAGCCAAGTCTGGAAATGGGAAGTTCTGGGTTGAAAACTGGTCTCAGATACTTCCTAGCTGTGTGACTCTGGGCAAGTCCCTTAATCCCCATTGCCTAGCCCTTATAACTTTTCTGCCTTGGAACCAATACATAGATGGATTTTAAGATGGAAGGTAAGCTGTTTATTTTTTAATAGTGGGTTCTTGCTCTAATAACTGGAATTTTGGGTTTTAGCAAACACTAAGATAGTATGCTATTTGCTTCTATATATTGTGTACTTATCTATTCCAATGATCCACCACTTTACTTCTTATCTAATATCAGATTATTGTGATGCTCATATAGTCTGAGATCTGGTGAGCCCAGGCCCCCTTCCTTTTATAAGAGTTAAGTTTAATGGTTGGACAATAATTCTATGAAATTATGTGGTCACCAATATTTATTATATCTTGAGTCAGAAATTTATTTACAAATATTTACAAAATGGAGAGGAATAATAAAGTAGAGAAATGTGAAGAAGTTAGAGAGGTTATCCTATTAACCTAAATGTTTACTCTGGCTCTGCTTAATCCAGGCAGAGATTAGTGATCTCTCAACCAGGAAGGCTGGTAGTGAATAACCACGAAACCTCCTCCAAGATAGAAGCTAGTCTCTTCAGAAACTAAGAAAGGAGGGCAGCTGGGTAGCTCAGTGGATTGAGAGCTAGCCTAGAGATGGGAGGTCCTAGGTTCAAATCTGGCCTCAGACACTTCCCAGCTGTGTGACCCTGGGTAAGTCACTTGACCCCCATTGCCAATCCTTACCATTCTTCCACCTATGAGCCAATACACAGAAGTTAAGGGTTAAAAAAAAAAAGAAACTAGGAAAGGAGTCAGCCTTTCACCCACCCAATGAAGTAGTCTAGGATTCAGAGTCCAAGCTGAAGCCAGGGTCCAAGATCATAATCCAAGCCACAGTCACCTGTGAAG
Organism: Gracilinanus agilis; assembly: GCF_016433145.1. Classification (NCBI taxonomy): domain Eukaryota; kingdom Metazoa; phylum Chordata; class Mammalia; order Didelphimorphia; family Didelphidae; genus Gracilinanus; species Gracilinanus agilis. Next base: position 31,612,107 of record NC_058134.1, read on the forward strand.
CTCCCTCGAAGACTCTCCCCAGTCAGAAGACTTTCTCCATAAGACAACCTCTTCAGACTATCTTCTTAAATACAATCTGCTCTGAGGGAGTTTGGGGCTTGCTTTTATGGTGACTTTTTGTCCCTTCCCCTCTTCACAGGGGCCAATCACAAATTGTTTAGCACTGCCCAGGGGGCAGTGTCTGTGGGATTCACACCTCTCATCCTTTGAAGGTGTCAACTCTGATCATAGGATTCACAAGTTTGGGACTGACTTAAAAGGGTGAAGCTCTCTAAGTAAAGTAACTTGTGAGTTCTCTAAGTACCTTGCTAGCTTCTCACCCAGTCCTAAGAAGGGTGTTCAGTCTTTTGTTGATTCAATTTAAAAGTAGACAAAGGAGAGTCAATCTTGTGTTCAGTCTAGTCAGCTACTAAGTAGGGGTACTTAAGTTAGTCTTAACTCAAGATCAACAATAAAGAATTCTCTTTCACACTTTACATTTTTCTTCACTGATTCCCTTGAGAGCCTTGACCTTTTGTTCCTCCAGATGAATTGTGTTATGCCAAAGTAATTCTTTGGTAGTTTAATCTGACATTGAATAAATCAATAGACTTCGCTAGTACTTGAATTTTTATTTTTTTTGGTTCAGCCTACCTACAAGCAATTAATATTTTCCCAGTTATTTAAATCTGCCTTTATATGTATGAAGAAGGTTTTGTAATTGCATTCATATAATATATCATCTTGTGAAACACAAATGTTTTTGCAAAGATGCTGTTGGAAGGTCACCACTGTGGGAGAGTCGATGTAGGAGGAGATAGAAAGGCTACAAAAGACACAAATTTTTTTCCATTCCCAAATGGCAATGGAGGGATACATGGTGCAAATAAATAGGCTGTAGTATGTGATGACCTACAGAGAATAAGGGGTACAAAGGGTATCACTGAGACCTGGAAAGAGAGGTCTCGTAGAGAGAACAGGGGAGAGTTGGTGGGCAGCTTGAGATATAGCCAGAGAATACAAAAGAACTTAGAAGAAGGCTTCTATGACTTGGGGCATATTTTAGGATTTTTGTACAACATATATAGCAATCAATCATACAGGATGAGAAGGTGTTGATGGGTTGCAATCTGCACTGGTGGAGGGAATGCCTACATTGAAGAGTTGTAGATCTATTTAAGTGTTGAAGAAACTGCAACACTTAAAAATGTTTTTGTTCACTTGTTTCAGATGTGTCTGACTTCTCATAACCCCCTTTTTTGGTTTTCTTGGCAAAGATGCTAGACTGGTTTATCATTTCCTTCTTCAGCTCATTTGACAGAGGAGGAAACTGAGGCAAATAGGTTGAAGTGCCTTTGCATAGGGTCATACAGTCAGTTAGTGTGAGGTTACATTTGAACTCGGCTCTTCCTGTCTCGAAATTTGGTGTACTATTGACTACATCATCTCACTTCCTTTAAAATGTAGTAGGGATGAATGTAATCAGGTCCTCTAGAGAGGTGCTGGGGGGATGGGTCAGTTGATTTTGCTTAACATTTTAAGTTGTGTTTTTGTTTGAATTTTGGTTAAGGGAAGGGTACTTTAGGAGAAGGCAAAGATATACTTTAGCAAGCTGATAGTTAAATTTTCAGTAAGAGCCTCTGAAATCAGGAAATAAGGATATTTGGGGCTCGATTTATTATTTTGTTGATTATCTAGACTGTGATGGGCAAACTTTTTAAAGAGGGGGCCAAAGGAAAGAAAATGCTCCTCTGTCAGTCTGTTTCTAAGTCAACTCTTTCGAAGTTTCATTGTATTGGATCCTACTCATTGTATTCATCAGATTAGGAATAATGCATGTGGCCTGATAGAACATTTCAGGGGGCTGCATCTGGCCTGCAGGCCGTAGTTTGCCCATCACTGATCTAGATTTAAGAAAAAGATCACTAACACACATTATGCTTAAGAATCTGTCATGGGTAAATTTGATTTGATTTTTCTGGAAATCTAGTTGTTCTCTTGAGAGAAGAGGTTATTTATAACTGATTGTGGTATAAAAAACAAAGACCATTGAGGAATCATTGAAAAAAAGGAAAAAAAAATACAATCTTTCTTAATCTGTTACTTTGCCTTTTTTTTTTTTGTATGGCTCTTGAGCAAAAAATGATTATGGCATTTAAACATTTTTTTAATTTAAAAATTTTTTGATTTTGGCATTCTAAAATCAAGTTTTAGTGTATGGAAAAGGGTAAAAACCATTCTTAGTTTGAGGGCCATCCAAAGAGAGACAGCAGGCAGAACTCGAAGAGTGTCAGCCTCTGGTATAGATTGTTAAAATTCCTGATTCTGACAGCTTTGTGTTATTTACAGATTTGGTAAGCATGCTATCTGTCCTTGTCAGGCACTGATGAAAATACTGAAGAGAACAGAGCCCTGTGGCTTGTCACTAGAGCCTTCCCTCCAGGTTCAATTTTCAGACCAAGTTTAATAAGGATTTATTAAGTGCCTGTTATGTGTCATGTGCTATATTATGTCCTAAGGGAAAAAAGAGAAAAATGCAATAACCCGTGCCTTTAAGGATCTTATATTTGGGAGCGTGTATGTGTGTGGAAAATGACATGTAGGCAGATTGGTAGATATAAAAATACACAAGCTAAAATATATTGATAAATTGGGGAAAACCTCCTGTAGGAGGTGATATTGAGGAGCATAGGATGAGAGAGGAGAACCTTCCAGGTCTGGAGGACAGCCAAAAGAGAGGAAGTGGTGCATACATATGTAAGGGGAAATGTTATCAGTGCCTGGCATGAAGTCAATGTTTAATTAATGGCCTTTTTTTTTTTTTTTCATTTACCATCTTGGAAAAATAGCCTGGAGCTTTATTGTGAAGGGCTTTAAATGTCAGAGGAATTGATATTTAATTCTAGAGGCTCTAAGATGCTATTCAGCCTTCTTGGAAAAAGGGAGAACACAGGTCTGTGTTTTGGGAATATCAATTTAGTGTCAGGAAGGAGAATGGTTTATAATGAAATCCATTAGGAGGTGATTATTATAGCCCAGGTAATTGCTGACAAGAGCTTAAACTAGTAATAATAGTGCTTATTTATATAACACTTTAAGATTTGCAAAGTACTTTACAACATATCTTACTTGATCTTCACAACAGACCTATGAGGTAAGTGCTATTATTATTTCCCATTTTACAGATGAGGAAATTGAGGAAAAGGGTAGTTAAATGACTTTCCAAGTATCATAAAAATAAGTAAGTGATTAAGGGTGAATTTGAACTCAGGTATTCCTACTGCAGGTCCAGCCATCTACCTCCTACGTCACCTAGATGCCTACAATATAGTTTTGAGGGTAGAGAAAAGAGGATGGGTAGGACAGGTGTTGTGCAGGTAGAATTAGCAAGGCTTGTCAACTAACTGGATATGGAGAGTGAAGAATTCCAGATGATTCCAAGATTGGGAACCTAGTGACTAGTTGGATGAAATAGGAAAGTTAGGAGAGACAATCGTTCCTCCTTCCTTTCAAAGATGACCAATGACATCATGGGCGATATCTTGACTTGGGCATGAATTGGATGTAAGTGAGGCAGAGTTGCTCAGTCATTAGCCTCTCTCTTCCCGAGTCATCCAAGTCCAGAGACATCCAAGTCCAAAAGTAAAGACAACTGGTGATGGTCCAGGATGCAGTGGAGGACCTTAGTGTCTTTGATGTCCAGGTAAATTCTAAGAGCTCCATAATGCCTGTTTCAGCCATGTTCATGGCCATTGGGATAAATCATTTTCATTCATCCATTCTGCCAGGGGAACTCTTATACGCTTGGGGTAGCTATCTCCCTAACTCACCTACAAGTTTGATGGGGATGCTCTTTAAAAAATAGGAAAGTTAGGAGACAGGATAGGTTAAACGTTGACACTGTTCCATTAATCAGCGCTACGGTTAATCAATTGACAATGAATTGATCTTAATATATGGAGCTCCAAACTAGTGTGTTGGAGTCAGCTCGAGGGGAGAGTCAACTGTTAAATTTTCATCGTGAATATCTAAACATAGGAAACCAATGAGTGCTACAAATCAGGCTTTGATTTATTGTTTTGTTGATTATCTAGATTTTAAAAGGTAACGGAGTAAACGTTGATAATGCAGATTAAACCTAAAAGCGTGTCTTTTCCCCCCCCAGAGAGCCATTAAGCATTTCCCTGTTTCATACTCCAGTTAGTTGTCCAACTCATTCAGGGGAATCTGTAAGAAACACTGTCAAATGATCTGCTGAACTGAAGAAATGCTACACATGTTCCTCTTCCTGGATCTACTAATCCTATTAACAGAGGAAATGAGGTTTGGTTAGCCTGAATGGTTCTTAGTGAACCCATTCTGGCTCTTAATGAGCACTGCATTATTTTCCCAAAGTTCTCCTCCCATTTACTCAGTAATCCTTTCCAGAAATGTCACCTGGATCAATATCAAGCTATACTCCTGTATTGTCTGGAATCTACTCATTTCTTTCTTTCTTTGTTTTTCCTTCAAAAATTGGGAGAACATTTGTTTATCTCTGATCTTTTGGCACTCCTCCTGCTCTTTATGACTCTCCTAAGATTCCTGTGATGCCCTATGGCGCAAGCTGCTATTATTATAATAAAGGCCTTTTGCAAGAAAAAGTGATCAGTGTTCAGATGATATGTCAATGTCTCCATCTGTCTAGTAGCATTTGTCAGTATTCATCTGCCAATGCTTAGTCACTCTTCAAAGCTCCTGGTGTATGATTGAATACGTTTCCTAGTGATGAGATTTAAATTTGTACAATGTTCCTATTTGGCTATGTAGAATCATGCATTTTTCTCCATTTGTTTTCTTGACTGGTTTTTATCGTGGTCACAAGAGACCGAGGATTGCCTTTGGCATCTTCATGTTTGCCGTTATTGAAAATCTCACATGATTCCTCAGGTTAAATTAGACTTATTATTAGGAGCTAGAGTTGAACCCATTTCTTCTTTTGGAGTCTTACCTCATACATTTTTTAATTTTAATTTTAATTTAATTTTAATTTTTTTTTAAACCCTTAACTTCTGTGCATTGGCTCCTTGGTGGAAGATAGGTAAGGGTGGGCAATGGGGGTCAAGTGACTTGCCCAGGGTCACACAGCTGGGGAGTATCTGAGGCCGGATTTGAACCCAGGACCTCCCATCTCTAGGCCTGACTCTCAATCTACTGAGCTACCCAGCTGCCCCCCTAATACATTTTTTAAAGTATTCCTGAATACTAGCAACTCTACAAAAAAAGATGCCCAACAGATATGGGTCCTGCTCTGGTCTATAAAAAGGCAAGGTGCTGGCTTAGTGTCAAATTCTTTCTCTTGGAATTTTCTTTGAGCTAAATTAGAATAACATTAAAGAACAGTTTTGGGGGGAAAGTTGCTTGGGGGCCAGAGTAGGGTGAGTTCATACTCCAAAGGAATGTGAGATGTGGGAGGCAGCAGCTGAATGAATTAGGAATTTGACCTCCAGCAGAGTGGAGAACAGAGGTGACTGACTTAGATGATTCAGTGGGACCAGAGGGATTTCAAAGACAACACTTACCCCAGAGGGTTGGTCCAGCTCTCAGGGTTTGGGGGCAGGAGGGTAAGAGACACTCTTTTCCTTTAGTTGCATGCCAACAGGACAACATAATATGCTATTTACGTTCTTAATAAACAGCCTTATTGTGTAGGGAAGTCAAAGGAGCTGGATCCTGGGAATCCACGTGTCCTGGATTTTGAAATTCTAAAAATGCTCTATTTCCCAAGGATGCTTCTAAATGTGACCTGTGATATTTTTTCAATAACTAAATGCAGACGCGGATGCCATATACTCTCTTTCCCCACCCCTTATCTCAATTTTCTTTTTTCTTTTCTTTTCTTTTTTTTTGGATGTCATATACTCTCTCCCCTCCCCCCATCTCAATTTTCTTCTTTCTTTCTTTCTTTCTTTCTTTCTTTCTTTCTTTCTTTCTTTCTTTCTTTCTTTCTTTCTTTCTTT
>NC_058134.1:31620589-31636384 GCF_016433145.1 Gracilinanus agilis
CCTTCTGAGCCGAGCGGCTCTTATGTCGGCATATATATACATTTTATCGCTTTTATACCGCTGTGGGGTTTTCCTGGCAAAGGCTGGCCCTTTCCTTCTCTAGTGGATCACCTTTTGTTAGACCTCTTCTCTATGACCTGCCCATCTTGGGTAAGTCTGCACAGCGCAGCTCAGAGCTTCAGGGAGCTCCTCAAGCTCCTCCACCATGACGAGACCGTGATCCAGGAGGGATGTGTGTGTGTGTGTGTGTGTGTGTGGGCATACTTATGGGTGTCTATATATGTATACAATATAGCTAATATCAGACTAGTCTTTAAGATGAGATGAAATACTTCCTGGGGGAACATTATATATTTCCCGATATAATGTTTAGAATAGTATATAATATATGTTGTTATTGTATTAATTATATTATTAATTAGTATTCACCTTTAATAATAATAATATTATTAATTAATCAATTAATACAATAACAACATATATTTTAAGTATATAGAATAAATTATATGCATTTAAGTTATTTATATATAATGATAAATTAAAATTATAGGCATATAAATATATATATTAAACATAAAATATATATCTATAATGATAAATGTATGTTGTGCATATTATATTTGGAAATATATAATGTTCTACATGAAGTGCTTCATCTCATTTCATAAAATACTAGGACATTAGAGCTGAGGGGAACCTTTGAGGTCTTTGAGGACAGCTTTTTCAACTATAAGAGAAGAAAACTCAGTACCAGGAGGTCTATTACCTTGCTCCAAAGGACATCGTTATTTAGTGGTGGAGCTAGGATTAGAGCTGGCAGGATCTCCTGATGTCCAGGGCATCCTTACTTGATCTCACAGTTCTCTTGGATAGAGGAGACAGGAAGACAACCTCATTTTACAGATGAGGGAAATGAGGTCCAACAAGGTTCAATGACTCACCCACATTTACATGGCTAGTAAATCCAGGGTAGGGACTGGGATTGGAACCCAGATCTTCTGGGTCCTCCTTCCCTGCTTTTGTATTATAATATACTACCTTTCCAGAGAACCTCCCTCCCTCCATTATCTTGGCTAAAGAAAATCGTGCTGAATTGAATTGAATAGAATAGGTAATCCTGTCTAATTTGCCACTAAAATAAGATATTAAGTGAAAGTAGAGGGCTCAGAGCAGCAATTAAAGACCTGATGATTGACATCAGAAATAAATGTAAGTCTATAATGAATGGTGGCTTACTTAATAATTAGTATAGGTGATGTATAGGAGCCAAGAAAATAACATTATGGGAAATATCATTGTATTACTGTCTTGGCTGCTGTGGTTTATAAGAAAAGGTGAAATCATATTATAAAGATTGCACAGTAATACCACCTTTTAAGTGGGTGTCAGGAAATGGATTAACTCCACAAGAACTACCTCTGTCATGAGCTGGTTGTAGGGAATATGATTTGTAAAGCTTAAAGCATGTCATGTAAATTAAAACTATTATTATTATTACGTGTGGGTGTCTTTTTCCCCCCTCAATTACTCACTACTGCCTTATGTATACACCTGGGAACTCCTGGATAGAGAGAAAGCATTTATTAAATGCTTCTTTATTCTGTGCCTTGCACTGTACTGAGCCCAGGCTATACAAACACAAGCAAGAGAGTGTAGAGATTAAAATTAATATTCAAGAACTAAATATTATATTTTATAACATTTTTATTGATAATAAACTAACATAAAAAACTAGAGTGAAAAGGTTCTAAACTAACTTCAATGGCACATGAGAAGAAGAGAGAAAAAGGGAGGAGCTACAGAACTTATAAAAGAAATAACTTGACCATGTAAAGGTGGAGGCACAGGAGAGATTAAAGGGGATTTTGGGAAATACTAAGGGACTTCTGGGGGATACAGTCCCAGGTTCAAAATCTCCATTTATACAAGAGACCATCTCTTCTCTCAAGGACCTCTTGTTCTAACAAAAGGAGTTAATCTGGACATACAAGCTCAGAAGGGTGGCCAAGGCAGCCTGTGGTAGGGGGCTGTTCTGGTCAAGAAAAAAGGAAAAAGGCTATACCTGTGGGGTGGGTGGGGGGAAGGAAGGTTCTAGGCAACATAGTGGGGCCATTTCTGAGAGGGGGAAAATGGTCCATTGGCCGCCTAGACAACCAACCCGACTTCATTTTCCTCCTAATGTTTCACTGCAATGTTGCTAGTGTAAGCCTACCTAATTCAGTTTGACTGGGAAGTTTTATAATAGTCTGTTCTTGGTTATCCAAAGAATAGAATTTAAAAAAAAAAAAGCATACAGTGGAAACATTCATTTATACTTTGCTTTGGAAATGTATTTTGGTATTTATATTTATACATTTATATTGTTTATTTGTGTCTTAGGATGGGGAAATTCACAAAACTCCCAATTTAATTATGGAAATGTCCTGAGAATGGGGCAGCTGGGTAGCTCAATGGATGGAGAGCCAGGCCTAGGGACATCTAGGAGGTCTTAGGTTTAAATCTGGCCTCAGACACTTCCTAGCTGTGTGACCCTGGGCAAGTCACTTAACCCCCTTTGCTTAGCCCTTACCACACTTCTGCCTTGGAACCAATACACAGTATTGACTGTAAGATGGAAGGTGAGGGTTAAAAAAAATGTCCTGAGAAGATCTGACTCATGAAGAGATGGAGAATTGGCTCCCTTTCTCTCTTGCCCCAACCTCTCCTTGGATTTCTATTTCAGTGATATGTAGCATTACCTCTCAGATGGATGCAAAATGGTAGTCTGAGATTGGGGCCTGGCTTATTGCTACACGATTTCTGATTTGGTGCACCTGCCCTTAGAAATATAATTAATGAGAAATGAATAATTAAGCGTTCTTTCTTTTTGAGCAAACAAAGGCTCTGTTTAAGTCAGCAAATTTTTAAGCATAATTAGAAAACTGGCAATAAATGCTTGAATTACAGACTTGCCTAAAAGCTCATTTCTAATTCGTATTATCTGGTCTTAGAAAACTGAGAGTTCAACTATATGGAATATCAAGAATTAAAAACAAGTAAACAAAACCCACTTTTAAAGAAGAAAATAAAAATTGCCCTGGAATAATTATATTAACCAGAGATCTGTTGCTTAATACCATATTATGAAAGTGTGGCTTTGACTTCTTTGAAAGTTTAATGAAAATGCCTCATTGATCACTTCTTATCTAAAGTAGAGTTCCATTAACAACACATACAATCAATACTCTGCCATATTTTTTCTTGGGATATTATAGAGAAAAACATTTGAGCAAATGACCAAATTTTTGATTGAGAATTTTTTTTTCTGGGGCTAGGGGCCTTAGGTGGTACAGAGGATAGAGTGCCAGACCTGGATCCAGGAAGACTCTTCTTCTTGAGGTCAAATCTGGCCTCATCCTCAGACCCTTAATAGCTAGGTGACCCTGGGCAGTCATTTAACCCTGCTTGCCTCAGTTTCCTCATCTGTAAAATGAGCTGGAGAAGGAAATGTCCAACCACTGCAGTAGCTTTTCTAGGAAAACTCCAAATGGGGTCACAGAGAATTGGACACTACTGAAAAGGACTGAACAAATTTTTTTGGAATCTTTCTCTACATAGACATAACTACACATATATGTAATGTATGTACATATATAGGTATACAAATACATATCTTGTTTGAACAAAGTATATAGTCTCAAGTTTGATTAGTTGGTTTTTTTGCATATGATGATATTCATATATATGTATAAAATGTGCAAATAAATATTATGGAAGGATTAAAGACAGGGGAAAGACGAAGACAAGAAACTGGTCAGAATATGTGGTTTTCAGGGATAAGGGTCTTGGAAGTAGGTAGAGCAGTTTGAAAGATGGTAAAGCCAAAGGCATGAACATTTCATTAGGTTGAAGTTGGTTGGTTGGAAGGGTCTCTTGTTGAGGAGTTCAGAGAACTGAGAGAGCAAGCTGTCAGAAATCAGGGGAGCAAGGGGAATAGTTGTGGGGTGTCAGTTAAGCCAGGTATCCTAGTCACTGAGAAAGTAAGAGAATGTCCTGATGGTGTAGGACACAGAGAGAGAAGAGGATCAGAAGAGGTTGTTAGAATCCAAAGACACGACATTTGAAGGTGGAGAAAATGGTGGATTAAGGTTGCAGAAAGGAATATTGGGAGTAGTGGCATACAGAGCACTTGCATTCCTCCTCTAGGATCTGGCAGAAAGGATCTAAAGAGAGGGACAACACTGGAGAGGTCCACTAGATACATATTTCTTAGGGCAAATTCACCTTGCAGTTATTGTAAGAAAGTAGGAGTTTAAGAGTATAAGAGAAAGAGAGATTGAGTCAGGAAGAGAATTTGGAATTCACTTATATTATTTTTAATTTTTATTGATTCTCTTTAACTTTTTTGGGTCATAATCCAAAGAATCTCCCACCTTCACCCTAAAGAACCATCCTTTGCAACAAATTAGTACTGTCCAGAAAAACAAATGACCACCTTGGCAATAGTCTTGGTCTGTATGTCTTAGATTAAAGATAAATATGCCACCTGCCTCCTGCCATAGAGGTGATGGACTTTAAATCGGAATGAGACAGACGTTTTTGGAGATGAACAATGTAGAAATTTGTTTAATAGATTACTCATGTTTGTTATGAGAATTTTCTAATCTTTCTTTTAAAAAATTATTAATTTGGGGAGTGTTAGGAAGGAAAGATAATCAATGCTATTACAAACAAAAAAGAATGAGAGAAAGGAAGAAGAAAATGTAAGCCTCTGCTTTGGCACACCAACCTCTTTTTCAAGAGTCAGGAAAGATGTCAGTCCTCTATTGTATTACATTAACTTGTGTTGATTAGAATTCTGCAAGTTTTCAGTGTTATTATCCTTTATGACTGTGGTCACGCTATTAATTGTTCTTTTGGTCCTATCTACTACACACTGCATCTATTCATAAAAGTCTTCCCAAGTTAAGTTTCTTTGAATTTTTCATATTCAGAATTGCTGATGGCTCAACGATACTCCATTAGTTTCTCCCAGACTTTGTCTAAACATCATCCTATAATTGGGCACATGCTTCCTTTCCATTTCTTTGCCATTGCAAAAATCACTGCTATAAATATTTTTTGTATATGTGGGAGCTTTCTCTTAATCTTTGACCTCTTTACACTCCTCCCCCTTTTATATATGTCAGGTATAAGGTGTGGTAAAAAAATACGATGTAATAACGAAATATTGTCTACTAATACTGTGTTTTCTCAAAGAGCTAGATTGTTGAATATTAATTACTTCTTTCTGCAGAAGACATAAGCACAATACTCTTTAATAATGTAGGACATTGGCAGTGTGCCCTACTGGGGTTTAACCTTCAAGTCTCTGTTTGGGTCATATTTTGACTCAAAATTCAGAGGGAGAAGAGGCCTTCTTTGTTGCTGTTTGTTCACCTGGTGCTTCTCTTCCAGATGCTACACTTCTTTGGTGAATTCACAAATGATTTAGCTGTTAAATTAGTTGGGCAAACCTCATTAATTCCAAGTTCACTGATCGAGAACTTGTGATAATTCACCGAGGGAATGAACCGATGTTTACCTTTACAATATCAGTGAAAAGGGGATCTCACTAAGCAAATGAATAATGTCAATAGGATTGTGGAGGGGCCAAGGGTAGCTAGGAGAGAACAAATGATTTTTGAGAACTCTAGAAATATCACTTACACACAGCAAATTAAATTTCATAGGGAAGTACAGGCCAACAATTGCTCTGGTTGATGCTTTGATATGCTAATTGCTAAAGATTCTTATCTAGTCATTAAAACAGGACCTTATTTGGGCCAAGTTCCAGTTATGGGTAAGCACGAGAAGTCATGTCCTAGGGCGATACACACAAAGCAATAACCTAGAGCAGTACTAATATTATTACATAAATGTACAGATTTTAATGATGGAAAATTCTCCATTCCATGACACATAGGAATTCATTTTGTAATATCAAATTCCACAGATTATAGTAAAGGTTCATTGGCCCTCGTGGATGGATGGATGCATAATCATCAAACCAAGAGTAGGCAACACAAATTCCACACAAACTCTCTTTTATTCCCTTCAGAAGTATCATATTGATGCTCTTAAAAATTGTTATTATTTCTTATTGATTCTTACTAGATTCACATCTTCCTAATATTGGAGTTCTTAACACAGCGTTCATGAATTAAATAAAAATCTTGATAACTTTATTCCAATATGATTGGTTTCTTTTGTAATCTTCTGTATTTAATTTTAAGCATTTAAGCATTAAAACTTCTGAGAAAGGTCCCATAGGCTTTGCCATGATACAAAAGTTAAGAATCATATAGAAATCTCTCTTGTAAAAAAGAAAGAAAATTAAATAAGAGCCACTATTTATATACTACTTTAAAGATTTTCAAAGTGCTTTACAAATATTATCTCATTTTGTCCGCACAACAATTTTGGGAAGTGGATACTGTTATTATCCTCATTTTACAAATGAGGAAACTAAGTGTGTAATTAGAATTTTGTACCCCAGGACTCCATTTCCCAGAATCCCACTTTCATCCTCATGTTACATCGTTATGCTTTGGAGATAAAGTTTCTGTAACGACGCCCCCTCTTCTCTCTTCTCACACTACCGTGGTTGGGAGAAAAACTGCTCTTAACTCAGGCTTTACTTTTCCTCTACTTCAAGTGATTATTAATAAATCTTATAAAATATGATTATTGGAGTTATTGGATATTAATTTTAATCTTGTATAAGGCAGATAAAGGGTAAGTAAGATTGAATGAGATATTTGTAAAGTCCTTAGCGTAGTACCTGACATATAGGAGATATTATATAAATGTTTATTCCTTTCTCTTCCTTTCTTCCCATTAGGTGACTAGCCCAGGGTCACACAGCTAATAAGTGTCTGAAGCTAGATTTGAAATCAAATCTTCTTGACTCCACGTTCAATGCCATATCTACCAAGTTGCCTCAAACAAAGCATGACATGGTCTATATCTGAAATCTTATACCTCCCGTAACACTTCTGGTTTACCATGGCTCTAAAAAGATAGCCCTTTGTTTTTTAAAAGTAGCAAAGTTTGGTTTCCTTTAAAATTATAATACAGAGTTCTGATTTTCCCTAATTGTCAGATTATAGATATAGGGCTAGTAAATAACTGAAAAACTGGGGTTTATGGGATAGTCAGGGAAGACTAGCACCTCTGGTATGAAGGCTCACTAAATCCTTTTCAGGGCTGTTCATCCATCTTTGGTGTCCACTTTTCACCCAACTCTCCCCCTGTGGCTCCAAAAAGCTGTGGCATGTATAGTGGAAAAATTCCAATAAAACCATCTGGGTGGATGGGCAAAACCAGATTAAGGTTTTGACAAGCTTCAAACCCATCAGTTATTTGAGTTATTTGAAGATTTCCCCCAGCAGAATAGGAGCATGAGACCAATTTGTTCCAATGGCTATGAAGGCAGCTGAAGTAGACACTGTGAAGCATTTAGCGCTTGGTTAAATATGGAAAGTGTCAAGGTCATCCAGAGCATCTTGGACCATTGCTAGTTGTCCTGATGTTTGTCCTGCCATTGGACTTGAATGACTTTGGAAGAGAGAATGAGGATGATGCCTTTGTGCAACTCTGCTTCACTTTAATCCAATTCATGTGCAGGTCAAGACATTACCTGCGATGTCATTGAGCCTCTTTGAAAAATAACGAATGAACACCACCATCTCAAAAGTCACTGAATCCAATTTCTTCATTATATAATTGAAGAAACTGAATTCAGTCCAGAAAGAATAAATCCAAGTGGCAGAAATAGAATTTTTACTGAAGTTTTCTTACTCTAGAACCAATTCTCTTTTCACTGACTTACACTATGCCATCCAACCCAACTGGCTTTCCAGTTGTCCAAATATGTATGGTTTTACTCTATTCCCCCATGTTCAAAGTTGATGGTCTGATCTTCAGAACACATGAATAGGACAAGTTCTCCAATGAGGTTTCTCAGGTTTTAATTTTAGAGAATCAAAGAGTGAAGTTGTTTATGTTTATCTCAGCTTTCTAAGTCTAGCAGAGTCAGTTCTTGGAATTCTGGGTACTGCTTTCATTGTCTTGACCTTTCCCTTAGTTATTAAGAATAACTAATCTAATTAACTTTAAGCATTTAAAAATTGTCATTTGATATGCCTAATGGGTAAGTAACAATAACTACTTTCCCCGACCCCAATTAAATTTTTATTATGAATTCTTGATTTTGCTTGTTATTGTTCTGAAAATGATAGAAAAATAAGGAATATTTAGTAAATGCAAGCATAAAGGCAGGAACTGTTTCTTTTTTAATTAAAAACATGTATCCCCAGTGCCTATCTGAATGCCTGCAACATAGTAGATACTTAATAAATGCTTACGAGACTGGAGATTAATTTATGGTAAGCAGTATATAATGAAGCTGATTATAGTTTACATTTTTATAACATGTGATAGTGATAAAGCCCAAGGGGTGGTGGGAAAAAGTTCTTTGGACTCAGAATTCAGGGTTCTTATGGCTATTTCTTATTTTTAGAGAGCAAAGTTTAATGAAATTCAGTTCAATTTTTGTTCTTCCTCTTCTAAAAATAGTTAATTTTGGTTAGATCCAACCCAGGTCTCCATCTTTTTAAAAACAAAGGAAAAAACAACAACCCCCACCCCCTTTTATGATGTAATCACATCCACTAGCCATCATCTATATTGTGACCTCTGCATTCACTGATTGTTACCAATGATCTTTCACTTTTTAAAACCCTTACCTTCCATTTTAGAATCAATACTATGTATTGGTTCTAAGGCAGAAGAGTGATAAAGGCTAGGCAATGGGGGTCACACAACTAGGACGTGTCTGAGATCATATTTGAACCCAGGACCTCCCATCTCTAGACCTGGTGTTCTATCTATTGACCTGGCTACCCCCTCTTTTCTCAAATCTTTCCCTACTCCAATCCCTCCTTTTCCAAAAGCCCGTGTCTGACCATAATCCTTACTCAAAGACTTTACTGACTCTTCCTTACCTTTGGGATAAAATCTAAAGTTCTATGACATTTCGCTCTCTTCATAATCTGGCTCCTTCTTGCCTTTCTAGTCTTCTTTATACTCTCTAGGATCCAACGATGTTCACCTACTTGCTGTTATTCTAACATCTCTCGTCTTGTGCCTTTGTCCTGGCTCTTCCCCTACCTGGAATACTCTCCATTCTCAGAGCTTCCTCTTAGGTTCTCTGGCTTTCTTCAAAACAATTTAAGATAACCCAGGAGGAAAGAGTGTGGCCAAAGACTTTGTGCAACCCTGCCTCACTTAAAATGAATTCACCCACAAGACATCATTCCAAGATGTCATGGTTCTCTTTGAAAACAGAGGACAAACAATAACAAAGACTCCAGATCCCCTGGTCACTAGTGCTTTTTGCTCTGATTACTCGACGTTTACTTTGGGTATATTATATATATGTATATGTATAATATGTGTGTAGATATAATATATGCATTATATATATCTGTATATATACACACATTACATGTCAAGATATTTACATGTTGTATCTCCATTAAAATATAAACTTTCTTGGCCTTTCTTGGTATTGCCAGTACTTGGAGTAAACTAAACACAATGTTTTCTGACTGTGCAAATCTTAATATTATTCAAACGTCAGTTGAAATAGAAATTCAACTTAATTCAGGAAACATTTATTCAGTCCTCACTCTGAGCCAGGCACTGGCATAGGACATAAATTATTCTTCAGTCATTTTTCAGTCTCATCTAACTCTTAGTGATCCTATTGGGGGCTTTCTTGGCAAAGACACTGGAGTGGTTTTTTATTTCCTCCTCTAGATCATTTTTCAGATGAGGAAACTGAGGCCAACAGGCTTAAGTGACTTGCCCAGGGTCACACAACTAGTAAGTGTCTTGAGGTTAGATTTCAACTCAAGATCACCTAGTTGTCCATATGATACAAGATCAATAATACTCCCCAAATGATAAATGGTCAAAGCATATGAACAGGCAGTTTTTGAATGAAGAAATAAAAACTATATATAGTCATATGAAAAAAATTTTTGAATCATTATTGATTAGAGAAATACAAATTAAAACAACTCTGAGGTATCATCTCATACGTACTAAGATTGACTAATGTAACGGAAGAGGAATATGACAACAGGGACATTGATACACTGTTGGGTTTGGGCTTTGGGACTTGGGGTGGGCAGCTAGGCAGCATGGTAGGAAGAGTGAATTTCCTAGGCTTAGGAAGACCTCAATTCAATTCTGGTTTCAGACACTTTTAGCTTTGTGACCCTGGGCAAGTCACTTAACCATCCTATTTGCCTCCATTTCCTTATCTGTACAATGTGCTGAAGAAGGAAATGACAGACCACTCTAGTGTCTTTCCCAAGAAAACCCCAAATGGGTTCATGAAGAGTAGGACATGGCTGAAAAATGTCTAAAACACAAACAAAAAACTTGGGTTACCTATGAATTAAAAACCCCCACAAGAAGAATATGGGTCTCTCATTTCATGCTTCGACTACAGCTATTTTGTAAGCTCTTCAGTTTCTTCCTAATGTTTATCTTTGTATCACCTTAATAGAATACCTTTCTAATAATTCAGAGCTTGTTATTTATTTTCCAGTGTATTTATTAATTCATAGAAATAATGTGTGCTATGCTTCCAGGAATATAAAATGCTTTAAAAATTAGACTTTAGACTACATAAATCTAAAACCCACTAATAGTCCCCCACAAAACCCTGAGAGGAGAGTAATCCATAGATACAAATTAATTAACTGTAAAAAGAAGACAAGCCTTCATGCTGGAATTGTTCAACAATGAAAACAATCAAGCCACCAGTGAGACCAGAATATGTGTATTCAGATTGAATCACATCACAATTCTCCAGTCCCTTGTTAAAAGCCAATAAATTTTAGTGATACATTAAAATGAGCAAACATCAGGTCAAGAGAATGAGAGCAAAAACAAATATCAAATAAAATATACAAATCTTTCTTCTGTTTCCTGTTTGTAATAAATGGCAGCAGCAATGAAAGCCACTAATGTGGCTTTTTAAGTTTGTAATTTTTGTGGCTATCTTTTTTTTTTTAATCACTTTCATTTCCAAATGGGTCCCTTCCCACGTCCCTGCCCAGCCAACTAGCCCTTGATGGACTAAACGATGAACATTTATTAAGTACTTACTAGGTGCCCTTTGCTAAAAATGGGCTTAGAGATACAAAAGGAAGATTCCTGACCTCAAGAAGCTTACATTCTAGACCTGAGAAACAACAGCAATAAGAGTGGAAACCAAAAAAGGAAATTCTGGTTTGCAAACTCACAGTAAGGGAGAGTGGAGCAATAGAGACATTGATGTATTGCTATTATTATATTACTATTTATTGTTATTATTATTATTATCATTACTACTATTTCCAGAGCAAGATACGGAATTGGGTAGGTAATAATAATAATAATAATGATAATGATAATAATAATAATAATAACAGCTAGCACTTTAAAGTTTGCAAAGCACTTTAGATATACTTAGCTAATTTGGTCCTCACAATAGTCATATGAAGTAGGTGCTATTATAATTCTCATTTTATAGGATAATAATAATATTTATTTATATACATATTTACGCATATATATACACACTAATTTATAGGATAATAATAATAATAGCTCACATTTCTGTATGGTGCCCACTATTAGCCAGATGCTTTGTAAAAAAAAAATCTTATCCCATTTGAACCTCCCAGCAACCCTGGGAGGTAGGTGCTATTATCATCATTTTTCAGATGGGGAAACAGAGTCAGATAGAGCTTAAGTGACGTGCCCTCTTCTACTTTGGTTTCCCTTTGATGTCCCTTCTAGGTAGGAATAGAAATGTTATTATCTCTATTTTTACCGCCAGGCAAACTGAGGTAGGAAAAGAGGAACAGGAAAGGAAAAGATCAATAATGTAAATTGACGGTATTGGCAGCTGTAATTAAGATCAGCCGCCGATGTTGACCTCGGGCAGAGTTTCCACTTCAGTGGAAACGTGTTTACCTACGGCTTTCCCCATGTGTTCAGAATCCTTATCATTAAAGCAGGATTACCTGTTGAAATTGGATATGGAGATTTATGTTAGAAATCATAGAGTGGAGAAAGATAAAGGTAATTCCGTGAATGTTGCCTTCCCCTGGATTCTTTGTCCAGAACAATGCTAATAATGGCAAGGCTTATTTTACTCACATTGGATGTGCTAGGAATAAATCACCTGGCCAGGACAGACAGCAGTCACAGGATAGAGATTCCGGAGACCCCAGCTTGGAATATGGGCTTTATTTCTCTCCGCCTGTGTAACCTAAGGTCAGTTGTAGGATTTACAATCAGAAGAGACCCTCTTTTGGCTATTGAGGAAACTGGATCTCAGAGAAAGAAAGTGATTTTGACAAGGTCACACACCTTGTGCATGTGTGTGCATGTGTGTGAAGTGGCTTCAAAAATCAGGTCCTATATTGAACATTTTTGAACTCCAACTCTCTGTACCTCAATTTTCTCACTTGTAAAATGAGGGGAATGGGTGAAGTGATCACTTAAGTTCTTTCTAATACTTAAATTTCTTATATTAAGATAATATATAATAATAATATATAATAATAAGACATATATATAAGATGCATTTATTATATTACATTGTATTTACTATATAATATATATGCTATATAATATATACTATCTAATATAATAAACTTAAATTTTCTTATATTAAATCTTATATATAACACATATATAATATAATAAGATAAGATAATAAATTTAAATTCTCTTATATTAAATCAGTGGAATATTCAAAAGGAATTCCTCCCCCCTTTTTTTAAACCTTTACCTTCTATCTTAGAATCAATCTTATGTATTGGTTTTAAGACAAAGAGTCATAAAGGCTAGACAATGGGGGTTAAGTGACTTGCCCAGGGTCACACAGCTAGGAAGTATCCAAGGCCAGATTTGAACCCAAGATCTCCCATCTCTAGGATGAAAAGAACATTTTTAGGATCATTTTAGGATAGGAGGATAAAAAAAGCAGCAAATTCATTATGCCGTTGGGAAGATGCTCTTGCTCGACCATAATTTTCTGGATGATTATTGGTTCATGTTTAGTATTTGCAAATATTTTATCTGTGAAGGGAGTTTCCAAAGTGGAGGTCATTGTGGGTGACCAGAAGGCACAGTTTTCACTGGGGGAGTTTTAACAGTTTCTCCATGTGACAGCGAGGTCTTGATTAGTTCAACAATGAGTCCTTTGAAGTGGTCCAGTGTATCTGACTTTGTACTATTTGAAGTTCTAATCATGGAAAATAGGGTCATTGTTTCCAGCCCAAAGCAAAAATGCCTGACAAATTCAAATACTACAAGTGGCATCTCCAGATCATTCATTATTCACACTAATTGGGAACTAGCTGCTTTGTTTCACAAAAATAAAATTTTCATGATCATCTTTGATCTCCAAGTATAATGAATATTGTTCCAATGGGGCCTAGATGAACATTAGTATTTTTTCTAAATAGGATATGAAAAAAGATAATAATAATAAGATAGTTCTTTAAGGTTTACAAAGCACTTTCCATGTTATCTTATTTGATCCTCGTGAGTTAGTTGCTATTATTACCCTTTTTTATAGATGAGGAAACTGAGGCAGAGAGGATTTAAGTGACTTGTCTAAGACCACAAATTTAGTAATCAGGATGAGAGCTGAGGTCTTCCTGACTACAAATCCAGTGCTCTGTTCTCTACAGTGCTCATGTTCAAGGAGAATCAGCATCTCTAGTGTGAGGTGCTGCTCATCTACCTTTGGTGTCCACCTGCCACCCAGGTCTCGCCCATGACTTCAAGAAGTTATATATAGTATTCACAGTGGTCACATTTCCATAAAACCATCTAGGCAGATGGGCTAAACCAGGTTGAGGGGAACCAACAAGTCTCAAATCTTTTGGTGAGTTGGGGGGAGTGTCTACACCAAACATATGAAAACTTTCCCTGATGGAATGAGCAGATGAGAACAATTCATTTCAGTAGCCATGAAGAGGCTGAAGCTGTGGAATTCTTGGAGCTTGGTCAGACATGGAAGACGCCAAACTGTGTTCTGGCCCATCCCCAGTCATCCTGACTTCAGTCTTGCCACTGGACTTCTCTGACTCTGGAAGAGAGAGTGAGGCTGGTAACTGTGTGACTGGCAAAAAGGGGGAGAGGAAGACAGAGTTTGTGGAGGGAGAGTCAGCAAGATCTGCAGATGGTGAGAGAAGGAGTTCACCATGACCCCCTCATAGGATGCGATAAAAATAAGGATGATTGTGCTATTGTAAAAAAATTGGGAGTCATGGAGGATTGATTGACTTTTGGAGAGGAACATGGAGGTCTGTTTGAATATGAGATGTTTGGGGCATCCTAGGTTCAGGAGGAAATGAATGGAAGGGAAAGGAAGGAATAAATATTTAGGTAGCACTTATGTGTCAGGTACTTTACAAATATTATCTCAGTTGATCCTTACAACAGCCCTACAAAGTTATATTTGAGGAAAGTGGGGCAAATAGAAGTTAAATGACTTGCCAAGAGCACCCAGCTAGTATCTAAGATCAATTTTCAACTTAGGTCTTCTGATTCCAGGGCAGGTGCTCGATCTACTGCAATCATTAATGGCCTCAATTGGTGGCACGGGATTGGCGCTTCCTAAGAGAGATGGGAGTTAGAAATGCAGATGTGGGAATTTTCTGCATACAGATGATAATTGAATTCATGGTTAGAGCAGAGTTGTCAAATAGGCAACCAGCTGGCCTAGGGAGACCCACAATACTCCTCACATAAACCAGATTAAAATGTAAATAGGAAATATTTAGCAATAAACAAAAATACAACATAGTTAAAATGAATTTATGGTTTTCTAAATTAATATTCAGAAAGGGGTCCATTTCTATTTGAATTTGACACCACTGGTCTAGGCAGTATGTTGAACAGAGAAAAAAAAGTTTAAAATTAAGTAAGTCCTGGGGTCCTCCTATACCAAGGGGTTGGGGCATAAATGGTGAATATGCAAAAGAGATCCAGAAGGAATGGTCAGACTGGAAGGAGGAGTACCAGAAAAATCTCTTTGTATATATACAAAGAGAATAAAGTATTTAGGAGGAGATAGTGACCAGTTACGTCAAAAGCTTCTAGGAGGTCAAGAACGATGGGTAATTAGATTGAACAGTTAGGATACCTACTTGATAGCTTGGAAAAAGCTCTTTCAGTTGAGTGGTGAGGTCCTAAGCCAGACTGAAATGGGAAGTGAAAGAGGGGCCCTGAGATTATTTATAGAAAGCATTTTGGATACCTTTAAATACTATATAATATCAATATAAATGTCAGCCATCATTATTATTAAAATGGGGATAATAATACCCATCATACCCATCTCGGAAAGTTGTTCTAAGGCTCAAAGTGCTTATTAAGTCTTTAAGTGTTATATAAATGTCACTTATTATTGTTGTTGTTAATTAAATGGCCATAATGATAAGTCCCATATCTACCTCACAGGGTTGTGAGAGACTAAGGAGATAATGTGTACGTATACTTGCCAGCCCTGGATGGGTGGAGCATCTAAGGATGCCCTCTCCAAATAATAGCCCAACTTTTAGGTTTAAGAAGACCAGGTCTAATTCTGGGACACTCTGTCCTCTAAAGTAAAAGATCAGTTGTTTTTATTATCTCTGGCTCTTTATATTCCTACTCTGGACTAGAATCCTGGGGACAATGTCTTAAACAAAG